>NC_041392.1:13533031-13556145 GCF_002162155.2 Triticum dicoccoides
GGTACGGTTGTGCTTAAGCGAAAGTCACGGTCGTGCCTCTCGGAAATGGAAAAAAAATAGGCATTTTCTTTTTTTTTTCTTTCGCGAGAGTCACGGTTTTGCTTTCGCGAGAGGCACGGTTGTGCTTTCGCGAGAGTCACGGCCGTGCCTCTCGGAAACGAAAAAAAAACGCGTTTTCTGTTTTATTTTTCCTTCCACGAGAGTCACGGTTTTGCTTTCACGAGAGGCACGGTTGTGATTTCGCGAGAGACACGGGCGTGCCTCTTTCGGAAAGGGAAAAAAACCGTGCTCCCGGTTCGGTTTTTTTGCCCGGTTTTTTTTCATCCGATTTTTTCGTGAAAAAAATTCGTCAAAACCTATCAACATGGGACCTAGTTTTTAAGATCTCGACGCGAGGAATTCAATGGTGAAAACGGTTCGAGATTTGGACGCACGGTTTAAGAGATAAAACATTTTGAATAAATAGATCTACGAAAAAAAAGGAAAACTCCCAGGTTGCGACAAGTGGCGCACTGCATGTGCGCCACTTGTCGCAACCTGAGAAAGTGGAGTGTTCTTTGCAACGAGTACTTCTTAATTAGTGATTTCGCGCTTTTGTTGCTGCTAGGGATGGCACCCGCAGGGTATGGCCGTATGGGTACGGGTGGAGCTACCCCATACCCTTACCCGTCCACCCTGAACTTACCCATCACCCATACCCATACCCATCAAGGGTATAATTTTTTCCCATACCCGTCACCCACCAGGGTATATAATCATAAATTATTAATAGCAACACATTTTAAACAACAATGTACAACAACATATTGTAACAACAACACATTCTTATAAACAAAAATACTTGCATATAAAGTGACACATAAAATGTTAAACAACAACACATAATCATAAATAACAACACATAGGCATACACTTTAAGTTCATAAAATCATGATAAATTATAGAGATAATTTGACTACACATTAGAGTTTCTACCTAGTGCGATTAGGAGGAAAAAAAATAATACATTGGGATATTAACGGAAACCCACTTGTCAACATTTTAGATGGGTACATGGGTACGCAGGCATGGGTTATATGATCCCATACCCGTACCCTCTCTACCCGATGGGTATGATATTTTCCCATTTAAGTACCCATGGGTAAATTTTTGTTCCATACCCTTACTCTAATAGGGTTTTTACCCGCAGGGTACATGGGTACATACTTGCTGCTGGCTCATGGGAAAAAAAGCTAGCTACCAGTTTTTTCTTTTCTTTGAGATGCCAGTTCTTCTTCTTAATTTTCAAAAATGACGAAATAAAAAAATATTGGTGTATTTTTTCATGAATTCCTCAAAATATTCGCTAATTTCAAAATATTAATAAGTTAGAAAATTGTTCCCACATATGAAAAATATTCATGAACTTCAAAAATTCGAATAATTTTTAAAAATGTTCATGAATTTATAAAATATTTTTAAATATTCAATAATTATAAAATTTTCATGAATTTTATGAACATCCATAATTCTAAAAATGGCCATGAATTTTAAAAATACTCACTGTTTAAAAAAGTCATATAATTAAAAAAGAAAGAAAACATAAAAAGGAGAAAAAAAGAGTACAAATAGAGCATGGAAATAAAAATGTGTCCTGCCTCTTCTCCCTCTCCCTTTCTCTCATTTAGTGATTTTAATTCCCTAAACAAAAATACTATTAATTCTAACCACTAAAATGAGAATAGTTTGTACCAGTGTAGAAACAATTTGGCTATAATATATGGATGATTTTGTTTGTGGAAATAGTACATGGATAATTGATGATGATGACCACGGTGTTGCCGCCTTGTAGATAGTACAACCAGATTAAGCATTTATATAAATATTATGTGTGCATCCTTGCTTCAAAGTCAAACTCTGTATGTATCTGCTGTGACCACCAAGCCTTACAGATAGTTGCACAAAACAAATTAAGCTGACTGTACGCTATGTACCACCACAAGAGTTCTCTTACTTGACATATATACATAAAGTACCCCGTGCCAATCTCTGCTTGTCAGGGTTTATGTTTTCAGAGAAAATAGGTATTACAAACTTTCAAGGTAAACTGAAACAAAACAAGAATTTTCAAGTCACAGAGGCCAGATGGGCCAAGCTAGCCAACCGGGTGAGCCCCCATGGCCCCCTAGGCGCCCCATGTTGGTACCCTGGCCCTGAGGGTGCCCCCTAGGCGCCTAGGCACCCTAGGGCTCCCCATCTGACCTGTGGTGCCCGATGGCTTACATATACCTAAAAAACAGCCCGTGATTTTGCCAGATTTTTTTACGCTACCGCCACTTCCTGTATCGAGGTGATTTTTATTTTATCCCTAATTCGACACTCTGCTGGAATGGAAATCTTCGGTCTTCGACCTCTTCATCAACCCTTGGTGCTCCTATAGTGTTGCGGGAGTACACCTTTGAGGCCGAGGGCTTGTGGTAGTAACTATGTGTCACGTATCTCTTGTTCTTGATCCTATTTGTTCGACAAAGAATGAATTTTATTGACTCCAAAGGATGCCGTGGGTCGTTGTGGGAGACTTTAATGAAGCGATGTGGAGTTTTGAGCACTTCTCCGACACACCGCGTTTAGCAGGTCAGATGCTGGATTTCAGAGATGTTCTTGAGGTTTGTGGTCTGGGCGACCTTGGTTTTGCAGGTCTGCCTTATACTTTTGATAATCGTCGAGGGGGGCGGGCTAATGTAAAGGTCTGCCTCGACCGCGCTGTGGCCAACAACATGTGGAGAGATGCCTTCGCTCATGCCGGGGTGGAGCACCTGGTGGGGCGTCAACTGCAGTTTAAATAGCCCCCAATAAGAATCCATGCCAAATACTTGCCCTTGGAAGACGATGATTTGCTTTATTGGTGCATAACAAGGAGAACGTGTCACCCAAGAGTGGCTACCAACACGCCAAAACAGATTTTGTGCTCCAACTTCGATAATGAGATATGAGTTAGCTGATGCTAGAGGAGCGGTGAGTGCACCATAGATGGGCCTAGTGCCTTCATCGAAGACTGGCAGTTGTGGAGATGAGACAGTAACGCCTGTGAACACATCAAAAACTGTACATGATTTATTGCTAGAAAATATAAGATGACCATATGAAGCCCCACTGAAGTAAAAATTTTCCATAGGACTTGGCGAGGCGTTCTCTCCGTGAGAAATCCAAAATATGGGAATCTGAAAGCCCTGGTAGGTGGTGCCTTTGTTGGCTATATCCGTGACACGACAGGGGCGGGTGGGCACCGTGAAATTTCTAACGGAGTGTGGATGAGGAGAGCACCGAGAGCCATCAGGTTGGAGAAGTAGAGGTGGGAAGAGCGCTGCCACGTTATATTTGAATGGACATGAAGAAAGCACGGCATGCCAAGGGCGGCAAGTGGCTTGAAAAGCAAGAAGATCGTGGAAGGAGCCGAGCCGAGATATGATAGAGTCTAACAGGCCACTCGGAAGGTCTGCCCAGCCTCGGAGTCTGTTGGACATGGCACAGACACGGATATAGCAATCCTTTCTCTTGCAGCTCCACCTCTGCAACACATTGCAAAAAAAAGAGACACATATTAGAAAAATGAACAGATTTGCAGATATAAGCAGCACAGGGACACCGTAGATTAGAACATACAGAACTCTAGTGGCGCAATAAACCAACCAGCAAGATATCGATACCGTTGGATCAGCACAGGCTACATATGTCATTGTGAGATACTGATAACCAGATGCAAGTATGCAACCTAAACCTTAACCCAAGTGTAGTACTTGGAAGGTCTCAGAAAATTAAATCGCTCAAGACCGTGCAATTCTCGCAATCATATCAGAAATAAGTGGTACATTAGATAATGTTCTACTGCATGAGAAAATACCTGACATCGTGGCTTCCCCTAAGTAAAAAATCTCCTGGATTTCAGATCAGGCGATCGTCCAGCAGAAAGACAACACGCAGACTACTCACTACTACTCTAAATCCTAACACTCCTAGCCTAGGGTTCCTTGCAGTTGCAGGCAGGAGGGTATCCGTAGTTACCCAGCCAGATATATGACGCCATGATATTACGTACGGGAACGGGGACGGGGAGAAGAAGGAATAATGATTTGGCCGAGCTGCGTAGCGTGCGTGCATACCTGACGGCGAGTCGACGGCGACGAGGCGGCGGTGATGGCGATGGCCTCCGACTATGCGATGCGTGTGTCGGTGTGTGCACCAAACGGAAACGGCGAGCGAACTTTTTTTTAGGTCTGGCCAGATCTTTAGATGGGCTGGGCCGTCAATGAGCTCAATCTCTCTTCTCTCTCTCTCTCTCTAAAAAAAGGAAAAAAAAAGAGAACAAACGTTCTCTCTCTCTCTCTCTCTCTCTCTCTCTCTCTCTCTCTCTCTCTCTCTCTTTTCTACAATGTCCCAGCATTGTAGAGAAAGAAATTAGCCTATCTGTAGCTTCGATACTCAGTTTAGGCACACAAGGTATAAAGTTCAGACAACACAAAGCTCGACCAAAGATGAACAACATTATGACCCAGCACAAAGACAGAGGCATAAAGTTGAGTCCAAATTATCATGCTCAAATTAAAATTGTCATGCGACGAAGTTAGGAATTCATTGACTCACAATTACTAAAGTTTAGAGATTCTTAGAAATCTTTAGAGAAGAACATTTGCTGCAAACAAGATTTAGTAGCCATACATAAAGATCATCACCATCACGGACACAAAGAATATTCTGCATTTACCATTGCTATATACTCTAGATTGGAATAGCACTGACCAGACAATTTATATCATCACTGACGTGCATCTGGCCCGTTAGAGCCTCCAGGTCAGTGATGACTTGTATGGCTATGTGGCCGGTCAGTGATGTGTTATACCACTAACCGACTGACCTGTCCATGGTAACTATCAACACGGCATTAGTCATAGTGCCATCAGTGACCTTCTTTTGCCCTGCTGTATCTCAAGTACTGCTTGCGTATAATATTACACACGAAATACACAAGATGCACATATAAACATTGCATTCTCATTCATCACACACACATAGACATGAACATCTCTTACAACATCTTTTGCCAATATAACCTGATATATGCATCTAATAGATCCATTCTACTACACTTTGACGTTCACATAACACTACTCCTCTAATACATCAAAGTGTAAACATGTCACTTCGCGATGTTGTTATCCTCAGCAATGTCATTTTGAACATTTAACCCTTCGGCACTTCCCGTCCATGGATCCTCATTTCCGCTTATGGTGAAAGATGGTCTACTCAGCCCCGTCATCAAACCCATAATATACAATGAATTCTACCTTGGCTCCGTCCTCTATATTATGCACATCATACTTACGTTGACATATTAACTGGGTCAAGTTATTTGTACTTACTTACTTATGGTTTGAACTTTTTGTACAGTGAGATAGAAATATAACCAACTGTTAAAATATGAAGGAAAACTTATATTAAGTTTAGTGTTACTAATTGGTAATAACCATTATTTTCAGAGAAATTTTAATGTTCAAAGTGTAGTCACCCAAGTTTGATTGTTTGCATTTGAAGAGTTCGCCAAAGAATTTTTTCAAGATAATCTGTTAGGGCACCAAAGCCCACAGGCTGTCCATTGGACAATTCCTTTGCTCTCTAAGGCCCTTGAGGCGTGAAAACTTCATCCTTGTCCCTTAGAAGCTTTCGCTTGAGAAAGAGAGCCTCCCACATGACAACTCATACCCATGCAAATCATTTTTTGTACAGTGCAACAGAAATGTATGCCTGTTGGGAAAAAGATAAATTAAATGAAGCAATGAAAGACAAAATGTTCAAGCATCAAGCATTATAGATAGTCACAACACCATGCAGTTGCGAAAATAAATTAAGCTGACTGTACGTTATGTGCCACCATACCAGTTCTCTTGCTTGCGATACATAAATGAATAATACAAAACCTACAAATAATAACCAGCCAGTAACTGCATGTCCTCATCCACGATACATAGACTTCAGCTCAGTTGCAGCACAGCAGCAGTCCAAGAAGAAGCAAAAAACAAGAAACCAGCACTACTTCTGCGGAAGCTTTATTCACTACCAACAAGCTATCTCAAACTAAAAGTGTAATTCGATTACTGAAATCACAACAAGCTGCCTCAAAGATAAACAAGCGCGATCGCTTGATCTACTACTTGGTTGAGATAAAAAGCTGTTACAAAGATAAAGCAACATTTTTCTCAAAAAAAAAAGATAAAGCAACATTGCTCGAACAAGGCATCCCCATTTCCGTTTACACAAAACGGAAACACAACAGAATATTATCTTGCAGAGCTAGAGGCGAAACAACAATAGGAATTCAAAAATCAACACACGACGGGAGATGAGACACTTGGCCTTGGGCATAACTAATGGGTGTCCCATAGAAAATGATTCACTACATGTGCATTAGCGAAAATAGCACATGATGAAACGTTACAATCAGTGGCGGAAGACGGACAGAAGTTGAGGTAGGGTGGGCTTTTGTCACTCGCCACCGGCAATGCCGCCGCGCCGATGCGCCGCCTTGCACCCCGCCCTGCACCGGACAAATCAAGGTAGGGGGGCTGCCAACCCTTGCCCTACTGGGTCCTCCATCACTGGTTACAATGAATGAAGAACCAGGAGGCAAGAAATCGAGTTCAAAGCCATCATGATGCGTAAATCAAACATCCCTCAAGGCCAACATAATTTGTTCCTTCCCAAGTTACGAGATTTGATTGTCACGGCTACCAAGGTTGGAGATATAAACACATCCTTGCAATAAAAATCTGCTCCAAATAAAATTTAGCAACAATGCATCATGATCATTACCATCACCGATGTAGAGAGAACATGCTGGGGACAACCCACATTGGTTGCAGGATGCTTTCGCAGTCCATGAATACGAAAACATTTGGACTGAAATTGGAGCCATTTTCCTGCCGTGGCTTGCCCAACCCAAGTGTGATCCAACATTTAGACTTGCAGTCATAACAGTATATGCAGTTGCTCCTCCCTCCCCATTTCTCTGGGTTCATGCAAGACAATGCCTGGCTTCTCTTATCCTTGCTGATGAATATTGCCCAATTCTCTAACTTCTCCACCCTCAGCCACAATGCAGGCTCAGTCGATACATCAAAGCGGAAGACTTAGAAGGTTCTCGCCGTTGTTACAATATATCTATGGAAGCCGACCAAGAGAAGCATATCGCCACACGCCACCAGCCATGCATCAGAAAGATGTTGTCTACTGATCATGCTTGACTCTAGAACCGGCAGTTCTTGTATTCTTATCTGGGGTGTCAAGTGTACTTTGAAGAGTCTACGATCAGAATCCATACCAAACACTTGCCCTTTAAATACCACAACTTGCTTGATTGGTCCATGATAAAGATAATGTGCCACCCAAGAGTGGCTACCAATGACGCGGTATGGGCGTGTCGGCACTAGGAAATTCCGAACAGAGTGAGGATGAGGAGAGCGCGAAGAGTCAGCAGGTTCGAGAAGTAGAGGTGGGAACAATGCTGCCAAGGTATATTTGAATGGACATGACGAAAATGTGGCATGCCAAGAGCGGCAAGTGGCTTGAAAGGCAAGAAGATTGTGGAAGGAGCCGAGCCGAGAAATGATAGAGTCCAGCTGGTCACTCGGAAGGTCTGCCCAGAATCGGAATCTGTTGGACATGGCTCAGTATATAGCAATGCTTTATCTTTCAGATAATTGTAGGTCCACCTCTGCAACACATTGAAAAACAAAACATATATTAGAAGAACGTACTGAGTTGCAGATATAAGCAAAAAGACGCGGTAGATTAGAACATACAGAATTCTAGTGGCGCAATAAACCAACCAGCAAGAATGCAAGATGTCGATAACACTGGATCGGCACAAACTACATATGTCATTGCATGCGAAATATTGATAAACAGATGTTCTGAGACTGTCTCCAGCCTAAAGCTTAACCAATTGTCGGAACTAAGAGCAATTCTCGCCATCTGACCGTGCAATTCTCGCAATAAGAACGTGCAATTCTCTCAAACAGATCATAAATAAGTGGAATTACACAATGTTCTACCGCATGAGGAAATATCGACATGATTAAGACGGACTAGGCTAGAGACTTTTTACGGTACATCATACTACCTAACATAGTGGGTAGTATTTAGTTGATCCAATGGTCAGTATTGATCCATAAATTTTTTACTCAAGGGCATATTAGTAATTCTCAATCAGAGGTAGATTTATTCTTTCTTCATAATTATGTTAATCTAATTAATTAAGTTAATCCCATCTGAGGCGACACTGTTCCTCTGCTGCTCGCCGGCGCAAGGACCTCCGCTATACCTGCTCCCTTGCAGCCAGTGCGTGCACACAGAACAACACGGCTTCATGTGGCTTCAGACGGCCGATTTGATTTTCATTTGATGAGTAGCAACGGCAACGCGGCTGACAGGGCAATGGCGAGCAAGGCGGCGCGGGTGTGCGACGGCTGAAGTGATGGGCGGGGTGGTGCTGCGAGGCGATTGACAAGTTGGATAACTCCCTCGGTGCACTCCCAACTCACAAGCCTCATCGCGGGGAGGCACGAGCGGGTGCATATGCGGCCCACGTCACATCTGCTCCCTCGGGCTGCCAGAGCTGCCCCGCGAGAGAGGCACGGCGACGGCGACGGGCCTGGTTCAAGCGCATGGTGCGGAACCCCTGATCACAGGCCAAGAGCGTCGGGCAGCTTGTCGGCCCGGAAGTGTCCAGCGTTGACTCGCCCGAGGAGCAGAAGGGTGAATGGAAGACTTATCAACTGCCAATCTTTGATCCCGCCCTCGTGGAGCTCTGCTCAACGCCATCGGCCTTGTAATCACAAGGTGAGTTGATGCAATAAAGAAAATCACAGCGGACCATATGTGCTTGTGGCCATCAACAAGCGTCTCGCGTGCGCACTTATGTTACGAGAGCAAGCAGTGATCTGATTGTTGCATATGTGCGTGACGTGATTGTCTATCCGGCCGGTGGAGCTTTTCTACATCGTCGTGTGTCCTATCTACGTGAGGGAAATTCCAGCTTGGGGCACGAACCGAGGCCGTCAGCTTTGCTTCGTCGGCGGCCGTGGCTTGTCTCCGAAAAGTACAGGGCGGCTTGCCGGCGTGGACTGGGCAAGAGATGATGGGAGGAAAGGTTGGCCATGGCAGGGAAGAAACTTGACCGCGTGATTGATAAATACTGAAGTACCCAAAATGCCCTTAACTAGTAAATATACTACCCAAAACCTGGTGTAGTATCGAGTCATCTGGGCCCTCCAAACCATAGAAACGAACGGCCCAAATTGACTTGATGCACTGTAAAAGGTCTCGCCCTAGGCTATTGGTAATCTCTTGGGTTCCCCTAAAAAAAATCTCTTCTATTTCAGACCAGGCGATCGTCCAGCAGCCAGTCAGCACGCAGACTACTGACTAGTCCTAACCTAGGGTTCTTGCAGGCAGGAGGGTAGCCAGATAAGCGACGCCATGGAGGACGAGGAGAAGAAGGGAATAGGATTTGGCTGAGCTACGTAGCGTGCGTGCATACCTGACGGCGACGACGCGGCGGCGGCGATGGCGAGGGCCTCCGACTCCGCTATTGTGTACTAAAGGGCGACGGCGACCAAAGATCTCTACTCCTAATGGACGACTTGGTGAATAGTCTGCGCGGTTTTTTTTCGCTGGTTTTTTTTCGTCATCCTCCCACCTCCGTTTTATTTTCGTCATCCTCCCATCACTTTCGTCTGGTTTTTTTCGTCCCCCCTCCCACCACCCCATCGGTTTATTTTTTTTTTCACTATTTCCTTCTAAACAAACACTTTCCTAACGTATAAAAAGACACAGATATAACTTTACTAAATTACCCAAATCAAACGATCCATCTCATCAATTCAATTTGCTTTAGCAAACATATACTGGATGTGAAGGAAACAAATAACAGACTACCCAAATCAATCGATCCATCCCATCAATGCAATTTGATTTAGGAAACATCTCTACTCCTAATGGACGACTTGGTGAATAGTCTGCGCGTTTTTTTTCGCTGATTTTTTCGTCATCCTCCCACCTCCATTTTATTTTCGTCATCCTCCCACCACTTTCGTCTGGTTTTTTCGTCCCCCCTCCCACCACCCCATCGGTTTATTTTTTTCACTATTTCCTTCTAAACAAACACTTTCCTACCGTACAAAAAGACACAGATCTAACTTTACTAAATTACCCAAATCAAACGATCCATTTCATCAATGCAATTTGCTTTAGGAAACATATAATGGATGTGAAGGAAACAAATAAAAGACTACCCAAATCAACCGATCCATCCCATCAATGCAATTTGATTTAGGAAACATATAATAAATTTTAAGGAAACAAATAACAAACTTTAAAGAAAATTCCAGTTAACTAATCTCTACTCTTAAAGGCCCCTCGATTGATTTTTGTCCCTCGCTTCCTTTCCCAGCACTGATACAATGGAAGGAATTATAATCCACCTATTTATTTTCCTATATATCCGTGCAGGCACACAACAGAAACCGGTGAAAAAAACACTCACCTCGCACGTCCCCCTGCCCGCAATCCCGAAATGCCGCTGTTCTCCCCTTCTACCCCACCTCCCCTCCTTCCCATCGGCTCTCTTCATGCCCGGCGTGGATGGCGCCGCCTGCCTAGGATGGGGCCCTGATCTTGTTCCGTCGGTGTCTCGCTACCTTCTCCACGACCCTGGCATAGGCGCACAGCAGGCCACCTAAGGTGAACAAGAATGCGATTTGGATGACGGCCACTAGCGGGTGGTCCTCTTTTTCGAGAGGCAGACCGGCGCCAGTGGCAACCGAGGGATTCACCAAGGTACGTGATGTCCATGCCTGCTTGCCTCCTTGTCTCATCTGGCAGAGCTTATATGTGGACCAAAAGGAAATGATTGGTTTCACGTCCCTTCTTCTATGTCCTTTGTTTCGAGGTCGTGCCGTTGTGCGCTGCCATGAGCAAAGAGCATCGGCAGCGTCCAGCAGATTGGTCTTCCTTTTGAAGAAGACAACAGGGGCCCTCAGCGCCATGCCTTCGATTTCTTTTGCTTCAGATCCTATTTTTGTGCACTTTCTTTTTTTTTTGATCTTTGTGCTTGATCCGATCCTAGATAGTTAAAAAATATTTATGGGAAAAATGTGTGTGTTCATGACATATATGAGTGTCTGCCTAACTTCTTCCTTTAATTGTTGTTCCAGGTGAGAGCTGAGACTCACGTCCTCGTATTTCCCTAGGTGATGGTCGGCAGCCACCGCTCGACAGTTATACTACTCCACCAATTAGGTAAGAGTAACCTGATGTATTTCCCATCTATTATCTCTAGCTAGATACTTTCTCATGGTCGTTTATGTTCTAGAATTGTCTCGGTTTCCCTGTTCGACGTTCGAACTTGTAGAATACATGTTTTTGAAGAGGTAATTGTGTGTTATACTAATTCATGTACTATCAGAAGTAATGTTCTTTTTCTCTGAAATTGGTCTTTATGTAAATTTTTACTATAATTGTTATGTATTGTGGAAGACTTCAGGAGAAAATTCCACCGAATGACATACACTAAATTTGAAATTGCTAGAGTATTTTTCAAATGAATATAGTTGACGAGCAGCACAATTTAGATATGAGGTATGTGGTGCATGTTAGTTCTTTGATCTATAAAGGAATTTGTGTACTTAGACTGATGTTTTCACGAGCTTCCTGCAAAAAGCTAGCCTTACTAGCTTGTGCACATTTCCTTAACCCAATAGTTTACTTGCGTACTGCTCCATAATCTTGTTCTTGTGCTCGATGGGACAAGGAAAGCAACCGCTTGTTCCTATGCAGACTTCTTTGGTGTACATGATGAGTTTTGGATAGAGGGTTCCGACATTATCAGTTCCTTACTCTTCTGCTACAGGGCACCACCAAATGGGTGCAAGCATTAATCAATATTCTTCTGCTACAGATATGGGTCAGATTTCCTTGTTATTGCCTGGAAATATTCTCGGTATAAGATCGTTTTGACTTGTGCTAAATGGGTTATAAATTATTTAACAAGGAGTAGGCCTTGCAGATACAAACTACTAATTTTTTGGCGTACTCTTCATATGAAGTGTCCATATATAATGGCATGTACCAAGTAGGAATCCTCTCTCGGATATATTTCTCTTCCTTATGTACTCCCTCTGTAAAGAAATATAAGAGCATTTAGATAACTACTTTAGTGGTCTAAACGCTCTTATATTTCTTTACCGAGGGAGTACTTATTTCTGACAGACATACATGCTCTATTTTTGAAGGAGAAGATTGTACTTGCAGGATCCAAAACCTAATGATTTTTGTCGAGGGACAGTCACGTGAGTGATTGCACTAAAGATACAGAGAAAAACTGATATTTCTTCTTAGATATTGTATTGAAGTTCTATACTAAATACTATAGGGTGTACTGAAGGTCAATGTTGCACTTAGGCCGGTTGGGTTCTGAATATGCAAGAAAAGGAGGAAAAATTACCAAGGATTACAGATCTTGGTTCAAGAAAAGTGCTGACAATATGTTTTGGCGCATAATTAGCCCTGACAGGAAAAATATTCTATCAGAATTGCAGGATTCTTCAATCACCTCATTAGCATATGCCAAAGCCTTGAGGTTACCACTATGAATGAAGCAAAATTGTGAAGATGACTGGGAAAATGATTAGCTTAGCTTGGCTAGCTTGTACGTGCTGGTTTCTCTCAGCCAAATGCGCAAGCTGACAAATAAATTGCATTGCAAAATAAGTCGGACAAGTACTCAGGCATATAAGGTATGCACCAACAGGCTTTAGGTGAAAGGCCAGAGAGGATCTGGTCTGTGTTGGCCGCACCAAAGTGTGGGAAAAGCTGCATGTAAGGTGGTGGAGAAGGATGTCAACGATGTGGACATTGTCCCTCTGGTGACGCTGGAAGCCGTCCAAGGGTGGAGGAGGTGCGCCTGTGTGACTCAGGCCAGTAGTGGGTGCTTGCTTCCTCATGGTTTGTTTATTCGTTTTTTATGCAGTACATATGCAACTTTGTGCTTGTTCAATACTATTGTATAAAAATACAGAAATTTTTGGTGTCCAGTAATGTGTTGCAATTCTGTTATCTTTCATATTTTAGCATTATTCGAAACATAATGCTAACTTCAGAACCGAAAGATCATAATTTGAGTGTATCTAAGTTGCAGGCTGTTCAACTAATGTTCCTTTTTATTGAGAGCTTTTGACATTGGTCATGGGCTTACACATTGGAACAAGTGAGCATGTTTTCCTTCGCCAAAATAAGGAAAAGTCAATCTAGAAGCCGTGTTGGGTACTAGGCAAAGGCAATGCAAATTCAGTGACATGAACATTCTCACGATTGTTTCTTCTTCTTGGTTACAAGGATTCCTCTTTTTACAACTCAAATAAAAATGCACTTTTCTTTGTATGGGTAAGGACCTGTGTTACTTAATATTTGGCCTTAGTCATTTTCACAAAAAAACAATACTTTAATAAAGTTTCTGGACAAATCCAACTAATATCCTTGGACTGACTTCAAATGTTGTGCTTCGGTAGATTGATAATATAAGCACCCAGGAGGAAGTAAATAGGTTTGCACTCGAGATTTTCGCTCTGTAGCTCAGTTCAAAGCGGATGGAATGGTTGCAAGCTAAGGAAAGTCGTTTTTTGTCCATCCACAATTGATTAAGCATATTAAAAAATACTTAGATAATAGGCGTGAGTTCTCTATTCATACGATGATTCATTTATTTAAATTTGGTTAATTTTTAATATTTTTAGCGTTATTAGTATATCTTTTCTATGCATGGGAATTCTTGTTTTTGATGGTGATAAAGGCAGGAAAAGGAATCATGATGGAGATTTAGTGGACGTTAAGAAGAGGCAACACATTGTGTGTAGTGGAGATAATTTGAGAGGTATGAAGAATGAGAACATGGGAGGACAAATACAATGCCTTGTTTTGTTCAGGGTTGCGCATCTGAGGATGCACATTTACTTGGAGCCCGAGACAATTCGAGATGTAAGAAGACTGAGAATTTGGGAGGACAAATACAATGCCTTGCAAGGTTGTGCATTTGAGAAGGAGGCACTTGGAATGGGGAGAAAAAAATGAAGGGATGTGGTGGCTGCAAGAGAGAAGCGAGAAGGTGTCGACGTTGTTTGGGCCCGAATCTTACATTGCATGAGGCTCTGCACTTGTGGTTGTAGAACTGGCTCACGCTTCCTCCACCCCCACCCCCCTTGTTGGTGGTGTCGAATCGGCACGAACACAGGGGGAGGGGGTCAGGTCGGAGAGCGGGGTGGTTGCTGGGGGACTCCTTGGCGGTTTGTGGGGAAGTATGGTTTGAAGGAGAGAGGTTGCGATGGAGAAGGTGAGAAGGACTTAAGAAATGTCCTGGTACTCTGGTAAACTGAATGGGAAGGGAAGGGTCCGGTAGGAACAGGGAAGGGTGCGTCTTAGGGTTGGTTTTAGGTGTTGGGCCCATGTGTTGGAGATAACATGGCGGGTAGTCTAAACAACCATTTTTCTTCCACACATATGGTCTGTATTCGGTGGAGTCCGGACTGTCTAGACGGTTGAATTTCGGGGAGCCCACTAGGTGCCCGTACATGCCCTGGCGTATGAGGAAAAATGAGCTTCAACTTACAAACGACCTTAATCATTTTTATTTATTTATATGCATTGCAGTCCGTAGCAACGCACGGGCGTCCTGCTAGTATAGATAGGTGGCTTATCGGAAATCTTTCGATGGGCTGGGCCGTCAATGAGCCCAATCTCTTTTCTCTCCGTTAAAAAAAGGAAAATTGCAGGGAACGAACGTTCCTATCTACAATGCAGCGGCGCCCAAGAAAAAAATCACTTGGTCTCTTCTCTCTCCTCTCTTGCCATTACCCTTCCCCACCGAGGGAAAAATAATAATTGTACAAGTATATAACTTTTGGACCTAAACTTATGGAGAGATGTGATGTGAGTATTTTCGTACATTTTTCTCTCTCTCATTCTTATACATTTTTCAAATCAGAGTTTTCATCTATACTAACTAACTAAATTTTTCCACCAATGCAACCAAAAGACTGATCTGATGGAAGAGACTAGGTAGCACATTATACGTCAACACTCCCCCTCACGTATGACTCCCTCAGGCCTAAACGTGGACCGAAAGTGGGCTGCAATTTAATTGCAGCCAGCCGGGTCTTGAACTCAAGACCTCTTGGCTCTGATACCATGTAGAAGTGCATGCTCTAGCCAATGCAACCAAAAGACTGATCTGATGGAAGAGACTAGGTAGCACATTATACGTCAACAATGTCCGTCTACTGCGCCGACCTCGTAGGCAAAACATCATTTTTCCGGCGAGATCCTACTGCCGCAGCACCATCTACATCTCCCCCAATTTTCTCAGCCAGAGCAGACTCACCATCTGAATCTGCTGCACCCACATGTCCTAGCTGACCTTCTCTCTCCAGCAGGTAATGGACTGGAACGGGATCCGGCTGCTCTAGGTTGTGAGCGAATTCCTCCCTCACTGAGAACCTGCGAGACAAGCAGCGCACATATCCATGGGAAGGGGATGCATTCGTTTAGTTGTTTGCTACTTACAGGAAAAGATATCGGGGCAAAAACCGTAGATCTGCATACATACTAACCTGTCAACTGCATCCAGTAGGAATTCCATGCCCGCAGCGTCCATGAGAAGGATCTCCGGCGAGCGAGGGCAGCGCGGTGTGGAGTAGGTTGTCTTCTCCACTGCTCCCCTCGCTCTGGTTTGTGCGGAGGCGGCGCGAGGGTTCCAGATTGAGCGAGACAAATGCAAAGGGGAAAATCATTTTTTTCTTCTCACGCGCACGGGCGGATGGGGATGGGAGGGCGGGCGGGGGGTCCACTCAATCGGTGGATCCCACCGGCCCGACGAACGTCCAAGCCGTCAGCTTCTAATGCCGGACCCATTATCTGATCCGTGGCCCAGACAGGAACAATGACGTCCTGGTCCATGGCTCAGCCCGCAATCTGCCGCCGTCCGCCCGACGCACGTCTCCCGCTAGCACCGTACGCCACTATTCCCTACTGTATTTCCGCGTATTCTAGACTTACCACCGCGCGACTCTGACAGGCCAGTTGGAATTGTTTGCATCCCAAGACAGATTTGGACGAGCATGATATCGGGCTCAGCTGAGCCCGGGAGCCAAATCGGCCCTCTCGTTACCCTTTCCCACTGAGGGAAAAAATAATTGTACAAGTATATAATTTTTGGACCTAAACTTATGGAGAGATGCGATGTGAGCATTTTCGTACATTTTTTTCTCCCCCTCTCTCTCTCATTCTTATACATTTTTCACTCACTGCTGCTAAGTGCATATATGTGCGCCAGCCCTGAAAATTCTTCAACAGTTACTTTGTTTATCCAATATGGCCAGTAGAAAGTAGCAGCAACCAAAGGAACCAGCATCGTTTCTAAATTCTGATAGGAGGGCATAGTAGAGAGATGGTTGATGCATTATGCAAGTACGGCAAAACTGAGAAGGCATGTCATTTTTTATATCAAAATGGTTGATCAAAGGGCGTAACAGGGATGTAGTGTGTGGCAATTATCATACTTGACACTCATCTTCTTGCCGTAAGTTCTGCGAGCTCTGTATACTCTGAAAAAGGCTTTCGCCCCGCTTTATATATAAAGCAATGACCAGAGAACACATCCAGATACAACACACCACCACCCCACACAGCACACACACCCAAGGCAACATACAAGGGTGCCGATGCACCGCAACACTATCCAATCGACCACCAAGCACACTACAGATGAGCCAAATGGAATTACTTGGGGCCGACGAGGACCTCCCGAGACCTAGCCACCGAGAAGTGAAACGGGACAGTGGCGAAGCATGGACTCCAAGGCGGTGCCTTCAAGAAGGGCACGAGACTGATAGTCGCCACCGCCCGATCCCGAGGATCAAGTTTTCACTCGGAGCAACGTGGAGCGAAGAGAACACCACGATGGAGCCTTTATGAAGGAAACGACGTCCGTGGCTGCTGCCACCATCGGCCGGAGAAGACCGGGCAAGTTATGCACTTTGGTATTAATCCTCCGCTAAACCACCATGCTACGCCAAACTTCACCAACCATGCCACCCGCGTGACCATGGCTGCCCGACCGCATGCAAGATGCGCGCTCCGCCCATGAACACCACGTCTCCCGCTGCCAGGGCCGCCTCCCTGCATCCAAGCAACTCCGTGAACGCCCAAAGGCCTTGGCTTTGGCCTGACTGGCAACACCCGCCGATGGAGCAACCAGCAGCCGCCCTGTCTCGAACATCGCCAGAACCTCGCCAGAGGGCACACGGCCGAGGAAAGGCGGAGGAGGAGCAGACGCGTCCGGACCGGTGCACCCCCGCATCGGCAACGGGTGGCCCGACATCGGGGCCTCCCATCCCTCCTGAGAACTCCCCACCGGACATGCCCCCGTGTCGCCTCACCGTGGCGGCCGACACATCTCGACGCGAGGCCACCAACGACAGCCTGCCCAGCCATCGACAAGGAGTGCAAAGCAACCCCTCACCCGCAGCCAAGAGCGCTCACCAGAGAGCCACCCCGCGCCGCTCGCCGTCGTCCAGGGGCCGGAACAGGGGAGGCCCGATTGGAGCTCGACCAGCACGCACCACCAGCTCGCGCGCCCGCCCCGAGACCGTCCACCACGTGGCACGCAGCAGCAGAAGCTCCCGTGCCCATCGCCCCGCCAGATCTGGCCAAGCCCAGACCTGGCCGCCACAGCAGCCATGAGCGCGAGCAGCCCCATGAAGCCCACCGCACCGCCATCAAGCCCTCGCTACCCCGCCGCGGCGCCTCCGTGCCCTCACCAGCATGAAGCGCCGCCGAACATTGTCGCCCCACGCCAATAGCCTCCGAGCGGGATGAAGAAGAGCCCCGCCGCCACTGGCGCCGGCGGGCTTTGCCCGGCAGCATGGTCCGGCGGCGGCGACGGAGGGAAGGGACGAGGGAGGCTCGAAGCCGGTGGCTATGGTTTCCTCCCCGGTCGCCACACATGAGCAATGCGGGGAGGGGAGGGGTGGTAAAAAAGAAAGCCACAAGTCATAGTTCAGAACTCCTGCCGTGTATACTCAGATGACGAAATTGCTCCCACGGAAATTTCAGGAGGCAGAGAACATCATACATGGCTGCTTCCATGATGAAGTTGAAGCTGGCACAGCCGCAACCAATAATTTTTATCAAGGCGATGCCCTAGTCAGATCTAGATAAGCAGCCTTTCCTCTTCGATAGAGTAAACTTCCAGGGCAAAGGATGTCATGTCACACCTGCACCCTGATGTGTGTAGTGGAGACTCGAGTAAGTAATTTGGCAGGGCCTTGGGCCTGGGTGCCTACTGGAACTATGTGTGGGCCCAATCCAGTGTGGAGTGCCTGTGTGTATTTATCACCAAATCTAGATCCGCGGTGAGGCGTGAATTGAGTGTTGCCTTGTTCCTCTCACCCCTCTGCTCTCTCTTCCCTTCTACTTTCTCTACAAGTCTCGTTCTCATCCCCTTCTCCTTCCCAATTCCACCTGTACGATCCCAGTCGAGAGCCGGGTTCGTTACATGTCATGACTTACTGCTATACTCGGCTAGTCAGCTAACAACATATATATAAGTACAGTCGAATGATATCATCTGACAATCCTCGGACCTTAAACACAGGAAAACATAATGATAAGGTAGATAATATTAATAAAACACATAACATTATGGGAGCTGGAAGTGTGCAATTGTTGTTGTTATTTTTTTTACACTTGTGCTGAGACTTGATATCATTGTCATTAGCTTCAGTTTTCTGGTTCAGTGCTGATTGCTGAACATGGTCTATAGGCTAGCCATCGACGTGAAATATACACTAACATGCTTAACTTGTATGGAAAAGCTTGTCAGTTTCTTCCACCTTGTGTAGGCAATTGAAAGAAGATTACTTTTCTACCATCTACAAGTTCCCCCTACTCATTCATGCTATTTCGCTCAATTTCTTAAGAGAGGCATCTTCATTGTTCAACAAAATGAAGGAACAAGGTATCATGCCTGTAATGGTTTGCTTCCATTAATATTGGCGTTTGACTTCAGAAATTACTGTTACCTTGATTGAGGTCAACCAATGTGACCTAACTTAACAGTTACTTATAACCAAGCCTGACAGATAATCGCAACCAAATCATGTGGTTACATTCTTTTGCATGAAGTTGTGAACAACCAAGTAGAACAAAAACCACTGGCATCAATTGGCAATGAAGGTGTGCATTACCAGCTAGAGCATTGAACTACTAAAGAAATAATAATATCACATCTCAAAGGTTCTGAGAGATGATCAAATCACATCTTGTAAGGCAAAATGCGATAGCTCAAACACATGCATGAATACCAAGGAACCTTAAAACTTAGCAGTTGCTGCAAAACAAGAAGAAGCTATAAGTAGCTAAACGGCTCACGCATTCATCCAGTGCAACATTAAACAACACTTATAAAAACACACTTTTGAAGGCTTGAGTGCGGCTAACAAGCTCTGAGCACTAACTAATACCACCTCCACCATGAACATCTGTTACCAAGATCTATCCAGGTTGCAAAAGGATAACAAAAGCTATCGTTCCACACGATGATCACTGGCCCCATCTGAATAGAGCATGCTTGGATACACCCAGAGGGGCTTCATGTAGTGGCCCCAATATATTACGCACTGCCTGATGGAAGCGTCCCAAGGATCATGTGCGCTGTCCAGCTCGTGTACTCTCCAAGGTGGAGAACTCTCGGCGTAATACAATGAATTGCTCCTCCCTCCCCATCGTTCTGGGTTCATATTAGATAATGGCATGTTCTTCCTATCACATCCTGCAAAGGCTGCCCAGCTGCCCAACTTTTTCTTGACAACCCATTTTGCAGGTTTGCTTGACATGTCGAGGTGAAGTGTACAAACCTTTTTCAAAATACCACCATCCTTAATACGTTTGCTCCAATGGTCAACCGTGATGAACATGAGGAGCATGTCACCACAAACCACTAGCCATGATGTTTGGTATGGGGTTCTGATCGAGTGGGGAGACCACTCAGTTATTATCTCTTGTAGGCCAAGCTGGGGCGCTAACTCGAAAGAGTAGATCCTCCTATGATAATCCATGGCAATAAACTGACCCTTGAATTCCACGATTTGAGTTATCTGTGCACAAGAAGGAAGTTTGAGTTCTGACCAAGAGTCGCTTCCAACTGGCCAATCAAGTAGAGAGAATCGAGTGCCCACAAGGAGATGTGAATTGGGTGATGTAATGGGAGCTGTTAGAACACCGAAGAAGTACAACTCCGCAATCTCTGAATGTTGAGCATGTATTTTGGTAGGACTAACCCGCTCGTAGCCACTGATTGGAAGATGTGGGGGTGAAACTTTGGAACCACTGAAAGGGTCAACAACAAGACAATATCCACGGGAGAAAAAGAAGATGAGATGACCATAGGAAGGGCCAACACAATACATCTTTTGTAGAATTTCTTCATCAATTTGGCAGCAAAGAGTGATGTTTTGGTTGGATGGGTCAATGACCTTACAAGTGCGCAACTTGCAATGAATATCGTTAGATGGAACGTGAGGAGCACCAACACGGATGTTGGTTTGGATGAGGAGAGGGGGGAACAGGGTGCAGAGGGTAGATTTGGATGGGTATGACAAGAATGCAACACGCCAAGAGCGGCATGTTGCAGAAAAGGCAAGAAGATCACGTACAGAGCCTAAGAGAGGAAGAATTGTGTGCAACAAACCATCTGGGAGGTCTGCCCACTCTTGGAGTCCAGATAGAGTAGTAAGTGCGGAGACACACAGTTTGCTGTGCGTTTGCATGATGAAACACTCTGCAAAAATACAACAATTCAAGGAAAAAAAGTCAGAAAAATAGCATGCTATAACCATGTATACGCATAATAACTTGATCTTCAGATTTAATGAATAATATATGTATGTCAATAAACTTGTTATACATAAGTATTGACAAATAATGTTTTCAGAGTACACTTTGGTGGGTTCTCATGTTTAATATAAGCATATAAAATTCAACAAAAAAAGACTTGCTTTTCGCGAATGTCTCAGGCCCCCCAATTAAAACTTGAGACTTATCCATGATTGCATCTTCTACATTCAGAACATTTTTTTGTGACTGCGGTATTCTTGTGTTCGGGGCAAGATAAATAGATAATAACATGTGAAAAAGGAAACTTTTGTCAAATCTGTCATGGTAGTTAAAACTTCTTTGTGGAACATATATTTATCTTCGGAACATGAGAATAAAATGGTGATGGATCCTATTGCCTTTAAAAAGAGACAATGCGCCATAAGTGACAACAATGCACAACCAATATGGAAATACTACCCAATATTGGGACAATGGAATATTTATTTATGTTTGATGCTTCTTTCCAATTCCAGATCACTATTTTCATAAATTATTACCAAAATGAAACTATTACTATTATCTTATCCTATGTTCAAGTGCTCATGTTCCTCACCAAATTGTAAAACCCGTAATTGATGGTAAAACCGTTAATATATGGCAGATAGTTGGGGCTTAAATCATGTCATCGAGGGAGCTCCTCTACTATGGTGCATATTTTATTTCCTACTTGCAGCCCATGGGCACCCTACCTTGATTTAATTGTTCCTAATTTGTCTCCCGCTAGTCTAGTAGTATTGCAGAAAACATACAGTTCAGCGGAAAAGTCCATTGGTCACACCTGACTACAGGCGGCGGGATTTGCAGTCCCAGATGAAGTGGTAGAAATGTATACCCAAATACCCAATAATGGACTGGACTTTTTTATTTACGTTGTGACGAGTCTTGTTTCAATTTACACCAGACTCAAATTAAATCAGCGATGGTTTTGTTGTAGTTTTCACTCCACTGAAATTGACGAGGTTGAAACCAACTAAATTTGTCTGTTCTAGGATTAGCTCATCAACTCGATTCCTTAGTGACAGTAACACATCTTACTTACCCTATTACCAGCGTGATCCGAGCTCTTGTGATGAGACTAACCAAGCGGAAATTCTAATCAGAACACACATCCACGCCATATGATGAACCTGGATAACACAATAACTAGGGTTTAAATGCATTCACATGCGTGAGAGAGAGGGGGAGGAAGAAAGGAGGAAGGGGATGGGAGAGCAGACCTTGCAGAGGTGACGATGTAGTGCCACATTCAATGTAGTCGTAGGAGCGATATATGGTGAGACATGGACTAGTTATAGAAGTGGGCAGCCATGGAGGAGGGGCGGCGGTGGCGGAGGAGGAGGATCGGTTAGGGTTAGGGTGTAAGGAGAAGGAAGGAAGCATTTTATATGGCACGATGACATGGGATGAACGGCGGGATGGTGTCACTTTTAGATCTAACGGTGGGATGGTGCCGCTTTTAGGAAAGGGCCCATGTCGCTGCACCACTCGGTTGCTATCTCCTGCGGGCCCATTCGAGGGTCTAACTGCAAAGTTTAGATCATCCTATCACAGTCCATGGCAATGAACAAACCGTTGAATTGTACCATCTGTTGTATTCATCCATGAGGAAGCTTGTGTTCATGCCAAATTGCCAAGTGTCACTTCCAACGGGCCAAACAAATAGGGAGGACAGAGTGGTGACAAGGAGATGTGAGTTGGGCGATGTAGGTGGAGTTGTCAGAGTGTGAGCATAACAGTACTCCTTCGTGACAGGTAGTAAAAAAGGCAACAAGATCAAAGAATGAGATCAGGGCCACTCGAGCAATGATAGAGTCCAGCAGACCCTCCGCGAGGTAAAACCGTAAAAGGCATGTATTAGTAGAATGGACTAGAATACAAAAAACTAATAGAGTGACCAACACAAAATTCTTGATATGCTAGCTGTAATATACAATCTAACATTGCACTTGCATCTCATACATCTAACATTGCTGCTAATGTGACCTGCATAACAATAATAACCAAATGCAATAGTACTTCTGAAACAGCCTCCTCCACTAGTGCAGAACCGGACAATAGCACCGGTTCGTAAGGCCCTTTAGTGCCGGTTTAGGAAC
>NC_041392.1:13556650-13567242 GCF_002162155.2 Triticum dicoccoides
TGCTAAAGGGTAACCACATGGCAGGAGCCAGCTCCGGGGGCCGGGAGCCCTTTAGTACCGGTTGGTAACACCAACCGGTACTAAAATGTTTGGGTTTTTTTTGGTTTTATGATTTCTTTTTCATTTAATTTTGTGTTTTCCATTCTAATTCTTTTTCGTTTGCTGGTATTTTACGGTACTACACATTGTGCACGTTATGCATATATATATATATATATATATATATATATATATATATATAAAAATAGAATTTCTAGTAGAACCAATCATATATATATCATCAGTGTCTCACAAACTATATTAATTCACACATACACACATGTATAGCTATATACAATTTCTCCTACATATGCATGTTGCCTTTGGAGCCAGTGGCATTAGCCTAATTGGTGCCTTCGGAGCACGATGACAATTGGAAGTGGTTCATGACCTGGTCGATGGGGGCGGTAGCGGGTAATAGTATTCTCCCTTCGGATTTATGACCTGGTCGAGCAAAAATCCCGCTATTTCCTCTTGAAGTGCTTCTACGCGCTCCGTTTCTAGGAGCTTGTCCCGCACCTCTTTGAACTGTTAAGAAGGAGATCAATATGCATGTGTATTAGTTGTGTGACTAGATATCGATAATGGTGTAAAAATTGTGAATAGTGTTCTGACAAGCATACCCATTCCTGTCTTTGAGATCTGCTCCTTTTGGACGCCATCATGCGAATGTTCTCGCAAACGCAGAATGCACACAGATCAGTCCCCTGCGCCTGCTTCAGGGCCTTTATTACGAGAATGGAATTTAATTTGATCAGATAATAATTAATCAAGCATGATAATTAAAAAGATGGCATCTAGCTAGCTAGCTAGTACTACTTAATTACTTACCTTGGGTCGAAACCATTTCAGCTGTGGTTTCCATTCGCCTTCCGTGACGCTGATGAACCTTGCCCAAGCCCTGCCCGCTGACAAAGAAAATGAATAAAAGGGTTATTAAATAGTTCATATCATGAAATGACGAACTAAATAGGCCGAGATATATAGTTAATAATGATTGAAATTACCTGTTGACTATCCCAAACAAGATGTTATAGTCACTATTTGCTTTGAGTAGCGAGTCCAGTATTTCAACTGTTCCGGCGTCAACTTTAATGATACACAAGATCCAGTGAAATCTGCATGCACACACGTTTGCATGTCTTAATTAAGCGGGCATATGTAAGCAAAAACATGTAGCTAGCTAGTAGGCAAAAACAGAGAATTTGTAGTACAAGAAAGTGTGACTCACTGGAAGTTGTAAGGAAGTAGTATATCTTCATTGTATTTGAGGCGCTTCATGCTTGTTTATTTTCCATGTGTATTCATTAACGGTGTTTGGGTCAATGAACCCAATGCCATAGCGTCCACCTTTTCTCATTTCATACATCTTCATCCTGCATAATACCACAAAAAAGAATATAGTGAGGATAATTACAGGTAATGATTGATCAAAAGGATCACTACAGCTAGCTTGAGACTTAAATTACAGAAAGAAATCACTTACAGACAATAGCAACTGACGATAGATTTGTCGAGTGCGTCTTGATTGTATAACTGAAACAGTTCAGAATACTCAACGGCCACAGCTTTCTCATGGTAGTAATCATCCTTCTTGACATACACCATGAGGGACTCTCGATCGGATCTCTTGGTAATGTCCATGTACCATTGATGCAATTCATACATTCTCGTTGGGAGCTTGTTGACATCTTCTGGCTCGACCAAAGGTTGGCCCCGGACATATTTCCATTTTATTTCCTTCTCTGTAATCCCAGGCATGTCCTCGATCTCGAGGAGTTGTCCAACAGTGATCTTGAGTTCTTCAGCCTGCATTATATGCTCCTGGGTTATTACCACATCGCCCACCTCGGGAACATAAACTGTTTGGCCACAATAATATTGGGCGCGCGTACTGTCACGTGTTATTGGCGGCACAACAAGCGGGGGGATCGATTGCGCCGCCTATTTTCCCAGCTGGGCAATGGTTTTCCCGCATTTTTTGACAGCTGCTTGTTGTTTGCTCGAGCTCGAGCTCGCCTCCTTCTGTAGACGTTGTCGATGTAACTTCCTGATGTGGCGCTCATAGTCTGTGTCAACAGGCTTAGGAGCTGGTGGTTGAGCCATACGAATGAAGTGGTCAACTACTTCCACAGGCACTTTCTCCCTTGGCGGCGGTGGCGGTTTCGGTCCAAAATGGGCGTCGAGTTCTTCCCGCACTATGGCACTGGTTTGCTCCTCGGTCCTGTCGTAAGCCCTCACAGGAAGAGGAGTAGTGAGGTTTGGACCATATTTATATCGCTTGCCTCCGCCTGTACTTCCTGTACTATGACCTCGACTCGTACCGCTACGCACCATAGCTGCGGGGTGTCTCTTCTGCGATTGCTGAGGCGGCGGAGACGGCTGACGGGGCTGAGTTGGACGAGGAGGAGTGCCTGAAGCTGTGCCGGACTTGCAGTGGCCTGAGGTTGTGCCGGACTTGGAGGAGGAGTGGATGTCTGACGCTGTGTCCGACTTGGAGGAGGAGTGGCCTGACACTTTGCCGGACTTGGAGGAGGAGGAGTAGCCTCACGCGTTGGTGGACTTGGAGGAGCGGGAGTCTACTGACTCGGTGGAGGACTTCGACGAGGAGTCGGGTGACGCGGTGTCGGTGGCCTTCGAAAGATGATGCAATCCTTTCTCCATAGGATGATACGATGTTTGGCATCTCCGAGTGTGTGCTCGTCGTCACCTCCAGGAATGTCAAGCTCTAGCCCCGAATATTGGTCCACCACCTCATCAACCACGACACGAGCATAGCCCGCTGGAATCGGGTTGCAATGGAAGGTTGCCTCGGGGGAATTTGAAAAAGCAACGGCGTCCGCCACCTTCATGGATATGTTCTTCATTTTGAAGTGTAGCTCGCAGTTAGTGTTCTCCGTGATGTCATCCACGGGGTATCTATCCAGCACTGCGTCGCCCGGGGCGGTTCCCACGCTGCTTCTCGGCATGGATGGGGCGGTGGTATCCAATGCTGGATCATCCGCTAGCTGCTGCAGCTGCTGAGACCCCCCTTTGCTGGCTAAGTGAGTCGATCTGCTCCTTCTGCCACTGGAATTTAACTGCCAATTCCGCTTGACTTGCTTCTAGGCCTTGAAGGCGTTCATAGTCCCGCTTCCTCTGCTCCTCCTCCATCTTCCTCTTCTTCTCCTCCGCAATCTTCTTTCTCGCACGGGTTCTGTAGTCGGCGTTCCAGTCCGAAAACCCCTCATACCACGGAAGAGCGCCCTTGCCTCGTGTTCTTCCCGGGTGTTCAGGATTTCCCAGGGCATGCGTAAGCTCGTCGTTCTCTCTATTGGGCTGGAACACCCCCGATCGAGCCTCTTCTATTGCAACAAGTAGCGCATCGTCGGCTCCGTTCAGACATGCCTTCGTCGAAACATTGCCTGTCTTCGGGTCCAACTCCCCCCCATGCGCATAGAACCAAGTCCTGCACCTGGGGGGCCAGCTCTTAGTAACCGGAGTGACACTTGCATCCTCCATCTCTTTCTCAGACTTATCCCACTTAGGCATTGCCACCGCGTAGCCACCTGGCCCCAGCTTACGGAGCTTATCCTTTTTTTCGGCATTCTTCTTGTTTATTCTCGACCGTTCCTTAGCTAATTCTGAATCCTTGAATTTCACGAAATCGTCCCAATGAGCACTTTGATTCTCTAGTATCCCCTCGAATACTGGAGTCTTCCTTCCTCCCTTGACGTACTTCTCCCACGTTGTTCTCTTGTGGTTCTTGAATGCAACCACCATCTTCCTAAAAGCAGCGTCCTTGACTTTCCGCACATCTGCTTCTGTGAAATGATCTGGTAGGATGAAATGTTCCATGAGAGTAATCCAAAGCAGTTTTTTTTATTCTCGTCGACAAAAGTAACATTTGGACGTGGCTTTGCTGGCTTTCTCCATTCTTGAAGGGAGATCGGGAGTTGGTCCTTCACAAGAACTCCGCACTGACGAACGAACTTGTCCGCAATCTTCTTAGGCGCTAATGGTTTGCCATTAGGTTTGATTGCCTCGATATTGTACTTTACGCCCTCCTTCAACTTTTTGTTCGGGCCTCGTTTCGTCCTTTTGCCTGAAGATTTGCTCGATCCGGATGGTTGAAAGAAGAAAGATCGATTCGTTAATATATCTTCAACTCATTTAAAACATGCGATGATCACCAGATTCCTGCTTATATAAATATATATACCTCGCCGGTGTTTGTTGTTTAAGGATCAACATGTTCTTCATCGTAGTTCATGACTTCATCTTCTCGGTCGTCGCGATCGAATATCATATCACCCTCTCCGGTGTTGTTTAGAAATTCGGAGCCGTCAAAATCTTCTTCATTCTGATCATCATCTGGCCCGCGTATGATATCGAACATGGTCTGTTCTCTCTCTCTGTCGGTATTGTCCGTCATAGCTTTTATTTAACTATGCCAAAAGAAATATAAAACAATTTAGTATAATCTCGTATAATAGATATAATCTCGAATACATCGTCTAGAATAATAGATATAATCTCGAATACATCGTCTCGAATAATAGATATAATCTCGAATACATCGTCTCGAATAATAGATTTAATCTCGAATACATCGTCTCGAATAATAGATTTAATCTCGAATACATCGTCTCGAATAATATATAATATTGAATAGTACATCACTGGCTAGGCGGTGGACACCCAAAGAGAAGGAACCCTCACAGGATCATAGCTGAAGTGAGATCCCTGAAGAAACTGCCAGGTATTGGAGAACCTGCCGCCCTCTAACGCAACCATGTAGTGATGGACGTGCTCGTCCTCCTCCCTAACACGACGACGTACCACCTCTGGCGGGGCCGGCTCCCTCCGCACCGAAACTGGCCCACGCGAACGCCACCAAACGAGATCAGGGTCGATGACGGGACCCGGGGCCGGGTTCCTCATCAAGTGGCGCGCCCCTCCAGGCAGCACCTCCCAGTGCCAGCCCGCACTACTAGAAAAAGGGCTATAGATGGGTTTGACACTAATGGCGCACCAGACAAGCGGTGCGCCATTAGTATATACTAATGGCGCACCATCTTCTGATACGCCATTAGAGTTGAAACTACTAATGGCGCACCTGGCCCAGGGTGCGCCATTAGTATCATTTTTTTTAACTAGTGTGCCTGTCCAAACATACTAATGGCGCATCCAGACACAGTGCGCCATTACTAGTTGTAACTAGTAATGGCGCACCTGCCGGAAAGTGCGCCACTAATGTTGTTTTTTTATTATATTTTTTATTCCCTTTTTTGCAAAACTACTAATGGCGCACTGTTCCACCGTGCGCCATTACTAGTTTAAACTAGTAATGGCGCACTGTGGGACAGGGCGCCATTAGTATGTTTTTTTGCAAAACTACTAATGGGCACCACCAGAAGGTGCGCCATTAGTAACCTGGATTACTAATGGCGCATTTAGAGTTGATGCGCCATTAGTAAGTGGGCAGCAACAAGATATTTTGGACAGCCTCTCCTACCCACACTCACTTTCTCCCCACTTCATTCTCTCCACCTCCTCCTTGTCTCGGGTGCCTCCTCTTTTTCACCTCATTTCCACCATAGATTCATTCAATTTAAGTGGTTAAATTACCTTGTTTTGATAGGTAAGTAAGGGGGGAAGCTATATTTATGTTGTTCTCCCTACAACAATGTGCACATGCACTTTTTATGGCCTAGCTAAATCTATGTATGTTCGGGGTGTTGCATATGTTTCTGGTGTTGCATATGTGTTTGTGTTTGGAGGTGTACCGGTATTTGAAATGCGATAGTTGCCAATATTTTGCCGGAATGTTGATTCATTTCCGTTTCGGCGAGAATTTTGGCATTAAGCATTCTTTTTGGTCCTATTTTTAGGGAAAGTCATGCCAAATTTTTTCTTGGTTCTAAAATATCATTTTGTTCTACCCCGCAGGCGACCATGGTCCGCATGATGACCGAAGGCATCGTGAATAGGTTTTTGAGGTTCGCGAAGGCCGAGATGCTTCAAAAGAACGAGACGGAGATAAGTTGTCTGTGTCGAAGATGCAAGCTGAAGAGCCTTATTGCGGATCCGGAATCCGGGCAGGTGCGGGACCACCTGCTCTTGCGTGGTTTCATGGATGGCTATCAGTGGCAAGATGATGAAGATGACTACGAAGTCGTCCATGGGGGCCGAGCAAGAAATGAGGAAGGGCAGCAAGACAACCACCGCGGCTCGGGCGGGCGAGAAGACGAAGAATCCCCAGGAGATGATCACGACGGTGATGCTGTACACAGTCATCATATAGAAGATGCAGGACATGATGATGAGGAAGATGCCGGAGCAGACGACGGGCATGATCATGAAGATGATGATGCTGGCGGAGCAGACGACGCTGGACCATCGATGGGCTGGGTGCAGGACCCTCATATTCAAGAGCTGCTTCTCAAGCAGACGGATAACGCAAGAGCTGCCGCCCAAGAGAAAGCCAAGATGGATCAACTTGAGTTAGACGCGGTTACTCCATTGTATGAAGGATGCAGGCCCGAGGATACCCGCCTGAAAGTAACGCTCATGGCTCTGGAGATGAAGGTAAAACACAAAATGACCGACGTATGCTTCGACGAGAACATGTCATTCTGGCACGAACGTCTTCCCAAGGGGAACAAGTGCCCGACCAGTTTGGAGGAGGCGAAGAAAATCGTGTGTCCTCTGGATTTACCGCACGTGAAATACCATGTGTGCATGAACAATTGCATCATTTATCGGGACGAGCACGCGGAGTCTACCATATGTCCGGTGTGCGGCGTCACTCGATACAATAAGAGGAAGAAAGCTCCTCGAAAAGTGGTGTGGTACTTTCCGATCACTCCTCGTCTGCAGCGGTATTTCGCGGACCCTAAGGTAGCAAAGCTCCTGCGTTGGCACGCGGATAGGGAGGAGAAGAAGCGAGAAGATGACACAAATGATCCGGAGATAGATAAAAAAGACAAGATGCTGAGTCACCCTAAGGATGCGAGCCAGTGGCAAGCGTTGAACTTCGAAGACCTAGAATTTGGGAACAATCCAACGAACATCATGGTGGGCGCGAGCACCAATGGAGTCAATCCGTTTGGCAGCCAGAGAAGTACACATAGCACCTGGCCTGTGTTTGTGTGGATGTACAACCTTCCCCCCTGGTTGTGCATGAAGAGGAAGTACATTCACATGAGTATGCTAATTGAAGGACCAAAACAACTAGGGAACGACATCAATCTGTATCTGGGGCTGCTGAAAGAGGAGCTTGACACGCTGTGGAAAATGCCAGCCAATACGTGGGACGCCGCAGAGAAAGAATATTTCCCTATGAGAGCCGCGCTGCTCACGACGGTGCACGACTATCTCGGTTACGGATATGTCGCGGGGCAGGTGGTCCACGGATTTTCTGGATGCGTCAGGTGCATGGATGACACAACGTATCGCCAGCTAGATAGAGATCCCGGGTCTTCGAAAACCGTGTTCATGGGACATCGAAGGTGGCTTCGCGACGATGACCCGTGGAGAAAACGCAAGGATCTGTTCGATGGTGAAACCGAACCCCGAGGACGCCCGCGTACGAGGAGCGGCGAGGAAATAGACGAGCTGTTGAAAAATTGGAAAGACTGCCCACTGCCGGGAAAGAAGCAAAAGGCGCCAGAGCCGGCAAAGAAGCGAAAGGCGCCAGAGCCGCTGCTGAAGGTATGTAAAACGAGGTCTGTTTTCTGGGACTTGCCGTACTGGAAGATCCATCGTGTGCCTCACAGCCTTGATGTCATGCATATCACGAAGAACGTGTGCGAGAGTCTGCTTGGTACCCTGCTCAACATGCCAGAGAGGACCAAAGATGGGCCGAAAGCAAGGGCAGACTTGAAATCAATGGGCATCAGGCAGGAGCTTCACGCTATATATGATGATGATGATAATGATGAGGCGAAGCAGGACACGAAAAGTCGTCGCAAAGGCAAAAAGGCCAAGAAGACCGGAAATGACTACCCTCCCGCGTGCTTCTCTCTAAGTCAGGAGGAGATCGAGCAGTTTTTCACCTGCCTCATAGGAGTAAAACTTCCTTATGGTTACGCGGGGAAGATAAGCAGATACCTAGACCCAGCGAAGCAGAAGTTCAGCGGGATGAAGTCTCACGACTGTCACGCGCTGATGACGCAGATACTTCCAGTTGCAACCCGTCGAATCATGGATGCGCACGTCCGTGAAACCCTATTTGGCCTATGCAACTTTTTCGACGTCATCTCTCGGAAGTCTGTTGGCGTGAGGCAACTCAGAAGGCTATAGGAAGAGATCGTGGTGATACTATGCGAGCTTGAGATGTACTTCCCGCCCGCATTCTTCAACGTTATGGTGCATCTGCTGGTCCATATCGTGGACGATATCATCCAACTCGGGCCGACGTTCCTGCACAGCATGATGCCGTTCGAAAGGATGAATGTTGTCATCAAAGGATACGTTCGCAACATGTCACGTCGAGAGGGAAGCATAGCCAGGGGCTTTCTGACCGAAGAGTGCATCTCCTACTGCACGAATTATCTAGGCATCGAGAACCCCGTTGGTCTGCCCGTCAACAGGCACCTCGGCAGGCTCGTTGGATGGGGTCACCGTGAGGGTCGTCGTGAAATGCATGTCGACTTCGAGGGTCGACTCACCGACTTTGAAAGAGCAAACCTAGTCGCGCTACAACACATAGACGTGGTCGATCCTTGGGTGGTAGAGCACAAAACCTTTATTAAGAAGACGTACAATGACCGAGGCCAATAGAGGACGGACGGAGATATACTCAAAGAGCACAACTCATGTTTCACGCGTTGGTTCAAGCAGAAGCTTCTGTCGTACCCTTTACATGAGGATTCTTCCGCGGAAGAACAACTCATATTCGCCTTGTCACAGGGCGCCGAGCACAACCTGATGACCTATGAGGCGTACGATATCAACGGCTACACATTCTACACCGAGGCCAAGGACATGAAGAGCGATGGTTATCAGAACTCCGGAATGGAATCCTACACCGGTAACGACAAGGACAGATACTACGGAAGGATCGAGGAGATCTGGGAGCTGAGCTACGCTGGAGAGAAGGTCCCGATGTTCCGTGTCAGATGGGCCAAGAGCGTCCTAAAAGAAGACCGGTATTTCACCACCATGGTTATACCCGAAGCCAAATCCAAGACCGCGGGCGCCAACGTCACCGCGAAAAATGAGCCATGGGTACTGGCTTCCCAAGTGGACCATTGCTTCTTCATTACCGACCCGTCAAAGCCCAGTCGTGTTGTCGTGAGGAGAGGCAAAAGGAAGATCATCGGAATGGATGGAGTAGCCAATGAGCAAGACTTTGACAAGTATGGCGACCTGAGGATCGAACATGACGACGATGATGAAGTAGCAGCATACACCACAAGAAGAAGCAGGACCACCCTACCTAAAGGACGTCCGTTCCACAGAAGAACTCCATTTGCGAAAAAGAAGGGCAAGGACCCCGTTGGTCTGCCCGTCAACAGGCACCTCGGCAGGCTCGTTGGATGGGGTCACCGTGAGGGTCGTCGCGAAATGCATGTCGACTTCGAGGGTCGACTCGCCGACTTTGAAAGAGCAAACCTAGTCGCGCTACAACACATAGACGTGGTCGATCCTTGGGTGGTAGAGCACAAAACCTTTATTAAGAAGACGTACAATGACCGAGGCCAATAGAGGACGGACGGAGATATACTCAAAGAGCACAACTCGTGTTTCACGCATTGGTTCAAGCAGAAGCTTCTGTCGTACCCTTTACATGAGGATTCTTCCGCGGAAGAACAACTCATATTCGCCTTGTCATAGGGCGCCGAGCACAACCTGATGACCTATGAGGCGTACGATATCAACGGCTAGACATTCTACACCGAGGCCAAGGACATGAAGAGCGATGGTTATCAGAACTCCGGAATGGAATCCTACACCGGTAACGACAAGGACAGATACTACGGAAGGATCGAGGAGATCTGGGAGCTGAGCTACGCTGGAGAGAAGGTCCCGATGTTCCGTGTCAGATGGGCCAAGAGCGTCCTCAAAGAAGACCGGTATTTCACCACCATGATTATACCCGAAGCCAAATCCAAGACCGCGGGCGCAAACGTCACCGCGAAAAATGAGCCATGGGTACTGGCTTCCCAAGTGGACCAATGCTTCTTCATTATCGACCCGTCAAAGCCCAGTCGTGTTGTCGTGAGGAGAGGCAAAAGGAAGATCATCGGAATGGATGGAGTAGCCAATGAGCAAGACTTCGACAAGTACGGCGACCCGAGGATCGAACATGACGACGATGATGAAGTAGCAGCATACACCACAAGAAGAAGCAGGACCACCCTACCTAAAGGACGTCCGTTCCACAGAAGAACTCCATTTGCGAAAAAGAAGGGCAAGAAGATTGTGAATAGATAGCTAGCTAAGATCGATTGTATTTAAATCGTAGCCTTCATTTCTCGATTGTATTTCATGGGCACTTTTTGAACTATCATGAATATTTTTAAATTTCATGGACACTCGATCTCGATCCCCCTCCATCTCGATCG
>NC_041392.1:13567691-13578261 GCF_002162155.2 Triticum dicoccoides
ACCGCTGCCGCCGACCCCCGCACCCCGCGCACCCTCCCCCGCTCCACCGGCATTACTGTTTGATGATATTTTTTTAAAAATTATTACTGTCTTATAAAAAAATATATTACTGTTATGATTTAAACAAGTTTGAACATATTTAAACACAAATAAGTATCAAACATCATTTTAAATGCATAAAAAAAAATTTGTGGAGCCTAGGAATCGAACCCAGGACCTCTTGGTGTGAGAACTGGCTGCTAACCAGTTGAGCTAGTAGAGGGAACTTGGTGTGGATCAGGTCAGGTGGAAGATAACCTTTTGGCTCGAGCAGAAATGAAAAAAATACTAATGGCGCACCACGGTGAGGTGCGCCATTAGTATGGATGTACTTATGGCGCACCGAGGGGTGGTGCGCCATTAGTATTGTGCCATTGCTATAAGAAAAAAAAACTACTAATGGCGCACCACGGTGAGGTGCGCCATTAGTATGGATGTACTTATGGCGCACCGAGGGGTGGTGCGCCATTAGTATTGTGCCATTGCTATAAGAAAAAAAACTATTAATGGCGCACCACGGTGAGGTGCGCCATTAGTATGGATGTACTTATGGCGCACCGAGGGGTGGTGCGCCATTAGTATTGTGCCGCCCCCATCCATATTTCCTCCCCGACCCAAATTAACCTATCCCCTCTCTCTCCCTCGCCCTCGCCCTCGATCCCCTTCCCCTCTCCTCTCCCGGCGCCGCTGCCCCGCCGCCTCGACGCCTCGACGCCGCTGCCCCGCCGCCTCGACGCCGCCTCGACGCCGCTGCCCCGCCGCCTCATCAGCCCAAGTAAGTTCTCCTCCTTCTTCTTCTTTTAGATCCATTAGGGTTCCTCCCTCTCACACTTACATTGTCCATGCCGCATTCCAAGGCCTGCTGCAACTTATATCTTCAGACCAGAGACACAAATCTCAAACTTTTATAGTTCCTTCTTCACAAAACTGCACATTCATCTCCATCTTGTTGTCTTGTCTTGATGATTGATTCCAACACTTAACTTTCAGTTTTGCAGGCAACAGGGAAGAGATCCATTTGGGGGGGAGGTAGGTACACCAAAGAGTTTCAGGTTTCAAACTCAGACTTGTATTGGCAACGGAAATTCAGAGTTTCCGGTTTGCAACTCACGCCCACACGTGTAGTTAGCTTTTCGGTATCGCTGGTCTGGCTGGCTGTTGCTCTATATGGTCAAGATATATAATCTATCTTGTAATTGTTGCTACATTTGCTTTTTCTCAAGATGCAAGTTCAGTACCTCGCTCTGCTTTAGTTGATGAACTCCACAAATGCAATCCGAGCTGATTGCAGGTCTTTCTCTTCTTCTGCATAATCATGGAAATGGTCCATCCTTGTTACGTACTATACATGGGAGGGCAGGGAATATACATATGTGTGTGTTATGTATGCATGTATGTATGTGTAGTTAACTTGAGCGTTTCTGGTCTGGCTGGCTTTTTCACCACCTCCAAGAAATATTCTATCTTCCATTGTTTCTACATTACTATTATTATCTTCTCGAGATATTCAAGTCCAGTACCTCGTCCTTAGAGGCAAAGGATGGTCTGCTCTTGTCTTCTATATTTACTTACGGGGACAAAAAGGATCGCTCCGGTTTGGATTCGTAGAATGGGACGACAATCCTTTGCTGCCAAATAAGCTCCTCCTCGGTAGATTTGATTACTAGCATGCTCCTGCTGCTAAATCAACAATTAACAATGAATGATCTTTACCGCCAATCATTGGATTTGGTTAGCACCAATCTGCTCCTAGCACGCCTCCTCTGTTTTGGTGATTACTTGCTGCCCTAAATTATAGTCTACTTACACATCACCTAGTTTTGCTTCTGTTTGTTTGTATGTATATGCAGCAGCAGCAGCATCTTTTGGTTCAATTAGAATGCACATCTAGCATTCTTTTGGTTCAGTTAAAACAATCTTTCATTGCTTCCTGTATATCGAGCTTCCACAAACATGGGTCCATAATTATTGTGTCGATGTTGTGTGCATTATTCTATTTTGACCTTCATTTAGAAGCATGGAAGATTTAGAAGGCATATGTATGTAGACTGGATATTTTGTGTGTAGTAATGTTTTGGTGCTTATTGCTTTGGATACTTTTTGTGTATGCTTTGCTGATACTTGTCTTAGGAAAGCTGACACTTCTTTATCTAATTAAGTTCTTCGTGTCTTCCTTTTAATCTTAGAATGGCACAGTCATATGTATCCAGTTTGAAACTGCTTGTAAATTATTCCAGTTTGAAACTGAGATCTGCATGTACACCATCGAGTAAAGCTATTTCAGACATAATAAAGTTGCAAAATTCAGATACTTCATAGACATGTGTGTGTTGCTTTTGTTTCTGCTAAACTGTCTATGGTAGATAAACTGAGCGTTGTGGCCATGCTTGATGCAGGAGCTCAAGAACCTGCGGCCGCAGCTCTACTCCGCCTCCGAGTACTGCGAGAAGTCCTACCTCAGCACCCACCAGAAGTAGATGTGAGTAGCCACCTCAGCTGTTCCTCCTCTCCTCCATTAGAACAGTTGATCAGTGTAGAGTAGTCTGAGTTAGAGAAATGTTGATCAGTGTTATGAGTGTTGGCCAAAAAGCTCTGTCAGTACCATATAGGTGAATGTGCTACTTCTGTCAGTTGATCAATGTCTGTTAGTTGTCTGGTACTTGAATGATTTTGTGCTACTTCTGTTGACAGAGAATGGCATGTTAATACCATATAGGTACCCAAATAATGTTGCTATGATGTATTGGGGGAGAAATGGTCCAGTATTGCTTGTAGTGGTTTGTCCAAAATGTTGAATGATACTGCTTGGAGATGCATATATTGTTTCACCTCTTCACATGCCAATGTATTTTCCATGTTGTGATGGAGGCCTTTTTTGCCTTGTCCACCCGGGAGGCCCTTGAGTTTGCTGGAATGTCGATTAACTTCCGTTCCGGTAAATTCGGGTACTCCATATGTCCTATTTTCAGCAAAGGTCATGTTGAAATTTTCCGTGAATTTTAGCATGACTTTGCTAAAAATAGGACATATGGGGTACTTGTGACTAATGCATGGGCCGGGGTATCTTAGTAGTTAATTAAGTAGGATCAAGTGCCCCGGCGTACTTGTGACTAATGCATGGCTTTTAGGGTGCCTCGGTGTCGATAAAAACCGAAATGATGAAAGCTTAGGCTTTTAGGGTGCCTCGGCGTCGAAAAACCCTCAATGATAAAAGCTTAGCTTTTAGGACGCCTCGGTGTCGACAAACCCTAAATGATGAGACCATGATCTTGTTCCTTGACAATAACCAACTTTTTGACCAAACTTTGTTCCTATTTAGAGAGAAACATGGCCAACAACGATGAGGCCGGGGGTTCGGTTGTCAAGGCATTCTGGGAGCTGTCCCAGGAGATGGAGGAACAACCTCACTTGTATGAGGATGCCGCCTTCCCCACCGATCCTGAGACCACTGATGGTACCGCCGAGGATGACCCCACTGATGCCACCACTGATGGTGCCGCCGAGGATGCCACCACTGATGATGGCGGCGCACGCACAGATGGCAGCCAACCGAAGAGGCAACGGAAGGACCGGCGCCCGACCGTGCTCCGCACCCTCAAGGAGGAAGTTACTAAAGTGGACTCCAACGGGAATCCAACGGCGCCCGAACGAATAGTCAAGGGGTACTCGCTTCAGCTCGGGTGCATTCTCCGGAGCACCGTATCGATCAACACCGAGAACCTCAGGCATCCTGACCGAGGGAATTTGCGCAACCTCCTCTTCACGAAGCTGCACGAACGATACAAGTTCCCCACTGAATTTGAAAACACAAGCCTCAAAGGGAATAAAGTGAACAGTGCTGCCCTCACGAAGATGAGCACGGCCCTGTCTACTTGGAAAAGCAATGTGAAGAGAATGATCGAGAAAGGTGAGAGTTATGAGAAGATCAAGGAGAAAAATCCTTCGATCACCGAAGATGACTACAACGACTTCAAGATCAATTGCTCGAGCACCGCAAACTCCGAATCAAGTAAGTGGGGGAAAGAAATGCGGGAGCTGAACTTAGGGGAACACACACTCGGTCCCGGCGGTTACAGAGTGGCGGAGCCTATATGGGACAAGGAGGAGGCGGACCGTGCCGAGCAAGGCCTACCGCCCCTCTTCGATAAATACGGTGACAAGCAGACCAGAAACTTTGTCAGGGCCCGGTACAAGAAGGACCCAAAAACAAAGGAGCTTACCACGGATCCGAAGACCCGGGCGCTTGAGCTTGTTCTGGTAAGGAATACACCCCCGCGTAATTAGCTCCATATGGTTGCATTCTAATTAATGAAGACAAATTTGTAAATGGTTCACATTCCTTCCGCAGGCGACTGAAAGCAGTAGCGCGGGGTCGACTAAGAGCAACCCTTGGGACACCACTCTAAATAGGGCGTTGAATGTAATGAAGAACAAGGATAAGCTCAGTAAGCCGACGTCAGCTGGTCGTGTGGCCGGCAAAGGCTTGTCGACAAAATGGTCGTCATACTATAACACTGGTGGGCGAAAGGAGAAAAAGACCAGCTCGGAAAGCCAGGCGCGCGAGGTTCAAGAACTCAGGGCACAGGTGGCGCGGATTCCGGAGATTGTCCAAGAGCAAGTGCAACAACAACTCGGAGCGACAATCACCGCCATTGTGCCTACCTTGATCCAGGGGATTAGTGCGTGGATTGCGGGCGGCCAACAAGGGTCGCCCCCGATTCCTAGCTTCACGGCCAGCAACTCGCAGAATGCGATGGCGGGGCCATTGGTGTCTCCGGCGGAGGCGGCATTGGTGTCTCCGACGCCGGCACGGGAGCTTAATGCACCCGGGTGTACGCCGGCCGGCACCTCTGCAGCAAGCGGCCCTTCCGTCAACTGCACGCCCGCCGTTGGCGGTGCCTCGACATTAGCCGAGCTCGACGCCATCATCACGGTAACTAATTAAGCCTCTCTCGGCCGAGGACTTCATCTCCTTGCCTTTGACTGGGCATCCCTAACGCCCTACATGTTTTCGCAGGGCGCCGCCGACGTTCCGTGCACTCTCCTGCACTTCGTGAACAATGAGTTGGTCGATGTCGCCAAGGGCAAAATCGTTCAACCGGGCAACCCCTTGTTCCACGGTACCTAGATGCCACCCAACTTGTTTAGGGCTCAACTGGTTCGGGTGCTGCCAGGCTGCGACGAGTTGTTACCTCCGATTCGATCCGTCGGGGCCGACGATGATGACGTGATGACCCTCAGCGCCTGCCTAAGCTGGCCCCTGCTTTGGCCGAAGATCCAGATTCATTTTGGGGCGGGGGACACCACCCCAAAGACAACACCGCCAGTCGTGCCGGCGCCAAGTCGGCCCCATGGCAAGACCGCCGCAACGGTGCCGGACATCCCTATGCGACTGGATCCAAACATGCATATGGCACAGGATCAGAACGACGACGACGACGATACATTTGCCAACGTCGATCAGTACTTTGCCGATCATGGGTACGGTGGCGACTTCATGGGGCCTCCTTCTCAAGAACCCAACCCAACAAAAGACGTGCGCGATCTAGCTGGTACCGCGGAGAAGCCAAGTTGCAACAGGCGTCGTCTGCCGTTCAGCTCTCAGGAGACGCCTCTAGCTGCTGACTTCACCGAGCCTCAGATAGGCGAGGTGCGAAATATTATCAGCCCCAACACACTCAAGAAGGCGGTCTATGAGCAGAACTCGGTCCCATTACAGGAGAAGAAGAAGGCACGCAAAAGAAAGACTAACAAGGGTGCGGGCCAGCTGGCACCGAGTACGATCCGTGCTCAGGACGGGCCACCTTCACCTGAGGATATCTCGAGGAGGGTGCATGTGGCGGGTAGGCCGATGCTACCGAGAAATATGCTCGATGCTGCAACCGGTGCTATGCGGAATCTGCACGACAGTGTTCTTTCTTTGGAGAAGCGGCATCTCGGAGAGAAGGATGTGGCATACCCGGTTTTCGCGGCCAAGGTGCCAGAGGGCAAGGGCTTTGTGGATAACTCCATCGGGGGTACGATCGTCCTGCGGTTTGATGACATCCACGCTATGTTGAACCTTCATCCGCTGCACTACACCTTCGTTCGGCTATTTTCGCTGAGTATGGAGATGCGGATCATTCGCGACAAGACCCCGGACATCGTGATAGTCGACCCCTTCTACATGCGTGCCAAGATCTTGGGCAGCGCTGGGGACCGGCAAGTCGCGAGTTCTTACCTCGAAGGCGTCATTCTGGCAAACCAAGATAAGGATAACTTCCTCGTGCCTTACTTTCCCGAGTAAGTCCTCCCCTCAACCGCCCCGTAACATATGAATTCTTAGATTTCGATCATTTTTCTTTTAACATTCCGTGTTTTCTGCAGTGACACACAATGCACGCTCATCCTCCTAAGCCCCAAATATTCCATGGCCACGTATTTCGACCCGGACCGTCAGTCGAACGTAGACTACACAAATGTCAAGAAGGTTCTTGATGATGTTCTCCCCGGCTACGTCAAATCTGGAGGCACCTTCACCAGGCCTATTTGTAAGTACGGCAAGCACGTGTTCTCCCACAATACGACGTTCTGCTGCGTCAAGCAGCCGCCTGGCGGTCAGAAGGGTGCCTACTATGCCATCCATCACATGCGGGCGATCGTACGGGACCATCATCAACTTCTGCTACCGAGTAGACTCAAAGATTGGGCCGCGAGCGTGTCGGCAATCCAGGACGCGGACATCAGACAAGAATTCTTTCGCATCCAGTCGGAGTTTGCGGAAATCATCCATCAAGATGTCCTTCATACCTCGGGGCAGTTCTACCTCAGAAATCAACCGTCCAACAGTGACATCGACACAATCCTACAAATGCAGGCTGACAACGCCCGTTGTTTCATGACTCCCACGATAGACGGCGGCTTCATCCACGCTCCGGTCCCTTGAGTCGAGTCGAAAGCAGTGATGCTGTGTCTAGTTCTGAAACATCGATTTACTCATGTTTAATTAAACTTTAATGAACTTGTAGTATGTCTCTTTGGTTTTGAGAGTCGTTCAACTTAGATGTAATCGATGTTATTAATGTCTTGCTTTTCTCTTCCGATCGTTCTGTTGCATACTTATATATTGCTTATGTATTGTCTGTGAATTGGTACTAACGTTTCGTTTGGCTACTGCATAGTGATGCCGTGGTATGTCGTGTACTTCCCGGAGTCTACGACGACTGGGAGGAGTGTCGGAGACAGGTTCACCGATTCAGCGGTAACAGTTACAAAGGGTACGCCACTAGGGCCGAGGCCGAATCTAGATACGCCCGCTATCTAGCGGGAGAGGGGAGGGAGCGTTGGAGGAACCGGATGAAGACGAGTTTCATCGTGATGATGCTCATTGTGATGACCGCAGCTCTCTTCTATGTGATGGTAGTTTAGATGATCGATATCGACTTGTAATGTGAAGACAAACTCGCGGTCTCGAGACTTGTAATATAATGTTCTATCTTTGTTCGGTCTTTTCAATTTGGAGACTAATATGATGAATTGTATTCGGAGACTAAAATGATGAATTGTATTCAGAGACTAATCTTCTATTGTATTCGATGAATCTGTTCTTGATGTGTGTTGTCTATATTTTGTCCAATTATACATTTTGTAACCTGTGCAAAAAACAGAAAATAAAAAAAATAAAAAAACCTAATATTCATACTAATAGCGCATCACATCATAGTGCGCCATTAGTATGCCAAAGGATACAAATGGCGCATCATTAAACAGTGCACCATTAGTATGCCGAAGTTACTAATGGCGCATCCTGTTGTTGTGCGCCATTAGTATGCCAAAGCACCTGGGTATACATGCCCCACTAGGAGGCATACTAATGGCGCACTGTTGTATATACTAATGGCGCATCTGAGGTGCGTCCATTAGTATACCAGATACTAATGGCGCACCAGTGGTGCGCCATTAGTAAAATATACTAATGGCGTGGCACTAATGGCGCACCACTAATGCGCCATTAATGGCCAAATTAGATGCGCCATTAGCAGCTGCTGAGACCCCCTTTGCTGGCTAAGTGAGTCGATCTGCTCCTGCTGCCGCTGGAATTTAACTGCCAATTCCGCTTGACTTGCTTCTAGGCCTTGAAGGCGTTCATAGTCCCGCTTCCTCTGCTCCTCCTCCATCTTCCTCTTCTTCTCCTCCGCAATCTTCTTTCTCGCACGGGTTCTGTAGTCGGCGTTCCAGTCCGAAAACCCCTCATACCACGGAAGAGCGCCCTTGCCTCGTGTTCTTCCCGGGTGTTCAGGATTTCCCAGGGCACGCGTAAGCTCGTCGTTCTCTCTGTTGGGCTGGAACACCCCCGATCGAGCCTCTTCTATTGCAACAAGTAGCGCATCGTCGGCTCCGTTCAGACATGCCTTCGTCGAAACATTGCCTGTCTTTGGGTCCAACTCCCCCCCATGCGCATAGAACCAAGTCCTGCACCTGGAGGGCCAGCTCTTAGTAACCAGAGTGACACTTGCATCCTCCATCTCTTTCTCAGACTTATCCCACTTAGGCATTGCCACCGCGTAGCCACCTGGCCCCAGCTTATGGAACTTATCCTTTTTTTCGGCATTCTTCTTGTTTATTCTCGACCGTTCCTTAGCTAATTCTGAATCCTTGAATTTCACGAAATCGTCCCAATGAGCACTTTGATTCTCTAGTATCCCCTCGAATACTGGAGTCTTCCTTCCTCCCTTGACGTACTTCTCCCACGTTGTTCTCTTGTGGTTCTTGAATGCAACCACCATCTTCCTAAAAGCAGCGTCCTTGACTTTCCGCACATCTGCTTCTGTGAAATGATCTGGTAGGGTGAAATGTTCCATGAGAGTATCCCAAAGCAGTTTTTTTATTCTCATCGACAAAAGTAACATTTGGACGTGGCTTTGCTGGCTTTCTCCATTCTTGAAGGGAGATCGGGAGTTGGTCCTTCACAAGAACTCTGCACTGACGAACGAACTTGTCCGCAATCTTCTTAGGCGCTAATGGTTCGCCATTAGGTTTGAATGCCTCGATATTGTACTTTACGCCCTCCTTCAACTTTTTGTTCGGGCCTCGTTTCGTCCTTTTGCCTGAAGATTTGCTCGATCCGGATGGCTGAAAGAAGAAAGATCGATTCGTTAATATATCTTCAACTCATTTAAAACATGCGATGATCACCAGATTCCTGCTTATATAAATATATATACCTCACCGGTGTTTGTTGTTTCAGGATCAACATGTTCTTCGTCGTAGTTCATGACTTCATCTTCTCGGTCATCGCGATCGAATATCATATCACCCTCTCCGGTGTTGTTTAGAAATTCGGAGCTGTCAAAATCTTCTTCATTCTGATCATCATCTGGCCCGCATATGATATCGAACATGGTCTATTCTCTCTCTCTGTCGGTATTGTCCGCCACAGCTTTTATTTAACTATGCCAAAAGAAATATAAAACAATTTAGTATAATCTCGAATAATAGATATAATCTCGAATACATCGTCTCGAATAATAGATATAATCTCGAATACATCGTCTCGAATAATAGATATAATCTCGAATACATCGTCTCGAATAATAGATTTAATCTCGAATACATCGTCTCGAATAATAGATTTAATCTCGAACATCGTCTCGAATAATATATAATATTGAATAGTACATCACTGGCTAGGCGGTGGACACCCAAAGAGAAGGAACCCTCACAGGATCATAGCTGAAGTGAGATCCCTGAAGAAACTGCCAGGTATTGGAGAACCTGTCGCCCTCTAACGCAACCATGTAGCGATGGCCGTGCTCGTCCTCCTCCCTGACACGACGACGTACCACCTCCGGCGGGGCCGGCTCCCTTCGCACCGAAACTGGCCCACGCGAACGCCACCAAACGAGATCAGGGTCGACGACGGGACGCGGGGCCGGGTTCCTCATCAAGCGGCGCGCCCCTCCAGGCAGCACCTCCCAGTGCCAGCCCGGCGGAGCCCAGTCCCGGACATGGGTCAGCTGGACGTCGTCGCGGACGTGTCGACGGCGAGGATGCGGGCCGGGCATCGTCGACAACAAATACTAGCGATATGCCCGCAAAAAGTAACATTTTTTTAATGATTGAATTTTGATAACTAAAATTTCTAACATTTCTATATAACACTAATTATGCTATCATTGCATATGTCAAAATTCTATATGCTATTTCATACTAATTAAGCATCTAACACTAAAAACAGAAAACACAACTTTTATACATCCATTAAAAAATTGAAAAACAACATTATATAAAAAAAATTCCATACTAATTAAACACTAATTATATCCATCTAACATGCATTCATACATATATACTGGTGAAAAAATAATAATCTAAAAAATCTAAACTAATTAAACATACAAAATACGTATATACTAATATATACATGCATTAATTCATACATATGTACGTGTGTGTGTGTGTTCATCATGCTTGTGTGTGTGTGTATGGGCTCGAGGAGGGGCGGCGCCCATGGTGGGCGCCGGGGGCAAGGAAGAGGGGTTAGAGGGGAAAG
>NC_041392.1:13578873-13622779 GCF_002162155.2 Triticum dicoccoides
CGACGCGGGGACGGCGCGACGGGGACGGGCCCAGGGCGGCGACGGAGACGGGGGCGGGGCGGCGACGGAGACGGGGGCGGTGAGGGGACGGGGACGGCGACGGGGACGGGGCGGCGACGGCGACGGCGTCGATCGATTGGGGCGCGCTGGCGGTGCTTCAATGGGGAAACAGAGGAAGAAACAGAGGGAGAATGAAATTTTCGTAAGTGTTGTATATATAGAAGGCACCTTTAGTACCGGTTGGAGCCACCAACCGGTACTAAAGGCCTGTTTTGGCCAGGCCAAGCGGCGGGAAGCACCCCCCTTTAGTACCGGTTCGTGGAACCAACCGGTACTAAAGGCCCCCCCTTTAGTACCGGTTGGTGCCACGAACCGGTACTAAAGGGGGTACGCTGCCAGGCGAGGGGCACAAAAGTTTAGTCCCACCTTGCTAGCCGAGGGGCACTCGCACCTGCTTATAAGCCCCGTCGTCGCTGCTGTCTCGAGCTCCTCTCTTAAGCAGGCCTTCTGGGCTAGCGGGCCTGCATCCTGGCCCAACTTGAATTTGGGTTTCTAGTCGTATGCAGACCGCTGTGGCCTAGTAGGTGGGCTTTTTTTCTTATTTTTTTTGCTTTATTTATTTTTGTGAATAACTTAACTTTGAAAATAGATTTTTCAGTGATTCTTTTTTCTTATGTTTAATATTGGTGTGTTTTATCATTATATTCAATTTGGTAATGCTAAGGTTATTTAAAAAATGAAATGCCTTTGTAACGGATGAGTTTTCGTCCGAAACCCTGATACTTCGAAACAGATTGTCCATTTTGTACACGAAGTGCATCCAGTTTTTGCGGTAACCATTTCTACTTTTTTGCACATGCTATGTGGGTGAAATTATGATACCATGCCAACTTTCATCCTTTTCTGAGTTCATTTGAAATGCTTTTCAATTTCAGGGTCATTTAGCTGAAAAAATCAGTAAATGCATGAAATAATTTGCTTGCACATAAAATTTCTTCGCGTTTCAAATGCCAAAACTCATAACTAGCTACCCTAACTATTACAGAGATTCCCTCCTGGGTGTGAAACACAGAAAAAAGTGATGATAGTTAAGCCGATCACATCCCAGATCTTTGGGTGTGAAACTTTTTCTTCGCGTGTGTCCCTTTGCGTCGTAGCCATGGAAAATCTTCATCATTTAACGGGATGCTCGGGTCAATATTCACTGTGAATGGAGCAATTTCATCAAACTTTTCATAATCTTCTGACTTGTCTGTCTTGTCATCCACTCCCACGATGTTTCTCTTCCCAGAAAGAACTATGTGCCGCTTTGGCTCATCGTACGATGCATTCGCTTCCTTATCTTTTCTTTTTCTTGGCTTGGTAGACATGTCCTTCACATAGAAAACCTATGCCACATCATTGGCTAGGACGAATGGTTCGTCTGCATACGCAAGATTGTTGAGATCCACTGTTGTCATTCCGTACTGCAGGTCTTCCGTTACCCCGCCTCGTGTCATATTGACCCATTTGCACCGAAACAAAGGGACCTTCAAACCACGTCGATAGTCAAGTTCCCATATGTCCTGTATATAACCATAATATGTTTCCTTTCCCGTCTTGGTTTCTGCATCAAAGCGGACACCACTGTTTTGGTTGGTGCTCTTCTTATCTTGGGTGATCGTGTAAAATGTATTACCATTTATCTCGTACCCTTTGAAAGTCATTATATTCGAAGATGGTAACTGGGACAGCAAGTACAGGTCATCTTCAATAGAGGTGTCATGCATGGTACATGCTTGCAACCAGCTGGCGAAACTCCTGGTTTGTTCACGTGTAATCCAGTCATCAGACCGCTCCGGGTGTTTGGAGCGTAGCAAATTCTTGTGTTCATCCATATACGGAGCCACCAAGGCGGAATTCTGTAGAACTGTGTAGTGTGCTTCAGTGAGAGAATGTCCGTCCATACATATTATTTGTTCCCCTCCTAGCGTGCCTTTTCCATCCAGTCTGCCCTTATGCCGCGATTCAGGAACACCAATCGGCTTAAGGTCAGGAATAAAGTCAATACAAAACTCAATGACCTCCTCATTTTGACGGCCCTTGGAGATGCTTCCTTCTGGCCTAGCACGGTTATGAACATATTTCTTTAAGACTCCCATGAACCTCTCAAAGGGGAACATATTGTGTAGAAATACAGGACCCAAAACGTTAATCTCTTCGCATAGGTGAACTAGGACGTGCGTCATGATGTTGAAGAAGGATGGTGGGAACACCAACTCGAAACGGACAAGACATTTCACCAAATCATTCTGTAACCTTGGTATGATTTCTGGATCGATTACCTTCTGAGAGATTGCATTGAGAAATGCACATAGCTTCACAATGGCTAATCGAACGTTTTCCGGTAGAAGCCCCCTCAATGCAACCGGAAGCAGTTGCGTCATAATCACGTGGCAGTCATGAGACTTTAGGTTCTGGAACTTTTTCTCTGCCATGTTTATTATTCCCTTTATATTCGACAAGAAGCCAGACGGTACCTTAATACTGAGCAGGCATTCAAAGAAGATTTCCTTCTCTTCTTTGGTAAGAGCGTAGCTTGCATGACCCTGATGTATGCCGTCTTTTCCGTGCATACGTTGCTGGTCCTCCCGTGCCTCAGGTGTATCTTTTGTCTTCCCATACATGCCCAAGAAGCCAAGCAGGGTCACACAAAGATTCTTCGTCACGTGCATCACGTCGATTGCGGAGCGGACCTCGAGGTCTTTCCAATAGGGCAGGTCCCAAAATATAGATTTCTTCTTCCACATGGGTGCGCGTCCGTCAGCGTCATTCGAAATAGGTTGTCCACCAAGACCCTTTCCAAAGACCACCTTCAAATCCTTGACCATATCATGTACATCAGCACCAGTACGGTGGCGAGGCTTCGTCCGGTGATCCGCCTCACCTTTGAAATGCTTGCCTTTCTTTCTTACGGGATGCCTGCTCGGAAGAAATCGACGATGTCCGAGGTACACATTCTTATTAGCCAAATATATACTGTCGGTATCGTCCAAACAGTGCGTGCATGCGCGGTATCCCTTGTTTGTCTGTCATGAAAGGTTACTGAGAGCAGGCCAATTAGTGATGGTCACGAACAGCAACGCCTTTAGGTCAAATTCTTCCCCCATGTAGTCATCTCACGCACGTACACCTGGTCCATTTCACAGTTGTAAGAGTTCTTCAACTAATGGCCTTAGGTACACATCAATGTCGTTGCCGGGTTGCTTAGGGCCTTGGATGAGCACTGGCATCATAATGAACTTCCGCTTCATGCACAACCAAGGAGGAAGGTTATACAAACATAGAGTCACAGGCCAGGTGCTATGGTTGCTGCTCTGCTCCCCAAAAGGATTAATGCCATCTGCGCTTAGACCAAACCATACGCTCCTTGCGTCATCTGCAAACTCCTTCCCGTACTTTCTTTCGATTTTTCTCCACTGCGACCCGTCAGCGGGTACTCTCAACTTTCCGTCTTTCTTACGGTCTTCTCTGTGCCATCACATCGCCTTGGCATGCTCTTTGTTTTGGAACAAACGTTTCAACCGTGGTATTATAGGAGCATACCACATCACCTTGGCAGGAATCTTCTTCCTGGGGCGCCGGCCCTCGACATCACCAGGGTCATCGCAATGCACCACATACCGGGCAAGCGTTCAAATCCTCGTACTCACCGCGGTAGAGGATGCAATCATTAGGGCATGCATGTATCTTCTGCACCTCTAACCCTAGAGGGCAGACATCCTTCTTTGCTTCGTACGTACTCTCGGGCAATTCGTTGTCCTTTGGAAGCATATCCTTTATCATTACCAGCAACTTTCCAAATCCCTTGTCAGATACACCATTCTCTGCCTTCCATTGCAGCAATTCCAGTGTGGTGCCCAGCTTTTTCTTGTCACCTACGCAATTCGGGTACAACAATTTTTTGTGATCCTCTAACATGCACTGCAACTTCTTCTTCTCCAAATCACTTGCGCAGTTTCTCTTTGCATCGGCAATGGCCCGACCTAGATCATCAACGGGCTCATTTGATGCCTCTTCTTCAGCTTCTTCCCGCATTGCCGGCTCAGCTTCTTCCCGCATTACCGGCTCAGCTTCTTCCCCCATTGTTGTATCATCGTATTCAGGGAACCCATGGCCAGGATAGCTGTCGTCGTCCTCTTCTTCTTCATTGTCTTCCATCATAACCCCTCTTTCTCCGTGCTTGGTCCAAACATCATAGTGGGGCATGAAACTGGACTTAAACAGGTGGACGTGAATGGTTCTTGACGTAGAGTAATTGTGACCATTCTTACAGCGAGCACATGGACAAGGCATAAAACCATCCATCCGCTTGTTTGCCTCAGCCGCAAGCAGAAAAGTATGCACGCCCTCAACGAACTGGGGAGAGCATCGGTCATCGTACATCCATTGCCGACTCATCTTCATTACACAACACCGAATAGACCAAATTAATACAAGTTCATACATAAAGTTCATACAACACTTAAATGCAACAAACAAATAACTCTCTAGCTAAAGCATTTAAATGCAACAACAAATACGATCAAGATCGCAACTAAGGTAACAATGGATCCAACAGCATAATGATACCAAGCCTCACTATCGATGGCATATTTTCTAATCTTCCTAGTCTTCAAGCGCATTTTCTCCATCTTGATCTTGTGATCATCGACGACATCGACAACATGCAACTCCAATTCCATCTTCTCCCCCTCAATTCTTTTCAATTTTTCCTTCAAATCCTCGTTTTCTCTTTCAACTAAATTTAACCTCTCGACAATAGGGTTGGTTGGAATTTCCGGTTCAACTACCTCCTACATACAAATATTGAAGGAAATATGCCCTAGAGGCAATAATAAAGTTATTATTTATTTCCTTATATCATGATAAATGTTTATTATTCATGCTAGAATTGTATTAACCGGAAACATAATACATGTGTGAATACATAGACAAACAGAGTGTCACTAGTATGCCTCTACTTGACTAGCTCGTTAATCAAAGATGGTTATGTTTCCTAACCATGGATAAAGAGTTGTTATTTGATTAACGAGATCACATCATTAGGTGAATGATCTGATTGACATGACCCATTCCATTAGCTTAGCACCCGATCGTTTAGTATGTAGCTATTGCTTTCTTCATGACTTATACATGTTCCTATGACTATGAGATTATGCAACTCCCGTTTGCCGGAGGAACACTTTGTGTGTAACCAAACGTCACAACGTAAATGGGTGATTATAAAGGTGCTCTACAGGTGTCTCCAAAGGTAGATGTTGGGTTGGCGTATTTCGAGATTAGGATTTGTCACTCCGATTGTCGGAGAGGTATCTCTGGGCCCTCTCGGTAATGCACATCACATAAGCCTTGCAAGCATTACAACTAATAAGTTAGTTGTGAGATGATGTATTACGGAACGAGTAAAGAGACTTGCCGGTAACGAGATTGAACTAAGTATTGGATATCGATGATCGAATCTTGGGCAAGTAACATACCGATGACAAAGGGAACAACGTATGTTGTTATGCGGTCTGACCGATAAAGATCTTCGTAGAATATGTAGGAGCAAATATGGGCATCCAGGTCCCGCTATTGGTTATTGACCGGAGATTTGTCTCAGTCATGTCTACATTGTTCTCGAACTGTAGGGTCCGCACGCTTAACGTTACGATGACAGTTATTATGAGTTTATGCAGTTTGATGTACCGAAGTTAGTTCGGAGTCCCGGATGTGATCACGAACATGACAAGGAGTCTCTAAATGGTCGAGACATAAATATTGATATATTGGAAGCCTATATTTGGACATCGGAATTGTTCCGGGTGAAATCGGCATTTTACCGGAGTACCGGGGGTTACCGGAAACCCCCCGGGGGGTTATTGGGCCTACATGGGCCTTGAGGGAGAAGAGAGAAGGAGGCAAGAGGTGGCCGCGTGCCCCTCCCCTTCCTAGTCCGAATAGGACAAGGGAAGGGGGCGGCGCCCCCCCCTTTCCTTCCTCTCTTCCTCCTCTTTCCCCCCCTCTCTCCTTGTCCAACTAGGAAAGAAGGGAGTCCTACTCCCGATGGGAGTAGGACTCCCCCTTGGCGCGCCACACCTTGGCCGGCCGCCCCCTCCCCTTGTCTCCTTTATATACGGAGGCAAGGGGGCACCCTAGAACACATAAGTTGATCCACGTGATTGTTCCTTAGCCGTGTGCGGTGCCCCCTGCCACCATATTCCACCTCGATCATATCGTTGCAGTGCTTAGGCGAAGCCCTGCGTCGGTAGAACATCATCATCGTCACCACGCCGTCGTGCTGACGGAACTCATCCTCGAGGCTTTGCTGGATTGGAGCCCGGGGAGCGTCATCGAGCTGTACGTGTGTTAAGAACTCGGAGGTGCCGGAGTAACGGTGCTTGGATCGGTCGGATCGGGAAGACGTACGACTACTTCCTCTATGTTGCGTCAACGCTTCCGTTGCGGTCTACGAGGGTACGTAGACAACACTCTCCCCTCTTGTTGCTATGCATCACCATGATCTTGCGTGTGCATAGGAATTTTTTTTGAAATTACTACGTTCCCCAACAGTGGCATCCGAGCCAGGTTTTTTATGTTGATGTTATATGCACGAGTAGAACACAAGTGAGTTGTGGGCGATATAAGTCATACTGCTTACCAGCATGTCATACTTTGGTTCGGCGGTATTGTTGGACGAAGCAGCCCGGACCAACATTACGCGTACGCTTACGCGAGACCGGTTCTCCTGACGTGCTTTGCACAGAGGTGGCTTGTGGGTGACAGTTTCTCCAACTTTAGTTGAACCGAGTGTGGCTACGCCCGGTCCTTGCGAAGGTTAAAACAGCACCAACTTGACAAACTATTGTTGTGGTTTTGATGCATAGGTGAGATTGGTTCTTACTTAAGCCCGTAGCAGCCACGTAAAACTTGCAACAACAAAGTAAAGGACGTCTAACTTGTTTTTGCAGGGCATGTTGTGATGTGATATGGTCAAGACATGATGCTAAATTTTATTGTATGAGATGATCATGTTTTGTAACCAAGTTATCGGCAACTGGCAGGAGCCATATGGTTGTCGCTTTATTGTATGCAATGCAATCGCGATGTAATGCTTTACTTTATCACTAAGCGGTAGCGATAGTCGTAGAAGCATAAGATTAGCGAGACGAAAACAATGCTACGATGGAGATCAAGGTGTCGCGCCGGTGACGATGGTGATCATGACGGTGCTTCGGAGATGGAGATCACAGGCACAAGATGATGATGGCCATATCATATCACTTATATTGATTGCATGTGATGTTTATCTTTTATGCATCTTATCTTGCTTTGATTGACGGTAGCATTATAAGATGATCTCTCACTAAATCATCAAGAAGTGTTCTCCCTGAGTATGCACCGTTGCGAAAGTTCTTCGTGCTGAGACACCACGTGATGATCGGGTGTGATAGGCTCTACGTTCAAATACAACGGGTGCAAAACAGTTGCACACGCGGAATACTCAGGTTATACTTGACGAGCCAAGCATATACAGATATGGCCTCGGAACACGGAGACCGAAAGGTCGAGCGTGAATCATATAGTAGATATGATCAACATAATGATGTTCACCAATGAAACTACTCCATCTCACGTGATGATCGGGCATGGTTTAGTTGATTTGGATCACGTAATCACTTAGAGGATTAGAGGGATGTCTGTCTAAGTGGGAGTTCTTTTAAGTAAATTAATTGAACCTAAATTTATCATGAAACTTAGTACCTGATAGTATCTTGCTTGTTTATGTTTGATTGTAGATAGATGGCTCGTGCTGTTGTTCCGTTGAATTTTAATGCGTTCCTTGAGAAAGCAAAGTTGAAAGATGATGGTAGCAATTACACAGACTGGGTCCGTAACTTGAGGATTATCCTCATTGCTGCACAGAAGAATTACGTCCTGGAAGCACCGCTGGGTGCCAGGCCTGCTGCTGGAGCAACACCAGATGTTATGAACGTCTGGCAGAGCAAAGCTGATGACTACTCGATAGTTCAGTGTGCCATGCTTTATGGCTTAGAATCGGGACTTCAACGACGTTTTGAACGTCATGGAGCATATGAGATGTTCCAGGAGTTGAAGTTAATATTTCAAGCAAATGCCCGGATTGAGAGATATGAAGTCTCCAATAACTTCTATAGCTGCAAGATGGAGGAGAATAGTTCTGTCAGTGAGCATATACTCAAAATGTCTAGGTATAATAGTCACTTGATTCAACTGGGAGCTAATCTTACAGACGATTGCGTCATTGACAGAATTCTCCAATCACTGCCACCAAGCTACAAGAGCTTCATGATGAACTATAATATGCAAGGAATAAATAAGACTATTCCCGAGCTCTTCGCAATGCTGAAAGCTGCGAAGGTAGAAATCAAGAAGGAGCATCAAGTGTTGATGGTCAACAAGACCACTAGTTTCAAGAAAAAGGGCAAAGGGAAGAAGAAGGGGAACTTCAAGAAGAACGGCAAGCAAGTTGCTGCTCAACAGAAGAAACCCAAGTCTGGACCTAAGCCTGAAACTGAGTGCTTCTACTGCAAGCAGACTGGTCACTGGAAGCGGAACTGCCCCAAGTATTTGGCGGATAAGAAGGATGGCAAGGTGAACAAAGGTATATGTGATATACATGTTATTGATGTGTACCTTTCTAATGCTCGCAGTAGCACCTGGGTATTTGATACTGGTTCTGTTGCTAATATTTGCAACTCGAAACAGGGACTACGGATTAAGCGAAGATTGGCTAAGGACGAGGTGACGATGCGCGTGGGAAACGGTTCCAAAGTCGATGTGATCGCGGTCGGCACGCTACCTCTACATCTACCTTCGGGATTAGTCTTAGACCTAATAATTATGATTTGGTGCCAGCGTTGAGCATGAACATTATATCTGGATCTTGTTTAATGCGAGACGGTTATTCATTTAAATCAGAGAATAATGGTTGTTCTATTTATATGAGTAATATCTTTTATGGTCATGCACCCTTGAAGAGTGGTCTATTCTTATTGAATCTCGATAGTAGTGATACACATATTCATAATGTTGAAGCCAAAAGATGCAGAGTTGATAATGATGGTGCAACTTATTTGTGGCACTGCCGTTTAGGTCATATCGGTGTAAAGCGCATGAAGAAACTCCATACTGATGGACTTTTGGAACCACTTGATTATGAATCACTTGGTACTTGCGAACCGTGCCTCATGGGCAAGATGACTAAAACACCGTTCTCCGGTACTATGGAGAGAGCAACAGATTTGTTGGAAATCATACATACGGATGTATGTGGTTCGATGAATATTGAGGCTCGTGGTGGATATCGTTATTTTCTCACCTTCACAGATGACTTAAGCAGATATGGGTATATCTACTTAATGAAACATAAGTCTGAAACATTTGAAAAGTTCAAAGAATTTCAGAGTGAAGTTGAAAATCATCGTAACAAGAAAATAAAGTTTCTACGATCTGATCGTGGAGGAGAATATTTGAGTTACAAGTTTGGTGTACATTTGAAAAATTGTGGAATAGTTTCGCAACTCACGCCACCCGGAACACCACAGCGTAATGGTGTGTCCGAACGTCGTAATCGTACTTTACTAGATATGGTGCGATCTATGATGTCTCTTACTGATTTACCGCTATCGTTTTGGGGATACGCTCTAGAGACGGCCGCATTCACGTTAAATAGGGCACCATCAAAATCCGTTGAGACGACACCTTATGAACTGTGGTTTGGCAAGAAACCAAAGTTGTCGTTTCTAAAAGTTTGGGGCTGCGATGCTTATGTGAAAAAGCTTCAACCTGATAAGCTTGAACCCAAATCGGAGAAATGTGTCTTCATAGGATATCCAAAGGAAACTATTGGATACACCTTCTATCACAGATCCGAAGGCAAGACTTTTGTTGCTAAATTCGGAAACTTTCTGGAGAAGGAGTTTCTCTCGAAAGAAGTGAGTGGGAGGAAAGTAGAACTTGACGAGGTAACTGTACCTGCTCCATTATTGGAAAGTAGTACATCACAGAAAACTGTTTCAGTGACACCTACACCAGTTAGTGAGGAAGCTAATGATAATGATCATGAAACTTCAGATCAAGATACTACTGAACCTCGTAGATCAACCAGAGTGAGATCCGCGCCAGAGTGGTACAGTAATCCTGTTCTGGAAGTCATGCTACTAGATCATGATGAACCTACGAACTATGAAGAAGAGATGGTGAGCCCAGATTCCGCAAAATGGCTTGAAGCCATGAAATCTGAGATGGGATCCATGTATGAGAACAAAGTATGGACTTTGGTTGACTTGCCCGATGATCGGCAAGCAATTGAGAATAAATGGATCTTCAAGAAGAAGACTGACACTGACGGTAATGTTACTGTCTACAAAGCTCGACTTGTCGCAAAAGGTTTTCGACAAGTTCAAGGGGTTGACTACGATGAGACCTTCTCACCCGTAGCGATGCTTAAGTCTGTCCGAATCATGTTAGCAATTGCCGCATTTTATGATTATGGAATTTGGCAGATGGATGTTAAAACTGCATTCCTGAATGGATTTCTGGAAGAAGAGTTGTATATGATGCAACCGGAAGGTTTTGTCGATCCAAAGGGAGCTAACAAAGTGTGCAAGCTCCAGCGATCCATTTATGGACTGGTGCAAGCCTCTCGGAGTTGGAATAAACGCTTTGATAGTGTGATCAAAGCATTTGGTTTTATATAGACTTTCGGAGAAGCCTGTATTTACAAGAAAGTGAGTGGGAGCTCTATAGCATTTCTGATATTATATGTGGATGACATATTACTGATTGGAAATGATATAGAATTTCTGGATAGCATAAAGGGATACTTGAATAAGAGTTTTTCGATGAAGGACCTCGGTGAAGCTACTTACATATTAGGCATAAAGATCTATAGAGATAGATCAAGACGCTTAATTGGACTTTCACAAAGCACATACCTTGACAAGATTTTGAAGAAGTTCAAAATGGATCAAGCAAAGAAAGGGTTCTTTCCTGTGTTACAAGGTGTGAAGTTGAGTCAAACTCAATGCCCGACCACTGCAGAAGATAGAGAGAAAATGAAAGATGTTCCCTATGCTTCAGCCATAGGTTCTATCATGTATGCAATGCTGTGTACTAGACCTGATGTGTGCCTTGCTATAAGTTTAGCAGGGAGGTACCAAAGTAATCCAGGAGTGGATCACTGGACAGCGGTCAAGAACATCCTGAAGTACCTGAAAAGGACTAAGGATATGTTTCTCGTATATGGAGGTGACAAAGAGCTCATTGTAAACGGTTACGTTGATGCAAGCTTTGACACTGATCCGGACGATTCTAAATCGCAAACCGGATACGTGTTTACATCAAACGGTGGAGCTGTCAGTTGGTGCAGTTCTAAACAAAGCGTCGTAGCGGGATCTACATGTGAAACGGAGTACATAGCTGCTTCGGAAGCAGCAAATGAAGGAGTCTGGATGAAGGACTTCATATCCGATCTAGGTGTCATACCTAGTGCATCGGGTCCAATGAAAATCTTTTGTGACAATACTGGTGCAATTGCCTTGGCAAAGGAATCCAGATTTCACAAAAGAACCAAGCACATCAAGAGACGCTTCAATTCCATCCGGGATCTAGTCCAAGTGGGAGACATAGAGATTTGCAAGATACATACGGATCTGAATGTTGCAGACCCGTTGACTAAGCCTCTTCCACGAGCAAAACATGATCAGCACCAAGGCTCCATAGGTGTTAAAATCATTACTGTGTAATCTAGATTATTGACTCTAGTGCAAGTGGGAGACTGAAGGAAATATGCCCTAGAGGCACTAATAAAGTTATTATTTATTTCCTTATATCATGATAAATGTTTATTATTCATGCTAGATTTGTATTAACCGGAAACATAATACATGTGTGAATACATAGACAAATAGAGTGTCACTAGTATGCCTCTACTTGACTAGCTCGTTAATCAAAGATGGTTATGTTTCCTAACCATGGATAAAGAGTTGTTATTTGATTAACGAGATCACATCATTAGGTGAATGATCTGATTGACATGACCCATTCCATTAGCTTAACACCCGATCGTTTAGTATGTTGCTATTGCTTTCTTCATGACTTATACATGCTCCTATGACTATGAGATTATGCAACTCCCGTTTGCCGGAGGAACACTTTGTGTGTAACCAAACGTCACAACGTAAATGGGTGATTATAAAGGTGCTCTACAGGTGTCTCCAAAGGTAGATGTTGGGTTGGCGTATTTCGAGATTAGGATTTGTCACTCCGATTGTCGGAGAGGTATCTCTGAGCCCTCTCGGTAATGCACATCACATAAGGCTTGCAAGCATTACAACTAATAAGTTAGTTGTGAGATGATGTATTACGGAATGAGTAAAGAGACTTGCCGGTAAGGAGATTGAACTAGGTATTGGATATCGACGATCGAATCTCGGGCAAGTAACATACCGATGACAAAGGGAACAACGTATGTTGTTATGCTGTCTGACCGATAAAGATCTTCGTAGAATATGTAGGAGCCAATATGGGCATCCAGGTCCCGCTATTGGTTATTGACCGGAGATTTGTCTCAGTCATGTCTACATTGTTCTCGAACCGTAGGGTCCGCACGCTTAACGTTACGATGACAGTTATTATGAGTTTTTGTATTTTGATGTACCGAAGTTAGTTCGGAGTCCCGGATGTGATCACGGACATGACGAGGAGTCTCGAAATGGTCGATACATAAAGATTGATATATTGGAAGCCTATATTTGGACATCGGAATTGTTCCGGGTGAAATCGGCATTTTACCGGAGTACCGGGGGTTACCGGAAACCCCCCGGGGAGTTATTGGGCCTACATGGGCCTTGAGGGAGAAGAGAGAAGGAGGCAGGAGGTGGCCGCGTGCCCCTCCCCTTCCTAGTCCGAATAGGACAAGGGAAGGGGGGCGGCGCCCCCCCCTTCCTTCCTCTCTTCCTCCTCTTTCCCCCTCTCTCTCCTTGTCCAACTAGGAAAGAAGGGAGTCCTACTCCCGGTGGGAGTAGGACTCCCCCTTGGCGCGCCACACCTTGGCCGGCCGCCCCCTCCCCTTGGCTCCTTTATATACGGAGGCAAGGGGGCACCCTAGAACACATAAGTTGATCCACGTGATCGTTCCTTAGCCGTGTGCGGTGCCCCCTGCCACCATATTCCACCTCGATCATATCGTTGCAGTGCTTAGGCGAAGCCCTGCGTCGGTAGAACATCATCATCGTCACCATGTCGTCGTGCTGACGGAACTCATCCCCGAAGCTTTGCTGGATCGGAGCCCGAGGAGCGTCATCGAGCTGTACGTGTGCTAAGAACTCGGAGGTGCCGGAGTAACGGTGCTTGGATCGGTCGGATCGGGAAGACGTACGACTACTTCCTCTACGTTGCGTCAACGCTTCCGTTGCGGTCTACGAGGGTACGTAGACAACACTCTCCCCTCTCGTTGCTATGCATCACCATGATCTTGCGTGTGCGTAGGATTTTTTTTTGAAATTACTACGTTCCCCAACAAATATCTATGTCAACTTGATGGGCATAATTTGTCATAAACACGAAATGCAACTAGTTTTAAAAGACAATATATATACCACATCCGAATCATAACAAGGACGAGGGCCGACGGGGACGGATATCAAAACCATGGCACTATATGTATAACAAACAACATACGGGTAAGATAATTATACGAGTAACTATATATCCAAATCACACAAATATCAATTTTTATATAAAATTTCATGAACAAGAGGCTCACCACAAGGTGGTGCCGGCGACGGGACGGTGCGGGCGATTGACAGTGGTTACGACGGAGATTTAGAAGGCACTAAGTAAACCACACCTACATATGCAAACTAAGTGTTATTTTTGACCTCAAATTGCATATAAATCAAATACTAGCACATATATATATCCTCCCAAATTACTAAACTCACAAATTAATCACTATATAAAGCATTGCAAGAGCTAATCTAGCAATGAGAGATGAAAGGACAAAGTTGCTAACCTTTGTGATCATTTGAATGGATGGGGGCCTTCAAATCTTGACAAATTTTGGGCAAAATGTGTGATGAGCTCGAGAGGAAGAGGGGAAGAACAGAGAGGAGAGGGGAAAGGGGAAGAACAGAGCGAGCTCGGGTGGACGAAGGGTTTATGTAGGACGACCTTTAGTACCGGTTCGTGCCAAGAACCGGTACTAAAGGGGCTGGAGGGGCCCCAGTCTGACAACATCCTGCCACCACTCTCATTAGTACCGGTTCGTGGCACGAACCGGTGCTAAAGGTTCGCCACGAACCGGTACTAATGAAAGCGGCCTGGCTAGCCGTTGGAACCGGCACTAATGTATACATTAGTGCCGGCTCAAATACCATGCTCCACTGCAGCCTAAACCTTTAAACACTCCATGAACTCAGACTAATTGCCTACTGATGTTGTACTAGCACAGGTGAAACATGGCGTGGACAAATGCATTCGGGTTGCACTTAAGTACAGCTGCGTTAGAATGGAAGGAACAAAAAGAATGCATGTGATCGAATAAGAAATATTGTTCAGGCATGGCACGAAGGCTTCAGACGGAAGATATCTGAACAGATGACTTGTCTCTGTTGCTGTAGCCAGCGATTTAGTTGGACAGCATGTGTAAGGGGTGGTCTGGCCTAATCGGGTCAATCGCCATCTGTGATCCCATGTCTTGCCTTTCTGGTCAACACACCTTGTATAATGTTTCTGCTTGGTGCTTGGTGTTCTGCGGATGCCTAATGTTTCTCTTCCAAACCCACCTAAGGGTTCTTGCACTGGTGAGTTCAGAGAAGCCATGGAAGTACAGGGTCGGACAGGGAGAAAAAGGCATGATTCGATAGGGCAAGCTAGGAAGGGTGTATATTTATGTATACCTGGCAGACAGCGAGTGGAAACAGAGGTGATGGCGGATAATCAGTAAAGTATGCTGATTGTAGTGTTGTGTCACAACAACAGTTATTTGACTTGACATAAATACTCCCTCCGTCCGGAAATACTCGTCGGAGGAATGGATGTATCTAGATGTATTCTAGTTCTAGATACATTCATTTTTATGCATTTCTTCGACAAGTATTTTCGGACGGAGGGAGTACATACATAGCATCCCTACAGATAGCAGCAGGCTTATTGGAAGAGCAAATCGCATGGAAGATCTACTACTTGGTTGAGAAAACACAAGTTGTCTCAAAGGTAAACACCAACTTAGCACAGAAAAATGATTCACTACATGCACATCCATGAAAATAGCACAGGATGAACACCATTGAGGATGGATGCAGAAGCAGGAGGTTCATAGCCAACATCTTAATATAGATCGACGACAGTTACAAAAGGTTGAGAGATTCTTACACATCCTTGGAATTACAAAATCTGCTCGAATTAAGATATATCAGGAATACAACACGGTCATCATCATCAGCGGTGCAGAGAGAGCATGCCGGGGAAAAACCACATAGGTTGCACCCTTCTGTCGCAGTCACCTGTAACATACCCATATATGTGCCCCGGCATGCCCAACTCAAAAGCGATCCAACGTTTAGACCATCGGTCATAGAAGTATATGCAATTGCTCCGTCCTCCCCATTTCTTTGGGTTCATGCAAGACAATGCCTGACTTCTCTTGTCATGGCTGATGAATATCGCCCAATGCAATAACCTCTCCACCTTCAGCCATAATGCAGGCTCAGTCGATAGGTCAAGCTGGAACACTTCAAAGGTTAGTAAAGTATTTCCCCGCATGGCCACCAAGAGAAGCATATCGCCACATGCCACCAGCAATGCGTCGGAAAGATGCCATTTAGCGATCATGATTGACTCAATAACTGGAAGTTCTTGTATGCTTATCTTGGGTGTCAGGTGCACTTTGAAGACCCTACGATCAGAATCCATGCCAAAGACTTGCCCTTGGAATACCACGATTTGCTTGATTGGTCCATGACGAAGAGAATGTGCCACCCAAGATTGGCTACCAACACGCCAAAACAGGTTTTGTGACCAGGCTTCAATAATGAGATATGAGTTCGCTGATCCTAGAGGAGCGGTGAGCGCACCATAGATTGGGCCACCGACTCCCAATACCGGCAGTTGTGGAGATGAGGTAGTCACACCTGTAAACACATCAAAAAGTACACATGATTTATTGTTGGAAAAAATAACATGACCATAGGAAGCCCCAATGAAGCAAAAGTTTCGAGAGGACTTGGCAGGGCTTTCTTTCCACGAGGAATCCAAAATATGGGAATCTCAAAGCACTGGCGAGTGGTGTCTCGGTTGGCTATATCAGTGACCTGACATGGGCGTGTGGGCACCAGGCTCTTTCTGAAGGTGGGAGAACGAGGAGAGCACAAAGAGACATCAGGTTGGAGAAGAAGAGGTGGGAAGCCTGCTGGACATGAAGAAAACGCGGCACGCCAAGAACGGCAGGTGGCTTCGAAGGCAAAAAGATCACGGGAAGCGCCAAGCCGAGCAATGATAGAGTCCAACAGTTCGTCCGGAAGGTCTGCCCAGCCACAAAATCCGTCAGACATGGCAGAGACACAGATATATCAGGTCTTGCTCTTGCAAATAACTGTAGCTCCTCTGTAACACAACAATAAAATAAAAGACACGCATTAGAAGAATGAACTGGACAACACAAAATAAGTAACTGAGGTGTGGATATAAAGCCCTCAGCGCGCGCGCGCAGAGAGAGAGAGAGAGCTGCCGGATTCCAACATACAGAACTGATCGTTAACACTGGATCAACATACAGTATAAGTGTTACAGCAACGTAAAGGTGTGGCTACACTCGGGTCTAAGATATCGATAATCAGATGCAACTCAAGATGGCAACGGGGCCCCGAAACACGCGTCCCCACGGGTTTTTACCCTATTAGGGGACGGGGATGGGCATCTTTTCATCCCCGCGGGGCTGTTGTTGGGCGCATTATACAACCCGACACGTTTCATGGGTTTGCACCCGTTTCGGTAGTCTTCAAACCCGAAACCCGGCAAACCCGGCAAAATACATTTTTTTTTTACTAAAATATGCTCTTGTTTGTTGCTGAAATATGCTTATCTTCGTTGTTGAAATGGGCTATAGTTGTGCTAAAATAGGCTTTTTTTAGCTGATGTTATTTGTGAGCATTGTGCTGAAATTTGCAGTTGTTTTGCTGCTGAAATATACTATGTTGCTGCTGAAATGATATCATTGTTGCTATTATGTTATGTTTGCTGCCTCCGAAATATACTATGTATGTTGTTTAAATCTGCTAAAATACACTCTATATAGCTGTTGAACCATCTACTATTGTTTTTTGTTAAAATTTGCTCTAGTTATGCTGCTGAAATGTGCTTATTTTGCTATTCAAATGTTATTCTTTGTCATCACTATGTTTGTTTAAATATTTTTATTTTTTCATGGGTTTCCTGTGGATTCCCCGAAACCCGATGGGTTTAGGGGACGGGCAAAAACTAGCCCCGCACACGGTGATGGGGACAGGGATGGGTTTGTGATTTTCTCGTGGGGATGGGTTTGGGAAGGCAAAACCCGATGGGTTTCGTCCCCGTTGCCATCTGGAGATGCAACCGTATTTCTGAGAGTGCCAACGACCTGAACTTTAAAACTGAGCGTCGCAAGGTCTCATCGACGATACTCAGCAACTTCTACCCGGCTAAATCCTAGCCCTCGTCCTAGCCTAGAGGGAGGGTAGCCCTAGTTATGTACGCAGATAAGAGACGCCATGCCTGAGCTATGGACAGAAGGGAACATGATTAGGACGGGGCGCGCGTACGTGCAGGCGAGACGACGGCGACCGTGATGATGCGGCGGAAGTGGCGGCGGCCTCCGGCTCAGGCTCCACTGCGTTTTCTTTTTGGTAGGAACAGCAGCGACATATACATAGGCCAAGGTGGGCTGAGCCCTGGACAAGTCGGACATCATTTAATGGGCCAGGCCGACATTGCGCCCAATCCCTCTTCTTCTCCGCTAAAATAAATAATTCAAAATCACAGTATGTATGGCCACTTCCGCCGCATGCTACTTTCGTCATGTTGATGAAGATAATTAGCGCGCAATGACTCGTAGTGTTTGGGCTATCTTAGACGACGATCTTGCCAAGCACCTATCGGTCAATGAGTGGAAGAGCATTTTCCCCCCCCCCAATGGAGTCATTATCACATGCTCAGATTATCAAAACTCTGGTAGCTATGTGGGCAATTTGGGTAGCACGTCGGCAAAGCGATTCATGAGGACATCTTTCAGACCTCATTTGTTGTGCAAAACTTGATTTTGGCAACTTCTTGTCTGATCTGTCTAGTTCAAGCACCAATACAACCATCAGCAGTTCACCGGCAGCCCTGCCCATGTGCACCCAATTGGATCCCTCCTCCAGAAAATACGACGAAAGTAAATGTTGATGATGTTGTTCTAGTGTCGGAGAACCGATGTGTGGTCTCTGCTCTCGCATGCGATAGGCAAGTATATTGGAACATCTCAGCTCGCATGCCTAGGTATTTCAGACTGTTACTTTGGAAGCTCTTGCCTGCCACGATGCCCTTGCATTAGGTGCTGATTTGCAATTTCCATTACCGCAAAAATGACTTCCTCAAAGTATCATTTGTTCATGAAGGAAGGTCGTCTAATTTTCATCCTCATAATCTTGCTCACCATTCTTTTTATTTACTTAATTGTCGCAATCTGGGGCTCCTAGATTCCACATATACCCCTATCGTACCCCGTGACACTGAGTAATAAAGAGAGATAGATTGTCCCAAAAAAAACTATTGTGGGGTAGCTTTTTGCAAATGTTATCCAAAACTCCTCCATTGTTGATAAGTGTGGCAATGTACCTTTTGCAACCCGGGAGTTTGGGTGTAATTTCCCCTTGCCCACAACGATGGATGGGTGGGTTGTTTATGTTTTTTTCTTCTTTTGTAGATCTGTATTTCTAAATGAAACATCTGTTGAACCGTGCATGCAAATTACGAACCATGTTTACCGGTATGGTCCTCTCATTGAGATGTTTGAAACTAGATCTCATGTTGATAGGTTTGGATGAACTTTTGTTTCATCGTAATTTGTGCTCCCTAGTGTATTGAACGTGTGCTCCCTACTGTACTGCATATGTGCTCCCTTTTTTGTAGTGCACTTATGCTTCCCTTTCTGTAGTGTACTCGTGCTCCCCGCGTAGCGCTCTCTTTGCTCCCTACTACACTTCTTTTGTGCTTCCAACTTAGTTGACGAGCGAACGACACATTGACTGAACACCAAGGAATAGTGAGTCGCACGTCTAGATAAGAATGTCCTAGCTCACTTCATGGAAGCCTGATATGGATCGGGGTATGTGCTCCAACGTTTGGGCCACACACCCGAGGAGAGGGATGCCAAGACATGGGCCAGGAAACCAAGCAGCGAGGAACCCCTCTTAATTAGATCTCACTCGGCGTGAACTCACGTAACAGTAGCTCGACAAGTATATAAGGCGGAACAGGGACTCTCCTAGGCAAGGGAGGAGAGAATCAAGGAAAACCCTAGATTTAGTTCTTCCCCACCTACAACCACATCCTTAACCTCCCGGACGCCAGGCGGAAAGCTGGTAACCCAAGGGAAACACCGCTCACCGGTGATCCTTCTGATCTTCGGTGAAAAACAGAGCAGTAGACGCACTAGAGGCTGGATGAGGGTCTTACCTCCACCTGCTAGAAGGCCTGAACCTGGGTAAATCCTCTCTTTTTCGCCTCAGCATAATCCATGTGTGCTTGCCCCTCCAAAAAAATCGACCATCCCTCGACGGTACTGTCAGGCACGAAAACCCCGATAGTAGTGCACTTTGTGCTTCGCTTTTATGTACTACACTTATGCTCCCGCGGAATACACTCTGTGCTCCCCACTACGGTGCACCTGTGCTCCCCATGTATTGCACTTGTTCTCTTAAGTATATTGCACTGGTGCTCTTCGTGCAGTGCACTTTGTGTGCTCCTAATACGCGCAACACACCTCCTATAGTACGGGAAGCACACATGTTATAGTGCGTGAACCACAACTGCTACAATATGTGAAGCATGCATGTGCTCCCTATCGCATCACACTTCTAGTACTTCGCGCGGTAATGTACATTGTAATTTGTATTGCCTTAATTTGTTAGTACACGAAGAAACTAGAAGAAACCCACAAGGTCCACAGTGGTGGAGCCTCATTCACTCGCTACTCTCGCCATGCAACATGTTACAGTGTGGGCCAAAACTACCAGCTATGGGAGCCTTCTTCTTTTATATACTTTTCTCTTTCAGTTTTTCATCGGAATTTTTGGGTTTTATTATTTTATTTTTTTTCCCTTTCCCTATTGGTTTTTTCTGCTTTTCAAATTTTTGAAATACATGTCAAAATTTTATTGAAAAGACATTGAACAATGTTGTATACATGTTAAACATTTATAGACACACATTGAATATTTTGTAAATACAAATTGAATATTTATCAGTGTTGAGCATTTGTAAAATGCACATTGGACAATTTTAATACAAAGTGAACATTTTCATACAAATGTTTACATTTAAAAAAAATGCCATGAATAATCTTTTTAAACGTGTTAACTGTTGGAACATTTTTTTAAATGGCATAATTTTTTTATATGTTATGTACATTTTTATTAAAGTTTCAGAACATATTTTTTCATTTCATGAACCTTTTAAGTAAATGTCATGAGATATATTTTTAAACGCCGGATCATCTATTTAATTTCATGAATAATTATTTGAATGGTACAGTTTTTCTACAAATTAGATGAATAATTTTTTACATTTAAATGAACATTGTTTTTTACATGGTGCGAATTCTTCTAAAAATTCGGCAAACAAAATTTTACATTGCGTGTACATTATTAAAATTGTGATAAATGTTTTTTAAAATATTTTTTTAATAATATTTATACATACATAATATTTTGAAATGTGAACAAAAATTAATAATAAAATAAAAAGGAAAAGATGGAAGAACTAAACTAACATTCCTAACAACTAATGGGCTGCCCCACTGCAGGATCTCTCTCCCTTCCCCTCTCTCAATTGTTTTCCAGGAAATTGGTAGAAGTAGGAATACCCCTTTATCGCAAGATTTCTATGGAGTTGTCGTCGCTCGGCCGGAAAACTAAATTTTCAGCAAACCAAAAGAGTAGAAGGGAAACCACAAAGACAAAATCAAACCTGCTGCAGCATCAAGAAAAACAAACTTACTTTCAGAACAAGCATTGTGCAGCTTACTGAAATATTAGTTCAGTTCAGTAGTCGGTTCAGGCACAAGCAGCAATGTTCTGTTCAGTTCAGTACTGAAGTATGAACAAACGTTGTTCGAACCAGGTCTCGCTCACAATTTCCATTGCGTAAAAAAGGAAATCAAAGTCTGGCAGAGTTACTGGATTATTCTAGATTAGATGACTTCTTCCAAGTGCAAGATGTAATCTTCTTCCTGAAGATTTTTAGGGGTTTAGAGAGCCTACACATACTTTAAATCAAGAAACTGAATGGAACTAGAAATGCAAGATTTGTTTCTCAGGTTGTCACCCCTCATTCCTAAAACCAAATTTAGCAAATCAAAAGTATAAAAAGGGAAACCACAAGAAGGATAAAACCAAACCCGCTGCAACATACAAAATCCCACTTTCAGAACCAACATTGTGCAGCTCACTGAAATAACAGTTCTAGTGCTCAGGTTGAGGCACACAAAGCACAATCGACAAACAATATGACTGAAATATGAACAAACATTGTTCAAACCCGGACGTTGGCAATTTCCGTTCCAGAAAAAGGAAATATAAAGCCTTGCAGAGTTAGCAGGGAAATGTGAAAAAAAGCTTAAACAATAACAGGAAACCCCACCTAAATACACTTGGCCTTGAGCATAACTGCAAAACCAATGGCAGAAACCCATTGAACACGAATTAATCACAGAAAGGACTTCACTACATGCGCATTACCTAAATTAGCAACATCACGATGAATGCAACAACATCACCGAACATAGCAACCACATGAGGAAATAATTCAAGACCATCATGCTGAAATTTAGAATCTGTTGAGACCAACATAATGCATTACTACAAGTTACGAAATTTGACGATCGACAACTACCAAACGTGGATAGGTTCTTACACATCCTTGCAATAATAGGATCTGCTTCAACATAAGATATAGTAGCCACCCATCATGATCATCATAATCACCTACACAGAGAGAGCATGCTGGGGACAACCCACATAGGTTGCACCTTGGCGTCACAACCCATGAAAATAAAGACATCTCCCTGCAGCGGCTTGCCGAGCTCAAGTGCAATCCAACGTCCAGACTCATGGTTATAGCAGTATATGCAGTTGCTCCGCCCTCCCCATATCTCTGGGTTCATGCAAGACAAAGCCTGGCTTCTCTTGTCCGTGCTGATGAATATCGCCCAATGCTCTAGCTTCTCCACCTTGAACCACAATGCAGGCTCAAATGATAGGTCAAGGCGAAAGACTTCAAAGGTTACCCCTGATACTATGATAGATCCCCGACAGCCGACCAAGAGAAGCATATCGCCGCAAGCCACCAGCCATGCATTGGAAAGATTCCGCTTACTGATCATGCTTGACTCGATGACTGGTAGTTCTTGGATGCTAATCTGGGGTGTCAAGTGCACTTTGAAGATTCTGCGATCAGAATCCATGCCAAACACCCGTCCTTTGAAGACCACGATTTGCTTGATATGTCCATGACGAGTAGAACATCTCACCCACGAGTCGCTACCAACACGCCAAAACAGATTATGTGGTCCAGCCTCGACAATGAGATGAGAGTTGGGTGATGTGAGAGGAGCAGTAAGGGCACCATAGTTGGGCTCAGCGCATTCGACGAGTGGTAGTTGTGGAGGTGAGACGCTAACACCTCTAGACACATCAACAACGATACAAGATTTTTTGTTGTACAAAATGAGATGGCCAAAGGAAGCCCCCATGAAGGAAAACCATTCCAGACGTAGAGGAATCTCAGAGCAAAGGTTGGCACCATGGTTGACTTTGGCTATATCTGTGACAAGATATGGACGATTGGGCACCAGGTTGTTGCTAAAGGGGCTAGCATTAGGACGGGAGGAAGAAACATCAGGTTGGAGAAGGAGAGGTGGGAATGTTGCTATGGAGCCGGCAAAAGCAGTACCCCAAGAACGGCAGGTGGCAGCAAATGGAAGAAGATCTGGGGCAGAGCCCAGGCCCATCCGAGCGACGATAGAGTGCAGCAGGCCTTCTGGGAGGTCTGCCCAACCTTGGGTCCCGGACATGGCTTAGACACAAAGACAACAGCCCTTGCTCCAGCAAGTAATTCCAGCTTCTCTGCAGCACATTAGAAAATAAGAAGATACACACATTAGAAGAATGAATTTGGTAAAAAAAAAAGAAGGAACTAATACGATATGAAGTGCTAAGAAAAAATAGCCAGTGCATGTATTGTTCCTGAACAATAGAGCATACAAAATTCTAATAATGCAATAAACCTGCAAAGTACTTATATGACTAGATTTGAATGAGCTATTTCCCTACTAATATGACTTCTATAACCAAATCCAACATCCGTGCAGTGTAAACATTGAACGGCTGTCACATCCTGACACATCAGCACTATAGCAGCTTTAAGGGTTCAAGCGGAACAAAGAAGTTCCCAGGCAGCTGCAAGTAATTTCGATCACATGTAAGTGTGGCACTCATTGAGATGTTCAATTAGCAGAATGAGAATGATGTATTGGCTATCTGATCAACAATGTTTTCTTCGCTATAGAGCTGGAATTTGCCATCCACAAGGACCACAGCTAGCCAAATCATTGAATACTCAGCATGTGTTGTTCTTCATATGTAGTTAATGCATACTGCCTATGTATTCTTTTCCAAGAAATTCCTACTGGGTACACATATAAAAGTTCTGATACACACTTGTTCAAATTTCAATATTTTTTGTGTTCAGGATAAGATACTACCATGTGTAGAAAAAAGGACCTATTTCAGTCAAACACCTCCATGCAGTTACATCTTTTTGAGAAATCGACAAACGGTGGCAGAGGGTATTGGAGGGCAAAACTCCTTACTGTAAGGGCGTTAAATGATTCAGCTTCTATGATTCTATCCCTAGTTTGGCTCATCCTAATTAATCTACTGGTGTTGCGACAGGACATGGCGTTATACTGGGAATGCCCATCGGCCAAACGGCTTTGCACTTGGGCTGCTGATCGATGGGAGACAATTGAAAACTCTAATCATGTTTTGAAATTTGTTGTTTCTGTCTCCACCCAACCCAAATCGGAGCCGATTCATGTACCAGTTTCCGAGCCATACAAATTTATCCATGACCCAGAAACCTAACCACTACATTAATAATCGATGTGTTCTCCCTGCAACAACAAAAAATCGCCTCCGGTAGCAACAACACAGCATCTTGCCCTACCAAAACAACATCCAGAAATGCGTTCTTTGCTCTTGCGAAATGGCAAACTGAAAACGAGAAAACTAGGATTCAAGTGCGTGTGGGTGCGCGTGGGAGAGGGGGGAGAGGGACGGGAGCGGGGTAGAGAGAGCGAGAGGGGGAGAGAGCAGACCTTGCGGCGTTGGCGATGGCGGCCGGCGATGGAGACGCGGTGGCTGGTTGTTGCCGCCGCCGCCGCCTCCTCTGCTTCTCCGGCGGTTTGTACATCCGTCGGATCTCACTCTCCAGTCCTCGCCCCACCCTCTCTTTGTAGCGTAGTGTGAGTCGGGCCGGCGTGCTGCCAAAACCCAGCTAAAGATGGGAGGGAGCACTCTCAAAAACCGTTTAAAAGTCAAAAACTCATGCGAAACAATAAAAAAAATCGGAGGGAGCGCTCTCAGCCCACCCCCAAGTGATCGTTGGGAGGGTCCCGAAGGAGAGCTCACCAACTAGTTGCTCCCGGGCAGCCTGACGCGTGAAGCCCAACGTCCGGGCCGGGCTCGGGCTTCACTTTTCTCGCCAAGCCCAGGCTGAAGCCCAGGAAAAGCCAGGTAAAACTTATTTTTTGAAAATCTCTACTTCTAAGGGAGCAGTTGGTAGTCTCGCTTCCAGGTTTTTTTTAGTCCCACCTCCCACGGTTTATTTTGGTACCTCCTCCCACCTCTGACTAAGACGTCACAAACCGAATAAACCTCCTCCCGAGGCCCGAACCTACGACGATTAACCAGCGACAAACATAACCTACGAAAAAAATCTACGAAAAAACCAAAACCGAGAAGGAATCGCACGAGCGAGGCCTCCTGCCCTCGAGCGACCAGTCGCACGCACGACTCACGCAGCAGATCCCTTCGCCGCCGCCCTCCATCCCTTCGCCACCGCAGATCCATCCCGCCGCCGCCGCCGCTCCATCCCTCTCTTCCCTCCAAGCTTGTCGCCGGCGACGAAGCGTACGGCGCCCCACGGTCATGATCGATCGCCTCCAGGAACCTACTATGCGCGCCGAGGCGAGGGCCTCGTGGACTCCGTCCGTCGCCGCTTGGCCGACGACCCCGCCGCCGGGCAGGAGGAGTGTTCCGCACCGTGAGGAACCCGCCACGCGCGTTAAGGTGAGGCGCCTCCTGGGCTCCGTCCGTCGCCACTTCGTCGACGCCCACCTGCAAGGTCGCCCCCCCCCCCGGTCCTTTCCCGACATCATCAGTACGTTATCCTCCCCGCTGCACCATTTCTCTTTCCGTTGGGAGAGTAGTTCTTGACATTGACACATGTTTGATCAGGCGAGTACCTCGGGGCAGAGCCCGCGCTGCCGTACCTGAGCCCCTACATGCGCGGCGAGAACCTGCTCATCGGGGCCAACTTCGCGTCCGCCGGTGTCGGCATCCTCAATGACACAGGCGTGCAATTCGTAAGATCCACGCGCACGCACGCACGCACGCACACTCGAATCATGTATACGTCAAGATGGCAATGGGGTCCCGAAACCCGCGTCCCCGTGGGTTTTTACCCTATTAGGGGACGGGGATGGGCATCTTTTCATCCCCGCGGGGCTGTTGTTGGGCACATTATACAACCCGACACGTTTCATGGGTTTACACCCGTTTCGGTAGTCCCCGAACCCGAAACCCGGCAATACCCGCGAAATTACATTATTTTTTTATCACCGTAGTCATCTTACCCCCGAAATCTCAGAGGCCTTGATGTGTTCACAAGATTGGATAAGAAACAAATATAAAGGTGTGTCTTTCTTTACATATCATCATAAAGTTTATCATTATCTTGTTGCAATATTTCATAAGATGTTCGTTACTAGTTATTTGATTCTCATAGATGCTGACAATGAATAAGGACAAAGTTTTTGGACTTGTGCATATTTTTCTCATGTTTAACTTTAGCTTGAGCGAGTTTTGATCTTTCCTAGTACTTGGCACTTTGATTTGGCATTGGAAGATTTGAAGATGGTCGTTTGGAGGCTTGGAGATGTGAAAGATACCATGATGATTCCAACTTTAAAGTGATTTGTGAACTATTAGTTCTACTTCAGAACTTATATAGCTGTTGAACCATCTACTATTGTTTTTTGTTGAAATTTACTCAAGTTATGCTGCTGAAATGTGCTTGTTTTGTTGTTGAAGTGTTATTCTTTGTCGCCACTATATTTGTTTAAATATTTTGATTTTATCGTGGGTTCCCCGTGGGTTCCCCGAAACCCGATGGGTTTAGGGGACGGGCAGAAAACTAGCCCCGCACACGGTGATGGGGACGGGGACGGGTTTACGATTTTCTCGTGGGGATGGGTTTGGGAAGGCAAAACCCGATGGGTTTCGTCCCCGTTGCCATCTTGATGTATACGTATCTACAATAGCGCAACGGAGATGACAATAATGATGTACGTGTGCGTGTGCAGGTGAACATCATCAGGATCGCGCAGCAGATGCAGAACTTCCAAGACGACCAGCGGAGGCTGACGGCGTACATCGGTGAGGACGCGGCGAGGGAGTGCGTGAGCTAGTCGCTGGTGCTCATCACGCTCGGCGGCAACGACTTCGTCAACAACTACTACCTGGTGGGTGCCCTTCTCCGCTAGGTCCTAGCAGTTCGAGATCCATGACTACGTCCCCTTTATCATCTCCGAGTACAAGAAAGTCCTCGCGGTAATGATAATTAACCTTTTCTCTTACTTACCACTAATCAATTCCCAAACATGCATAATTTCTGCTCCAAAGCATAATTGCATTTGTCTTCTATTTGTCAGTATGGTGCACAAGAGTGGTAGGCCTAAAATTCCCCAAATTAGACAGGGAAATGAAATGCTTGCTGCATGCCGGCTAGAACAGTAGTGGAAAGAGATGAGTTTGTAGACTGCCTGCCCGCCTGCCTGCCTGATATGATGGTGAGAGAGATGGGCGGTAGCACCGGTGAAGTCATTTTTGGGTGGTATGTTCAGCAAGCAATAAACTAACACGCGGCCTGTAGTGATCTGCACGCCGAATTTCAGAAGCACACACTGTGTCTGGTAAGAATTGGCCCATGAAGCGAGAAACAATTTTATTCATGGTTGATAGCCACTTTCAGTAACTGTCTGAGACATCTTCACTGCGGAGGCCTAACCCTAATGAGCTATTGCAATATATTATGCAGTACCCTAATTGTTCATTACTAAATTCTAACGGCTTGAATTACATTTCTAAAATGGTTTCCTACATTGAGGGAGGTATACATCTTAATATTTCAGTGGAGTTTCCTACATTGCAGGGTGATATGGATGAAGGAAAAGAGGCCAGCAGTGCTGGGCTAAACAATTGAGGGAGGTATTGGATTGGCCTCTGTAGCGGGCTGTAGCTCCGCTCTAGCCCGCTATATAGCCTTTTCAGCAGGGTGCCGCTAAATGGTCGTCTTCACAAATAGCCCTCTATAGCTGATTTGGAGAGCCCTCCGCTATTTTCAATAGCCCGCTATTTAAAACATTGGTAGAAACTATGGTAAAGGTAACTTGAGAGTGCACTTTAGGTCTTTATTACATTTCTAAAATGGTTGCTAATAAGTTTTACTATCCTATTGAGTAAATCTCAATCTCTCATGGTTGGGATAAACTTTCTCATAATGCATTCATCTATATATGTGAGAGAGCTAAATTTCTCATAGTGTCGGAGAAAGAAGGTTTGAATATTATTTTCTTCACATGTGATCTTATTTTCATTTTGGAAGTACTAACTAATCTATCCAGCCCATTTGATCAAAATAGACGAAGGTGAATACTCGGGTAACAATTTGCTGAGCAAGCCATTCCAATAATCCTATTTGTTTCAAGCATAGCTAGAGTGTATTACAACAAAAGAGTTTCTTGTGCTGATACTTGGAAATCTGCACTCACCTAAATAATGAGCTCCTGCACCTGTTTATCCACCACATGTATCCTGATTATCAAAACAAAGATACTCGGATGCTTGACAATCTTGTTACTGTCATTGTCCACCACAGGCAACCATTCTTTGACTTTGATTGTTACTAAGTCTATATGGTTCTAAAAAATAATATCGTGTGAGAAATCTTCCTATCTGAACGAGGTTCCTGGAAATAGATTACATGCTGAAGCCTAGAAGTAAGCAATTAAAGTGCATATGTACTTGTAGACAGAACACGTTCTTGATATCTTTGATTTTAAATTGTAAAGGTATTGTCATTTCTAGGACCACTTACTCATCTGCTATGCATTACTTGGCTTCGTGCTCTCTTGGCATTCGCTGCTTTATAGCATATTTTTTAATATGATTTTGGATATTTTGTTTCTGTACTTTACCTTAGTTTGGGACTTATTTTGCAGGCACCTTATCTTGGGCCCTTAGAAGAAGGAAACTCAACATGCGTGGTTCTCATTAGAGGCAACCAGACCGTTGTTGAAAATATTGATGATTCCTATTGTGTATTCTCAAGGAATGTTCAGGTTTAGTACTGTAAGTATTTTCTTGTTAAATATATTTGGGTGGTGCTCAAAATGCAGAGGTGAAAAGCAAGAAACATAAAACTACCTCTGAACAAAAGTTCACCACGCCTCCCAAAATGTCACCCCGCTTAGTTGAACCGAAGTTTAATGATATTTAGTTTAAGTGGAAAATTGATCAAATCAGATCATCTAACCTTTGTAAACTAGGCAACTGAATCATTTCATTGTTGCTTGTCCATGTAACAAAGAACTATAATTTGGGTAGCCAAGTTCAGATTCAGGCCATGAAAACATTCTTATAACTTCAAAACGGCAAGGGGTACACCATTGTCTTTTCGTTTAATCACTAATACACACAAAAAATGTTAATTTGTAGGTTGGCGATACTGATCTGCTGGGAAAGGCCAGACATGCAATGCACACATTGTTTGATCAATGTTTCTGGTCCCAGCACGGGCATTAGAATTCCTCTTATTACAAGGATAAGAATCTTATATGTTTTTTTAGAAGGAAAGAATCTTAAGTGCCTTCCATTTATTTTTTGAGTATCCTCTTGTCATGAGTAAATTTCTTTGTATCCAAGCAGAGGTCACGGGGCGCCTCGGTCATCTCTTCCGGAGTGAGGACGGCGGGGGTGACACCGGGGGCCGTCCCGGCGGCGGAAGAGACCGGCGCAACCAGGAGCGGGGTGACGCCCGCGGTGGTCACCGGTGATGAGCGGGTGATTGGCAGCGGAAGTGAGGGTGTGGGCGGTGGCGCAGACATGATCGATCCCAAGCTACCTGATACGAGATTGATAGGAACCGGGTCCCTACCAGGACGAGCTCTCAGGTTGTAGGGGTGGAAGGAGGGATGGCGTTGTCGCCGACGCTGGGGCGACCACGTGGCGTGAGCGAGAGAGAGGGTGCAGGGGGCGGCGGCTAGGGTTAGGTCTCCGGGCTCCCTTCGGGAAGCCGAGCAAATTATGATTGCTTCTGCTTAATCTCAAAACGGGTCCATACATGAGTTTATATAATCTCCAAATACGATAACTGGGCTAAGCCCCTAATAACGATAAGATAACTGGGCCAGGCCCCTAACTGCCTGAGGGACATCGAGCTTTCCCATGTCTTCTTCCTTCAATTCAACGTTGTTAAGATTTTGAAGATTTTCTTCGAGTTGAACTCGCATGACATGGACCCTCTGCAACGGACTCTTGGACTACATCAATCGTTTTGTCGACCAAGTACCTTCAATGATAAAGATTAATATGTTGAGTAAATATTATGATGTGCAACGCCAACCCATTGGAGGGATTTAACGCTTCCAATTATGCATTGTATATATTCAGATTATTACGCATCTGTATGTCCGCGACCACCTACTTTAGATTAATGCACATGTGATGTTTCCTGTTAATAGTCACATAATTAGTTGGTTATCCCTTGTGTATGTGCGTTGTTATTTTTGCACACCTCTTATATCAACTTTGATCTGATGCTTATCTTCTGCAATAGCCATGTCAAGTATACAATGTTTTCAGGTTACAATTTCTGTATATATACTGCAATGTTGATCCAACTTATCAGCCCTCGTTCTCCTATCGTACAAATATTTCGGTGAGAATCTGGGTCCACTTAGCATGGAGGAGCTTGAGTAAATTGAGAACCAAATAGAAATATCCCTCAGGTTGTGAAGCATATCAGGTCAAGAATAATCTCAGGTTCATCAGCTTTAGATATTTTTCTGTTATAGAGTACATGACTCCTCCCATGTAAATTGGGTACATGTCTTTCTACTTCATATTAGTGTAACCTGCCATATCTCTCCCATGTAAATAGACCCTCATGTTGCCGCAAAGAGGAGCGGCACTGCCCAACCTCCCAATTGTACGTTGTTTTGAGTTAATTGCCCTTGATCAGGCTGCAAGTGGGACATGCCATTTATTATGATTTTTTCATTATTCCTTATTTGGAACTTGAGGTCCAGGCCAGATCTGTGTGGCGGAGGGGCTACGGACGCTCGAACGGAAGATTCCTCGCCAGCATCGGAGCAATTTATTAGCCAGATCGACACTAAAGCTCCTGCATGGACGTGAAGGCATGTCTTTGGAGAGAAGTTCAATCTTTGGAACTTGGCATCTGACGATGTGTTAAAATAGGAAGATGCTAGAAAATTGTCTCTGAGCCAATTTCGTATGTAGCTGTGAGCATTGCTAATTACTGTCAACATGAATGATATTTGGACTATTTATATAGCTACCATGTGCTGAACAAATTGTCTGATTAATGTAACACTCCTGAATAGATTGGTGTGTGTGTGTGTGTGCCATGTCATTTGGTCTTCGTTACACTAATAGAATCATTTGTCAATGCCTGATCCATTAATACTGATTTGACAGAATTGTGCTTCCAATTTTTTTCATGACTGCAACATTGTAGTTGTTTTTTCCGGTATGTATGATAAGCATAGGTGTCAATTTTGGAGCAGATGATGGATGGTTGGTTGTAGTGATTTGATATTTTAATGACTATTCATATCAATGATTATGCTTGGCCCCATGAGAAACACACGAAGCCATGAGAAACACACGAAGAAGAACGATTGTGAGGGAGGGAGGGGAAGAGAAAGATGACGAGGAGATGCATTTATCTACCACATCACAAGCATGAAATATCATCACATGTCAATTGTCTATGACTCCCATATCATATAAATAGAAATCCAATATTTTTGTTTCTTGTGATGTTGGTTCACTTTATTCCCTTCCTGTTAGAGTTGATGCTTGAGATCTAGGGCCTAAACAATTTGTGACCATAGACTGCTCAGAGTTGTCCTATTTGATCTTCAAGTGCAACCCTTCCTTTGTTCTGTTGCATCTCTGAGCCATATTAGCATACATTTCTAATCACCAATGGACTACCGGATTTACTTCATGTCAGTTGTTACCATCTCTTAGAAATTCTTTCTGCATTCGTCATATAGCAATTAAATTCACTATCAGCAAAGTTCACTGCAAGTTTGTTGCACAATTTTTATTTGATAGATACACGTGAGATTATTATTTTTATTTATGTTTGTTGAATATATGAACAATTCATTTGAGAACAGAGACAAAACATGACAAGAAAGGGGAAGAACTAACCTACATGGAGCTTGGTCAAGGTCGCCGCTCATGTTTGATGGCATTGTTTCTGGTTCCACCGACGTTGTCGATGCCTGTTACCTATGGCCCCGTTGCTGCTTTCCTCGGTCGGGCGTGGTCCACCAGCCACTGCGTGCAGACAATAGAATTTAGGCCAGCAATTGTCGCTGATCTACACTACAGATCGACCCATAGACAGGGAAAGGAGGCGATGGCTGGTGGGGAGAGGAGCCGGGGGACGTGTTGTGGCGGGATAAGAGGCGCAGTGGCAGGGAGAGAAGGTGGAGACTACGTCATGTGAGTTGCTGAAGTTGTGCCTTATGCGGTGGGGATAAGGGATGTGTGATGTGCTTGTGTGGTGAGAGGCAAGGAGTGGCTTTTCCTTTTTATGGGAGGTTGTTCATATTTGTCTATTCTATTTTTATATTCAAGATACATACAATTATTTATCATCATTATAATCGAGATAATAAATATTTATTTATTCCAGTAATGTGTTGAGTTATTTTGTTTTTGATTTTAATATGCTCTCATGGAATGGTAAAACATTGGTTCATCCAATTTACAAGTTGAGTACTCTATGTTTGCACGTTCTTACATTTTCATGTGGAATCTTCATGCTAACTGTATGAGGTACTCATGCAGGATGGTTACAAGTCAACGAAGATTTTTTTACTATAATTGTTTAAGTACTGTGCGAAGGAAGCTGAAGACAATATTCCTGATATTATAGGAGATGCAAGTGAAGTGGAATAATGAAAATACATTGCATCAAGTACATTTTTCTGTTACTCTAATTTTTTTTTCTATACATGTGAAATTGGAAGTGCATTATGCTTATGTATGCAATCAAAAAAAAAATTAAAAGGCCCGTGGCAACGCACGGGCATTATACTAGTATAGGTCTAATATGGTAGTATTTAGCCTCAAAATTAGCTATTTTATTCTTTCTAGCAGACAAAAAAGCCTTTTTGCCTGGCTGCGAGCCGAGCCGGGCCAGAACTTGGGATTTCGTGGACTGGCTTTTTTAAACTCAGCCCGGTTGGGATTTTGTGGTCTAGACTCTCTCGTGTTGAGGCAAACAATGTTGGGCTGACCCATTTTAGGGCACGCAGATTGAAAAATCAGGAAGAAAAGGGGCACACCTAGAGACCCAAAGGTGAGAGCTCTTATACACCGCCCGTGTGCGTGCGATCGTTGCGGCTTCACTTAAGCGACGTGCACACGGGCAGGCCCAATCATCACACCATTAGGAAAATTCGAAAAAAGAAGAAGCACATGCGTGGGATGGAACCTGGGACCTCATGCTGGATTCCAGTGAGGCTAGCCAGGCAATCGACCTCGAACGTTATAAATGCAGTGCCAGACTTGAAGTGCAAAGTACAGTGGCAAATCCTTTTTAGGAAAACGTTCAACATTTTTATATGTACATTGATTTTTTTAAATACAATTGTTTTTTAAACTACTGATCATATTTTAAATACTGAAATGGATATTTTCTAGTATACATTGACCAATTTCTTAATATATGATGAACAAAATTTAGATACACAATGAACATTTTCTAATATATGTTGAATATTTTTATAATATACGATGAACATTTTTGTAATACACGATGAACATTTTTATAGTGCAAGCTGAACTACTTCATAATATACGATGAACATTTTCTTAAAACGATGAAGATTTTCGTAACACACAGTGAACTTTTTATATAATACACAAAATGATAAAAAGAACAGAAACGGAAAAAAAAGGAAACTTAAAAGAAAGAAAATGAAAGGAAATAAGAAACCAAAACAGTAAGAAAAAAACAACTGAAACCCGGACAGAACTGTGAAAAAACGGGAAGCAAAAAAAACATGGAAGAAAAACGAAAAGATAAACCCTGCAAGAAACAAGGAAACAACAGTGAACCAAATCTGTACGTTGGCCGGCCCAAGTGGTGAATTGCTTCAGCGAAGGACCATCCTTTTGATGCCTGCGGGCATCAAATAGTATCTGCCCCCAAAGGTCACCTACGGCGCTCTCAGCGCCGCCACATGTTTTGCTGAGGGCGCTCTTTCTGATTTTTTTTGTTTTTTCGGATGCATTTTTTGCTTTTTAGATGTTTTTTTTCTTTTTTCGTTTTTCTACAGGGTGTTCTTAACATTTGAAAAAAAATATGTAACAAGAAATTAACGCGAAAAAAGACATAGATAGTGAGCATGATAAATTTGGTTACAACTACAACATATCAGTACCCGATGAAACAAATGTAGATAGAGAGGTAGGTCACAAAATAATAATGAAATGGAAGTTATGTGAGCCCGCCGGTTGTACTCCATCTCAGGTCAGACTACAATTACATAATATGGACTATTTGATATTGATACTAGATACTACTATGCCTCTACATGAACAGGAAAAACAACGTGTACAAATCTAACCAGACTTCAACAAAAAACAGTGGTACATTTCATTTCATTATTGGTTTTACATTTTACTTCGTTTCTTTGTTAATTTTCATAGGTTTATTTTTTACACATGTAAAAAAATAGTACACGTTCAACATTTTTCATATACATCAGGCACATAGTTTATACACATGTTTAACATTTTCAAATAGATGATTAAGATTTTTCAAAACTTATATTTTTTATATCTAGTTTTCTGCATAGACATTGCACATTTTTTTCCAGATCTAAAACATCTTTTTAATATGTGTTTAACATTTTTAAGTTACATGATTAACATTTTTTGAATACATGGTCAATATTTTTAAATGCACAATGAACATTTTTTAAAGACAACAAACATTTTTCACACACAACATACATTTTTTTCCGTAATCATCACGAACATTTCTATATACATTTTTGAAGTTTTTTCAAATACATAAGTAAAATTGTGAAAATATATGCTTCGGTGTCTACTTTTATTTAATGTACTTTGTACATTTTTTATACAGCAGGAATATTGGTCTGATACACATCAGGAATATATTTTTGACACACTTTTCACATTTTTAAAATGCACGATCAACATTTTTTTCATACACATTGTTTTTTTGTACATGACAAACATTTCTATACACATTTAAAAAAATTTAAATTCTTGATTAAAAATTTTGAAATACATGATCAACGTTTTTCATACTGAACATATATGTTTGTTATTTTATTTTTTTTGTATACATCAGAAACATATTTTCTATACACATCTAACACTTTATAAATTTTTGGTTAATATTTTTTCACTTGTTTTGTGTAAAGTGGCTTTAAATATAAATCATAGTGTATTTAAAAGCATAAACAGAAGTAAAGGAAAAAGAAATAAATAACGAAAAAAAACGTGAAAATAAAAGAAAAATGAGGCCCGGTGACTTCTTGCTCACTGGGCCGGCCCATTTAGTGACACGCCTGAGGCGAGGGCATGCTAGGTCTCGCTATAAACAAGACATTGCGCTGCCGTTAGTTGGTCGCCTCGGGTAGCAACAGTAGTGTATCTTGGCCGACCACCAACTCGATCTGAGCTCTTGCAACCAGAACGTGCCTGGGATCGTTGCACACGTGCGTGAGGGACAAACTAGGAAAACGCGAAACCACCAGGGTTAAAATGTGCGATCAGCTTCAATAGCACCTCATTCTACAGCCTCCACGCATGAGCACACTTTGTAGCAATGTGAGTGATTCTGCGTGAGCCGGGCCGGCATGCTGCGAAAGCCCAGCTGAAGATTGGGCCGGCCGGTACACGCAATACAAGGCCCAACGTGTAAGCGTATGTATCGCATCAGCAACGAGCTCCCCACTGCGTGTGCTTCATTCTCAGTCTGAACTTCTTCAGTCAAGGCAAATACCTGCCTAGCTATCAGCACATGTACTAGTAGTCGCTCTTCATGAAAATCATTCCTATTGATGAACACACATTTGTTTTGATGGATGCTACTGACAGATTAAAATCGCGGGCAAAACGTTTAGCGGCAGAGAACTTTCCGGCGATGGCTAATGAAGGAATGGAGCGATCTCGTGTGATAGCGGCATTATCTCCCGCGATTTGTACTACTGGAAAATCGCTGGAAGATTTCTCAGCCGCGATTAGCGGGAGATCGCGGCCAAATAGCGGGCAAATTAAATCTATGATGCTACTCCACATGGGAGCATGGAGAGCACAGAGAACTCTGCACCCACTGCATATATATGTCCAAGTCTTCACAAGGCAAGCTATCTCTTATTACAAGCCAACAAAAGAAAAAGAGATTCAAGCAAAAATGTCCAAGTCTGGCTGCTGTTGCTCTGCCTAGAAGAATAAACAAAATAAATTCAATAGCTTGCCATTGCCATTGCCACTGCCTAGCATCGGCACTTGAGAAAAGAAAACGAACTTCTAAAGCATCAGGACAAATAAATATAGTGGTGTGTGACACCACAATCACCGGCCATCGGAGTAGAACATGCTCGGGTACACCCACAAGGCCATGGCTGTGGGCACAAACCTCTTACGCCAGTTGAAGTTGGGATGGCTGGTTGGAGCAAGGTCCACATGGCCGCACAGCTCATGCACGCTCCAAGGCTGAGAGTGATGGGCGTAGTACAAGTTGTTGCTCGTCCCTCCCCATCGCTCAGGGCGCACACAAGCAAATGGAGGGCTCCGCTCGTCTCCCCCGACAAAGATCGCCCAGTTGTCCAACGTCTTCACCTTCACCCACTTCGCGGGCTCGGTTGACATGTCGAGGCGGTGGCACACAGGATCTACGGACGATAGGTGCACAAAGTGGTCGACCATGAGGAGATCGTCGCCGCAGACCACAAGCCATGCCTGCACAAAAGATTCTGGCTCTATCTCGCTGCACCACTCAGTTGGTATCTCCCGCAGGCCTAACCGAGGGGCCAACCGCAGAGTATAGATTCTCATATCGTGGTCCATGGCGATGAACTGACTGTTGAACTGCACGATCTGAAATATCCATCCATGAGGAAGTTGGAGTTCCTGCCAAGAGTCACTTCCGAGGGGCCAATCAAACAGGGAGGATTGAGTGCTTACAAGGAGATGTGAGTTGGGAGATGTAAGTGGAGCGGTGAGAGTGCCACCATAGTAGCCATTGCTGAAAGGGAGACGTGGAGGCGAAACCATGGCCCCGGTGAACACATCGATAACAAGACAATCTCCACGGTAGCAGCAGATGAGATGGCCATGTGAAGAGCCAGCAAAGTGCATGTTCTCAAAAGTTTCTTGAGGAATCTGGCAGCGAAGGGTGCTATTGTTGCTAGCTACATCAATGACTTTACGTATGCGTAGCATGTATCGAGAATTCTCAGGAACAGAAGAACATTTTTCAGAAAAAATGGAAGGAAGTGAAGAACCTTGGTTAGGACCAGCAGGTCGGATAAGAAGAGGTGGGATTAATGTGCATAAGTTAGATGCAGTTCGGTAGGAGAAGAATGCTGCACGCCAAGAGTGGCAGGTTGCAGCAAAGGCAAGAATGTCAATGGAGGATCCCAACAGAGCAACAATGGAGTAAAGCGGGCCATCCGGAAGATCGGCCCAACCTTGTAATCCAGACACAACAGGGCTAATTGAAGTAGAAACTACTGACAATCTGCTGGGGCTCTGCATGATGGGAATTTGTCTGCATCACATAGCAAATTCAGGGCCTAATATCAGAACCGAAGAACAATTTCAAGGATATGATAAAATAAACAGACATATAGCATGCAAGAACAATGGATATTTCCTCAGGGTCCTAAAATACGCCTATGCATGAAGAAACTTGTTATACACTAGAAAATAAGAAATTTGACACGACTACACTCTTGTGGGGTGTCATGTTCAGACCGTCCATCAGTTAATAAGAGCATGCAAGAAAAATAACCTGTACTGTCTAGCAAACGTCTCACAACAGTAAACACTTTTAACGAATCCCATCATTATGTTTACAAGAACATGAGGCTAAAAGAGCCGTGAGACGGATATGTTGATGATATGTTAATAAGATCATTTCATGGAGCGCCAATTTCTGAGGAAAATCAAAGCGTAACCGGATCAGTCCATTCTAATTCAGGCCACCAAAAGATCCAGCGCGAGCCGAGTTCTAGATGATTCGTAGGCATATGCATGACCCCATACAGATGAAACAAGGGAAATGCGTACGGGAGAGAACGAGCACAACTCAGACCTTGCGGATCAGGTTGGGAGGGGGAGGCGGTGGGGGTGGGCTCTCGACGGCGTCTTCGATCTCCGGCGTTGTGGCGCTGTGGCTCGATCGCTTCCAGAAACCGCCCGGCCGCTTCGCCTGGAAGGGAAACGGGCTGTTCTCTCTCTCAGACTCTCGTTACTTATTATAAGGCTTTCCGTTGTGGGCCGACTTGGGTTTGCATGGGTCTGCTTGTTCTAAAGAAAAAGATACTACTGATTGTTTCCTGATCCTGAAAAAACAAACAAACTGCTAGTTTTTGCTTTTTCTTTGCGGGGAACTTTGAGACCTTTATTCAAAACAAAGTACTCATGGGACAATCAGCCATAAGGCTGGTGAATGTGATCAGGAAGGGGGGGTTCAGAGTCCAGCCAACTCTCTGTAACCATCAGCGAGCAGGCATGGTTCGCGCAAAAGATTGGCTGGATAGTTAGCTGTCCTGCTTACATGTTGAATAATAGATGAAGTAAATGATGAAGCGAGCTCTCGAATTTCTAATTGGATACGAGCCACAACTGTTTGTGAGCCATGGCGAGAGTTCCAGAGGTTCACCACCTCCGCGGAGTATGTTCCCAAAATCACATGTGAGTAACCCCCAATATGCGAAGATAACTCCGACACGCAGTGATAAGGATTCCAAGATCAACGGTCCATGGCCCAGGGGTGAGGTTTGCAGCATGCACCTCCCAAAGCCATTGGCGAGCGAGGGACACCTCTGACAGCAGCCAACCCAGCTTCAAAATTAAAAGCAACATCCGCGTTAATCTTAACCCAACCGCCAGCAGGTGGTCTCCAACCATAACCTGAAAGAACAGCAACTTGATCACTTGGGATATCAAGCGCCGCTAGATCCTCTCTGACTCGGCGGATAGGAAACATCGGATCAATTTGCACCTCATGATAAGTCCATTTGTTCCTCGAATTCCAGATCACCCACTACTGTCATGTTTTGCATGATCTTGATCTAAGCAGGCCCGTCGATGAGGGGGAGCGAAGTGAGCGACCGCACAGTGCCCCCCAAATCGTGGGGCCCCATCGAAGGAAAAACCTGTAGATGGAAGCTTGGTTAATTGTCTCGGTTGCCGCTAAAAAGACACTAAAAGACCACTACATTTTTTGAGGGGTCTAACAAAAAGCAACATAGGTGCCCCTGTCTACTCGATGGCTGCATGAAGCACGAAAGGCCAAAGGCCCAAAAATAAATATCAATGCCCAACGCACCGATCGGGAGCCAGGACACGACGCAGATCCATGGATTCCGCTTCGTTGCAGTTGAACAGGCAGCCGAACTGGTGTCCGGCGATCCGTGATTAGCGAAGCCCTAGGCGAATATAGCGAGGCGCCGAAACCCTAGCATTCTTCCTCGTGCCGGCGCAGTTGCCTCCGATGATCTGATCCGTTCCCATCGGCTAATCTCTTGCTGCCGTGAGACGCAAAAGTCGCGGACCGTGGTGCCTTTCGTTGCTTCGATCAGGAACACGCCCACGCCCGGACTACCTAACGTGTTTTAATCACGACTAGAACAATGCCTGTGCGTTCCAATGAGATATAAATGTTCTAGTACGTTAGCTTGTGATTTCCTGTCGGTAATAATGCGATTGTGTAAATAAATGTTCTTCAAATTCTGCCTGTGAATTACCTTATATTTTGATTAGAAGTTTGGTAAGTAAATTCAAGTGGAATTGGTTCAGAAGGTAAGTAAATTAAGGTGATTGATTATCATATACATGAAAGGTTGGACGAAGGGGTGGTGTGAAGAAAAGTGAAATGGAAACATTTCATTCTTTTTATGTAGTAGAGAAGAGCAATGTCTTTTTTCAGTTTATTTCTTATATTGGAATGATCTAGTCATCTAGCAATATTTGAAACTAATTATATATTGTTTGACCTTTTATAATTTTTTGGCTTTTTACCTAAATCTTTATCATGTCTATGGGAATTAGCAAAAAATATTTTGGTGCTGCAAAGCGTAAGAAGAAACAAAGGCTGGAAGTTGATGCTCAATCTAAAACAGATGTTCCTTTTTGGTAGAACATGAGGTTAGATTATTACTTTAGTACCCTTCACCTTTTTTAGCATTAGATTTGACACATGCCTAATATTGTACGAAATAAAACACACTTGAGATTATATAATAAAGTGAGATTATGTTTTACGGATAATATTTTTTCTATGATATGAGTTGCTCGAAATTTTGGACCCCATTTCGGTTTTCGCCAGGGGCCCCGAATTCCTGGAGAGGGCCCTGGATCTAAGAATCACCTATCACACAATATATCCCGCACCCAAGTGTCTTTATGGAGCATGGGTAAGCGGAAATCAAAACAGGACATGGCCTCATCCCAGAAACGCCTTGCATGGAAGCGCTCAATTAATGCATGCATGAGATCCTTCTACTCCGCCTTGCAGATGTTGCACAAGCTGATTGGCATAATATGTCGACGCTTTAAAGTTGCTTCATCAGGGAAAATACCATGAACCACTCTGCACCAGAAGACCCTAACTTTAGGTACAACTTTGAGATTTTACAAGGATTTCCACATCTATTCATTTGTCTATGAGGTTCTGCTAACCGCCCCTTCCTAGAGAGTTGCACACTCCTTTTGATTCATGAAGCACGGTTCGTCGATTTTACAGAGAAGGTACCTGGGTTTTTGAAAGCCCAAGCTAAGAAATCCTCCTGGACTCCATTCCAAGTTGGGATATTCAATATAGCATCTGCATCAGGTGGGAGGAAAGTATCACTGTCTGAATCGGGATATTCCGTCACTCCCCGCCACTAGGTCAGCTTGCCAAGTCCAATTTTCCTCGTCGATGAGTTCATTCACTATCTGAATTGGTGAGTCGGCTGGCGGAAACATAGGATAAATACGAAGAGTAGCCGGAATCCATTTGTCATGCCAAATTGATATGGATTGTCCATTGCCAATCAGCATAAATAATCCAGCTCGCAGAGCCTCCCGTCCCACAACAATGACTCACCAAATTGGTGAGGCCGGCTGTGGCACTGGGGCATGCATAAATCCGTCTACGGGAGGTATCTCACCTTCATCATTCAAACAAACAATGACCCAAGGTTAGTCATGAACCTCCGACCATACTTTCCAAGAAGTGCCAAGCTAAATAACTCTAGATCTTGGAAGCCCATTCCAAGCTTGATCATTGGGCTCGCGAGTGATTTCCATGACACCCAATGCAAAGATCGTCTGTCCAGAGAACCGCCCCACCAATATTGTTCCATACTTGACGTGATGCCTTTACATCCTTTCTTTGTAAGCCTAAAGCAACTCATACTGTATGTGCGGATTGCTTGTATCGCAGTTTTCAGCAAAGTCCCTCACCCAACACAGGCAAGATTTCTCTCTGACCACCCCCTCATAATAGTTCTCAACCTCTCTTCAATTGCCACTTGTAATTTTTCCAACTATAGTAGGAAGACCAAGATATCTTTCGCTGAATGCCTCCACTGCAATATGAAGCAAATTCTTCACACTTACCATCTGAGCTTGAGGGGTATTTGGTGTGAAATAAAATGAACTCTTTCCTCTGTTAACCATCTGGACCGAACGCGTAATTTTTCATAATGATCACCCTGTTACGGATGAGGTTCGGACAACCCCAAAGCACAACATTCGGTATTGAGTGATTCGATACTCGCATGGTCTAAGGAATCATACATATGTTAACTCCCATGTTATAAACTATAGACTTCAGATGATATAATCTCGAAGTATAACATACAACTTGGGTCTTCAACAGGAATGTTCTACCAACATCATGCTCTTAAATGTTACTGGCATTGACTTCATGACTATGATCAGAAAAACGGAATCATAAGATTAACACTTGAGCTAGTCCTAGAGGCAAGACTAGGAATCACATATTCAAGAACCATAGTAGTTATAGCATAGAATATAAACTTGGAAATAAATAATACAAGTATTATTGTCTCTAGGGCATTTTCCAACAGCTCATCAATATCTCCGTGCATAGTCCAGCGCATTGGGGCTCGAGCCCTACTATCACATGATGCGTTTTCTAATCCAGCTCAACCATAGTCCAAGGCTCAGGGGAGTCATAGTGAGAGCATGAAATGTATACACAGTTACTCTTTCTACCCATCTTTTAGCGTTCTTGAAAGCAAAGGTAGGGCTCCTTGTGTCAGTGCCAACAAAGAGAGCCTACTCCAATTTCTCCACCTTCACCAACATGGCTAGCTCAATTGACAAATTGACTTGGAAGGCCTCAAAGGTAACCAACTTGTAGGTTACAGAGAATTTGATCATCCACCACACACAACCAACCATGTACTACAGTGGATGCCAGGAGGTTATTTGCAGATCTGTGCCCATGAAGATGCCACATCCTGGACACCGAGTCGATGGCTCAAGCGCATACTAAAGAGCATTTCATAGTCCAGCATGAAGACCGTACCCCAGAATACCACAATCTGGTAGGTATTTCTACCACTGGAAAAGGGAGAAATTGTTGCAAACTAGCAGATATGTGATGGGCAATTTGAGAGGCGTAGTTTAATCTTAGAGTTGTTATTGAGTGGTATCTGAAGTGTTCTGACTTGAGTACTCGTGCAAACATTGACAAGGATGTGATTGTAGAAGTTGAAGAGAGCAATGATCTCGTAGAGAAGGCTGTCCAGAAGGTTTGCCCAACCTAGGGGCGTAGACATGTGGAAAGCGTCCTCAGAGGAGCTTTGACTGTCTTCCGCAACACCGACTTCCATGTGACACACCATCAATCAAAACCGAAAATTCAAAAGCAAGAACACATAAATAATGGAGAGAGTAACTAGTTGACTGCTTGAAATATGGATAGATTTTTTTGAGGGGTAGAAATATGGCTAGATGTGCAGCGGTGGAGACAGGGGGCGAGAAGGGGCCTGCCCTGTAATGGGCCCCCTCCAACTCAAACACAAGTAAGAAAAACTAGGGAATGTAGTGGACTTAATCACCCTTCTCCCATGTTTAACGTGTGATTAGAGTAGCCTCGCTGTCCTCCTGCCGCCTCCTACCCCGTGCAGTTTCTGGAGATCTAATTCAGAGTATATACACCTCCATCACAAGACCAAGCAACTGCTCAGCCACGCGGAAGTCAGGAAGACCAAGCGAGTAACTACATCAGGAAGGGTGTCGGCGCTGCCAAGAAGCGCCTCAGGCCACGACCGTCTAAGAAGGAACGGCACCAGCTGGAGGTTGGTCGTCGGTGCTCTCTTGGTCGCCAATTCCCCATCCAACTGGCCAATGTTTGCATTACTGACCACTCTCCACTAAATTCTTTAAAAACAAGTGTCTTATACTTGTCAAATTGTACATAAGCTAATTCTTTTGATTGTGTTTTGTGCGATCTAGATGCAAATTTTGAGACTTTAAGTTATGTAGAGAAAAACCCCTGCTAAGTGCCGTCAAGATTAATTCAAACTAAAATGGAAGGCCGCTTTGGCATTGCAGAATAATTTACATCGAAAGGGAACTAGCAGTTAAGTTTTCTTCTGACAATTATTGATATTTCATCCCACTAACAAGTGTAGGGAAATAGTTTAATCGAATAGAAATATAAGTATGTTTTTATAGTGCCACTTTGTCACATTATTGTAGTATTATGA
>NC_041392.1:13623143-13629920 GCF_002162155.2 Triticum dicoccoides
GTAGATGTGCAATTTGTTATCCCTATAGTACTAATCATTACCTCCCATTCATTGCTATTTTAGAGTAGATATGCACTGCTGCTTGACTTTGGCATGGCATGCTCGGTTCTGTTAACCTTCGACATGTGATCATCTCTAGAATGTACTCTAGCAAAATCCCCTTGCCCATGACGTGTCATTGCCGCTGCTGGCAAGGGATTACTAGAGTCTCTACCAAAATTGCCACCAGTACATCATTTGGGACGTCACTATTGGTCTGCGCAAAGATCCCGTCAAGTACATCGACAACAAAGTTTGCCCACCGATTGCCCCCCGACTAGCCTCCCGAGTACTATTTGAACTTGTATTGCGAAAATGCCACAAAGAGAAGTGTGTAATTCCTAGCACATGCTAGAAGGGCACCACATGGAGCCTATCTATCTCGATTGTTCCATCAGCAGATTGTAATTTTGACTGCCCCTTTGATATTGCATACATCATTGTGGATCCAATGCATTTTGACTTGTTTCCTAGGTTGCGCAACGATGACCCCACCAAATCAACAACATTAGTATAATGCCTCATCATTGGTTTCCCCACCTTGAGCATAGATGATGTTGTTATCTACATGCATGATGTCCAAGACCTGCCCCAAGGCTGGATGGAAGTGGTGATTGTTCTTAACATGAGGAGGAAGAAGTTGCAAGGGGTTGCTAAGCTTGTTCCCAAAAATAATTCACTTTCATGTGAAACTGTATCAGTGAAGTCTCAAAATTTCTTATTAAAGATGAAGACACATGCGAATCTTGATAAACAAACACAAAGGTAGAAATGTAGGAATTTACTCACTACTGGTAAAAGGCTTATAGGTGGCCTCTGATGAGTGGCGAGCGCTGCCTAGCATCGGATAATTAGCCGCCAATACTAAACTCTTTTGAATTTCATTGCAGGCAAAAAATAGCAATGGCGGGCACGACCTAATAGCCCACCATTGATGCCTAGACAATCAGTAGCGGGTGATGAGCGTCTCCCACCATAGCTATATTTCGGCGACCCACGCCCAAAATTTTCAACCTCTCCATTAGTTTGCAGTGGCGTGTGTAGTTTACTGCCCGCCATAGCTATATTTCAGCCCCCTGCCACCTGCCACTCAAATATAGCTGTGGCGGGTGGATACTATCGCCCGTCACTGTTATTTTTGACCTTATCCACTTACCTCATGCCCACGCGGTCTCTCACACCTTATCCAGATGCGACATATGTCTAGAGCACGAGAACAACCACTGAGAGCACTAGAGCAGCTGCCGAGAGTCCACGAGTAGCCGTCAAAGCTGCGAGAACCGCCCAAGCCGAGATCTCAAAGATATTGTAAGGCGAGGAGAGCTCATGAAGGAGCTGAACTTTTACTTCTAAACGACTAGTGCACCACCTTTATGTGATCTATATGATCGACACATGTGAACTTAATTTCTATGTTGCTATGATGGAGCTGAACTTTTGCTACTGAACTACTAGTGAACTGCCTTTATTTTATTTGTATCATCAATGCTTCTGAATTGCCTTTATTTTATTTTAGTTTTTTTATTTATTTTCATAGATGAAGTAAAAGTGATATGTGGTGTACTATGGGAAGAATCGAGGAGTCTATGATTCACGCGAGATGCAATGAACAAGTGCACGATTAGGAGAACAACTGCAATAAATGATATAAGACTAAAAAAGAAGCGGAGGATCGCGCCAACTTCGTTTCCATAGAGAAAATCAACTACGAAGTATGCAAGACTATGTTGACAAGTGGATGAGTGAAGAATTTGATTATCTTTATCCAATTCATTCTCATTATGATGTTGTTGTTATCACGGGGTTGTATATGTATGTAACATGCAACATGTTGGAGGCTTCGCTTAGAAGGCTATGTGTACTAATGATGTTACATAAGTTGTACTCTAACGAGTCCATCTATTTTACTATATTTGGATTATTGTTATGGTAAAATATGTTGCGGCTAATCTGAGATACATCTATTGTAATGTGTATGATCGCATACAATAGTTGTTGTTTAATGTCTGGTTTCACGCTGGTGGCTGGACATGTAGTTGTGGCGAGTGCCTTTGGTTGCCCGCCACAACTAACAATATATACCAGTGGCGGGTGCCAAGATACACCCGCCACTACAGAGGCTCTACCAGTGGCGGGAGCGCACCCGCCACTGATGCCATGTTAGCAGTGGAGTGTGCACCTCCTCCACTGCTAGGCATTCCTGCAATTGTGGCTCCATAGAAAGTGGCGTCTTGGCAGTTAGTCCAGATGAGAGGGAACAATATTGAATGGATGTGTATATATCTACTGACAGACTTTCCTGTGTTTTATCGTTGTTGCACAATCTTGGGTGTAAAAATAATACACTTAAGGGTTCCACCCCATAAACAGTCATCACCACATTGGTTACTCCCATGTCGCATCACCGTCGGCCATTGTCGCTGCATCGTCTCTCATCATGGTGGTCCCAACCATCGCAACAGCGTCATCGCTGCAGTGCCATCTTCGCCCAACACAGTGTCATTGTCGTTTTAGTTGTCTCCGAACCATTGAAGCCATCATAACTTCCGCAACGTTGCTTTGGTTGCTACACAACATCATACACATTGCAGTCATCAACACGCCAATATAGCCCTGTTGAAAAAATAAGAGCCGTTGTTGCGAAAAAGCAGGCCATCAACATGCAGCATTGCCGCCGCCATTGCAGCCCCCGCTCCCACCACGGTGGCGCCGCCTACCACACCGGCTCACAACTTATCCGACGACATGACTCCCTACTTGCTGTCGCGGGTGTCTACATCACCACAGGATGGGGGCATGTGGGAGCCTTGCAGCCGTGGTGGTCGATGTCGCCCCTCCCTCGGCTTGCAGCAAATGGCGTTGTTACGTTGGTCGGCGACGTCTGCCACCGTTTGCAACACCATCATCGCAGCCATGGGCAGGATGCAACAATGGTGAGGCCATGCCACACTGTGTTTTGTTCGATCGGATCTGTTGTGGTAGGGATGCAGTTGGCGGTGGTCGGTGTCGACCCCTCTCGTTTCACAGCAGCAGTCGGTGATGATGGCCCCGATGTAAATATGGGAACACAGAAGAGATAGAAAGTGTGTGGAAGAGAGCACATATTGTGCGAGGGATGTGGCCGACATGGGTGCTACGACCCGTCGGACGAGTTTAAGCCTTTTTCTTACTCTAATTGATGAACCCTATTCATACTTGTTTTAAAAACAGTGATGCTTTTTTTTTGTTTTCATCTATTTTGGATTGCTTACGACGTTTGTCTATTTTTTTTAGTAGTTTAGATTGCTTACCACATATGTCGTGTGGTCCCACGTTTGCCATGTTGTGGTAAACAAAATTAGTTTTTTCAATCATTAGTAGGCCCAATAACCTGGACATGCCAAATTTCAGGAGGCAAGTTTGAGTTAGTTTCGGTTTAAAAAAAAAGTTTGAGTTAGTTTCGAGGTTGCAGTTTTGAGTTGGTTCACGTGTGCGACTCGGTTTAGACACGGTTGAGTCTCTGCTCGTATATAGGAGTACTTGCGGTTATAGCGCTCATAATGTAGCACTTGGCAGAGGTACGACGGCCTGCTGTTTCAGTTAGCACAAAGAAGAAGAGAAGTAATCATCCGAGGATTGTCAACCAGCTACAGCCAAGATGACGAGCCTGCTGCCTCACGACCTGATCGTGTCGGAGATCCTGGTCCGGCTGCCCGCAAAGTCCCTGTTGCGTCTAAGCTGCGTCTGCAAGGCCTGGCGCACCACCATCTCCGACGATCCATCCTTCTCTCAGGCGCATCTCCACCGGCTCCACCAACAAAACAAGAAGCCGTGCAGCCTACTCATTACACCACGTATCACCGTCGAAGCCGCAGAACCTTGGAGTTGGACGATCAGCCACGAGGTCTCTGCCCCGGGATTGTACCTGTGGGAGGAGAGCAAGCCGGACGTGGCAGCCCTCCTGCACGACACCTCATCGTTCCCCGCGGAGGACAAGTGGGCAAGGCACCGGTTCGCGCACTGCGACGGGCTTGTGATGCTGCCAGCAGAGGATACCGTGCGCGTGCTAAACCCGGCCACGCGCCAGGCCGTCGTGCTGCCTTGGAGCCCCAACATCGTCACATCAGGTCGGCGCTGGGGAACCGAAGGCCACCAGGCGTTTGGCTTCGGACGGGATCATGGCACCAACGCCTACAAGGTCGCTCGCTTCTTCTACCGCGAGTGTCTCGCCGAGGATGCTCTTGGGATGGAGGTGTTCACCATTCGAAAGGACGACTGTTGGCGTGAGACGGTTACACGACCGCCGTTCTGTTTCGTAGCAATGCAAACGGCAACCTTCTTCAAGGGCTCCTTGATCTGGACAGTCGACCATGAGTCGCTCATGTATGAAGACTTGAGTCCGGATGAGATTGCAGACATGCCGTGCTTTGTCCGCTTTAGCCTCGAAGACGAGTCATTCAATATTATTACTGGGCCTCCATGGTACCGAGGGCCCAATAAATTTAAGCCCGGTGTCGTGGTTTTAACTCTGACAGTGATGTAGGAGGGTGTGTATGGAGAGGCTAGATCTTAGCTATGGAGGAGTTGTAAGCACACGAGGATTACGAGTTCAGGCCCTTCTCGGAGGAAGAAACAGCCCTACGTCTCGGTGCCCGAAGGCGGTCGATTGAATTATGCGTGTGTGAATAACAGGGGTGCGAACCCTTCATACTGAGGAGGGGGGTGGCTTATATAGAGTTCACCGGCCCTCTCTTGCCCTCAGTAATGCAGGGTTTAAGGTACATTTAAGGTTGGGCGTTACTGGTAACGCCCCTAATAAAGTGCTATAATGACCATAAAGACTACTTAATAGCCGACCGTTTGCCTGCGGAGTGACTTCAGATCTCCTGGCGGTCGAGTGGCTAGCTTCATGGTCGAGTGTCTTGAATCCGTCGAGTGGGATACCTTCAAGTCGATTGAAAGGTGACTTCTTCTAGGGATGTCCTCGGGTAGGGCTCTTTGGACAGGTCCGTGCCCCTACCCTAGGTACATAGCTTCATCATTAGCCCCCGAATGGATCGAGGTTAGAATGGGGAAAGAGTTGGGGATCTTTCCGACTGGTTCTTTGGGCTACATGAGTGCCTCGTTTTGGATCAATCGTCACGGATGACGCCATCAACCTCTTTCAGTCGCCTTGATCCATTCCAGGCCTTTCGCCGAGTGAATTTCTTTACTTGTGACATACCGAGTGTCGGCGCGAGCGGGGTCTTCTGTTTTGACAAGTTGTTCTGCAGCACGCGGATGTCGCGGGATTCGGATTTCGGGAAGCGCGCGGGACGGGAGCGGTCGCAGTAATCGGAAGCAATAAAGCGGAAGCTCCTCGATTCCCGCGCCACCTTTTTCGCCACGTACTGCGCGCGCGTCTGCTGCGGGATTTGACTGGATAGCCTGGGCTTACCAGTCAGCCACTCGGGAGCGGCCTCTTATAAGTCGCCGGCTCGGGGTTTCCAAACAGTGCTCTCTTCTTCCTCTCTCCCTTCGCAAGTTCCTCCGCCACCTCCACTCTCACCCTAGCGCCGCAGGCCCGTGCGAGATTTGCCGGCGATGATGGCGAAGGACAAGACATCCGCTCTGGAGCGCGCGAAGAAGGCGACGGCGCAGGGGAAAGGGAAGAGGTCTGCTCGGGGCGGATCTTCCTCAAGGTCTGCTCTGCCCCGAGGCTGGATCCAGGGCGACTGGATGCCGTCGGTGATCCGGCAAGAAGATCTCGACGACATGGTCGAGGGGGGAGTCATTCCCCACGAAGCTGCGCGTCTTCCGGGGAGAGAGATCGAACCCCAGCCTCGCGCCGGTGAGTGCGTGCTCCTAGCCACCCATATCGACCGCGGGTTTTCTCTGCCGCCCCATCCTTTTTTCCGGAGCTTTCTGAACTTCTTCGGAGCGCAGCTCCACCACTTCACTCCCAACTCCATCGTATATCTTGCTGCTTTCATTTCCATGTGTGAGGGTTTCTTGGGTTGCCGCCCCCATTGGGGACTCTTCAAGCACATTTTTACCTGCCGTTCTCAATCAGTCAAGAAGGCCAAGTCGAGTGACGAAAGGACGCAGGTGATCTAGCTATGCGGGGGCCTGGCGATCCAGACGAGAGGAAAGAGTTGTTTTCCATCTATCACATTCCCGGAGTCGGTCCGCGGTTGGCAGGCGACCTGGTTTTACTATCAAGACCAGGCGACCCCAAGACAGTCGACTGGTCTTCCCCCTTTCTCTCTCGACCGAGCTGAAAAACCTGCTTCTCTGAAAGTGACGCCGGAAGAAAAGGCCCAAGTCAAAGTGTTGGCTGGTCGAGTGGTTGAGCTTGTCTGCGAGGGCGTGACTGGTATGGACCTGCTGGAGGTCTTCCTTCGGAGGCGCATCCAGCCGCTCCAGGCTCGTGACCACCCGATGTGGCTGTATTCGGGTCTCGACGACACCACTAGGATCCACCCGGAGGAGGTCACCGATGAAATGCTGGAGGGGTGGTTGTCGAGCATCACAGGGAACAAGGACAACCCCCGAGGAGCCAGGAGGGTAATTCCACTCGACAACTCGTATGAGTGGACCATGTATGTCTTTATGCTCCCGACTGAGATCTTGTTTTCTTCATTGGTCTTCTTTGAGTTGGTCGATTGACTTTTGTCTTGTCTGTTGTTTTTCAGGCGACTACTGAGATGTACTCGACGCCCAACGGGGCACAGGAGCCAACTGAGGAAGGGGAGGCGAGCGGAGGTGAGAGCGGAGACG
>NC_041392.1:13630264-13642532 GCF_002162155.2 Triticum dicoccoides
CACGATCCAGCGCGGGAACGTGGTAAGGCGACTGCTCCTGTTGGGCAGTCGTCGAAACGCCCTCGGACCTCTTCTCCTACGCCGACTGGAAAGGCTCCCAAGTACCCACACGCGACGCCGTCCAAGCCGCCCAAGGCTCTGCCCAAGATGAAGATGGCTGTCCCTACCATTTCCGGGTAATAATAAAACTTGCTTTCCTTCGTCGACCGTGGACAAATCCTTGGTCGATTCATTGAGCCAACTGACTGACTTTCGAGATTTGCAGCGCTGCTACTTCTGAGATCTCCGCCAAGGACGACGACAAAGAGATGGAGGATGCTGTTACCTCCAACCCTGGTACGATCACTGACGTTCTGCTTTGAGTCTACTGAACATTTATTGCAACTCTGGTCGATTGAATGTTTTCCTTGTAGCCCCTCCTCATGTTACCGACCTCCCGGATGATGACGACAACGAACCGCTGAGAGTGAGGAGGAACAAGAGGGCGTCGGCTAACAAGACCCCCCAATCTGCTCTGGCGTCTGAGGCCGTAGCTCGGGATGGTGGTGACACCACTCGGGCTTCTGTGAGTTTCGCCATTCCTCTGACGAGTGTGCGGCCTTCGACGTCGACTGCGGATCCGCCTTCGCTTTTTGCCGCGTACCCCGTCCCTGAGGACCAAGCGGCTGCCGCAAAAGAGGCTATACGCCAGGGCGGGGTCATGATGGAGCAAGTGAAGGTGGCTCGGGAGGCCAGCCAAGCAGCATATGACGCGAGCTCGGCTCTTCAGAGCAACGTCCAGGTCAGTCGACTCAACACTTGGTCTGTTATGATATGCTGTTTGAAGAATCTCTTTTCCCAAGATCTTTGTATCTGTACACCCACTGGGTGTGTCTGCCAATTCTTGGACGAGGGGGGGCACGCTAAGTGCACCCACTGGGTGTAGTCCCCGAGACTACGGTGGACAGCTGGCAGTCGACTGTAGTCTTTACATTGTGTTGTTGTAGCTGTATTTCTTCACTCGGTCTGGTCAGGCCATGTCAAATGGAACTGTATCCGGTCGACTGCGGGCAGTCGACTTTTTTTTTCACAGTGGGGGCACGCTGAGTGCACCCACTGGGTGTAGTCCCCGAGACTGCTGTCGAATGTTTTTGATTCGGCTGTGGTCTTAGAAACGTCATCATTGTCTCTTAGTTACTCGGAAGCAACTTATCGTGGACGTCTGTCGACTGATTTTTCTTTTTACAGAAATCCTGCGAACTTGTAGCTCGCTATACTGAGTTGGAGAATCAACAGATCCAGCTCAACCTTAACTTGAAGCTTGCTCAGGAGAATTTGAAGAAGGCGCAAGAAGAAGCAAAAGGTATGGCTGGTGAGGTTCTCCATTCTTGACGAGTGGCTTTTCTTCCTTGTCCATTCTTGATGTTGATTTCACTCGACGTACCGCAGATAAACTGGAAGAAGCTCTGAAGAAGAAGGGTCAAGATCTTGCAGAGGCACAGAGGGAGGTCTTGGACAAAACGAGGCTTGCTGAAGAGAAAATGGCTTCGGTCGGAGCTCTTGAGCAGGAGAACTCCAGACTGAAAGCTGCTGTCGAGGTAGCCAATCAAGAGGTCAGCCGACTGAAGAACGACAACGTGGCTCTGCACGACAAGGCGGGTGAGCTGGCGGGAAAGAGGAACGATCTGGAGGCTTATCTCGGTGGACTCGCCAGGAAGCTGTTCGTCGTGCTCGAAGGTAATTACTCTACCCCGACTGTCTTGCAGTTACCAAGTCTGTGTAGGGCCACTGTCTTATTCTTGAATCGTGTTTGCAGAATTCTGTCAGAACTTTGAAGAGGAGACCAGTCGAGTGGAGCCAGGCTTGGACCCTGCTAACTCTGTTGTGAAGGACGAGGCTGCAATGAACGTGCTCCGTCTGGAGTCTCGTATTGCCAGCGTGGTTGACTATCTTGCTCGACTGAAGGTTGTGATGTCGCGGATCGACACATCACTCTGGCCTGGGACGACGCTTCAGAACGACCTCGAGTCCCCGATGGCTCGACTTAATGAAGTCCCAGGTCGAGTGGCGGAATGGAAGAAATCTTCCTCTAGATGTGGTGCTGATGTCGCTCTGTCTCTGGTCCGCGTCCATTGCAAGGAGGCGCGAGAAGAAAAGCTGGCCGCCATCCAAGTTGCCAATACCAGGAAGCACAACTTTCAAGACTTCATGGAGACTTTCATCGCTGCTGCCACTCGTATTGCAGACGGGATCGACTTGGACGAGTTCGTCGCCCCTTCCAGTCCTCCTCCCGAGGAATGAAAAACTTTTATGCTTCACTTTAAATTTGCCTCGGAATGCCGAGTGGATTTGTAACCATTAAACTCTGCCTTAAATTTGCCTCGGAATGCCGAGTGGATTTGTAACCGTTAAACTCTGCCGAGCCGAGGGCTCGAGTACTTTGATTTGAGGTCTGGGACCTTTTAGGCTTTATCCGAACTTGATTTCTCGTTGAATATCTTCATGGTTTGATCTGTCGAGTGGAACTTGATCTTCACTTGGAATAACCTTGTATTTGTGGAGTAACCTCTTGCGGATTGGGTTGTGTCCTGTACTTAGGCGAGCACTGGGCTGCAGCTAAGCCTCCGAGTGGGAGGTTTGCTCTCCACTCGGTAGGATTTTTAAACACTTAGGCGAGCGCTGGGCTGCAGCTAAGCCTCCGAGTGGGAGGTTTGCTCTCCACTCGGTAGGATTTTTAAACACTTAGCCGAGCGCTGGGCTGCAGCTAAGCCCCCGAGTGGGAGGTTCGCTCTCCACTCGGTAGGATTTTTAAACACTTAGGCGAGCACTGGGCTGCAGCTAAGCCCTCGAGTGGGAGGTTTGCTTTCCACTCGGTAGGATTTTTAAACACTTAGGCGAGCACTGGGCTGCAGCTAAGCCCCCGAGTGGGAGGTTTTCTCTCCACTCGGTAGGATTTTTAAACACTTAGGCGAGCACTGGGCTACAGCCCAGCCTCCGAGTGGGAGTCTGGCTCTCCACTCGGTAGGATTTTTCAAACTTAGGCGAGTGCCTGACTGCAGCTAAGTCTCTTAGCGGGAGAACTTAGGCGAGTACTGGACTGCAGCTAAGCCCCCGAGTGGGAGTCTGGCTCTCCACTCGGTAGGATTTTTTCGAACTTAGGCGAGTGTCTGACTGCAACTAAGTCTCTTAGCGGGAGAACTTAGGTGAGTACTGGACTGCAGCTAAGCCCCCGAGTGGGAGTCTAGCTCTCCACTCGGTAGGATTTTTCCAAACTTAGGCGAGTGTCTGACTGCAGCTAAGTCTCTTAGAGGGAGAACTTAGGCGAGTACTGGACTGCAGCTAAGCCCCCGAGTGGGAGTCTGGCTTTCCACTCGGTAGGATTTTTTCAAACTTAGGCGAGTGTCTGACTGCAGCTAAGTCTCTTAGTGGGAGAACTTAGGCGAGTACTGGACTGCAGCTAAACCCCCGAGTGGGAGTCTGGCTCTCCACTCGGTAGGATTTATCATACTTAGGCGAAACGGATTCGCAGCTAAGTCACCCACTGGGGGATTTCGTATGCAAACAAAAAGTGACAGCAATTATTGGAACACTCTTGTGTTTGATAAAAATGAACTGCAGAAATTTTTTCTTATTACATCTCGTCCAAGGGAGAACTCAAGTGTAAAAGGGGCGGAGCAGTTCCGCATTCCAAGATCGCGGCTCGTCGATCTGGCGATCAACATTGTAGAGGTGATACGCTCCATTGTGGAGGACTCTGGTGACGATGAAGGGGCCTTCCCAAGTAGGAGCAAGCTTGTGTGGTTTCTGTTGATCCACTCGAAGGACTAAATCTCCTTCTTGGAAGGCTCGACTCTTCACATTTCTGGCGTGGAATGGACGCAAGTCTTGCTGATAAATGGTCGATCTGATCATGGCCATCTCCCTCTCTTCTTCTAGGAGGTCGACTGCGTCTTGTCGGGCTTGTTCTGCTTCATCTTCGGTATAAAGTTCGACTCGGGGTGCGTTGTGAAGAAGATCACTCGGCAAAACTGCTTCGGCTCCATAAACCAGAAAGAACGGAGTTCTTCCAGTCGACCGGTTCGGGGTGGTCCTCAATCCCCACAGTATTGACGGAAGCTCATCGACCCAAGCACCTGCAGCGTGCTTGAGATCACGCATCAGTCGAGGCTTTAGTCCTTTGAGAATCAGACCATTTGCCCTTTCAGCTTGTCCATTCGACTGGGGATGGGCGACCGATGCGTAGTCGACTCGTGTGCCTTGAGAGGCGCAAAAAGCTCTGAACTTGTCCGAATCAAAGTTTGACCCATTGTCAGTGATGATGCTATGCGGGACTCCATATCTGAATGTTAGCCCTCTAACGAAACTGATAGCAGTGCAAGCATCAAGATTTTTGATGGGCTTAGCTTCAATCCATTTGGTAAATTTGTCGACTGCCACAAGCACATGAGTGAAACCGCTCCTGCCTGTTCTCAGTGGACCAACCATGTCTAGTCCCCAGACATCAAAGGGCCAGACGAGTGGAATGGTCTTCAGGGCTGATGCAGGCTTGTGTGACATGTTGGAGTAGAACTGGCAGCCTCCACACTTGTTGACTATCTCTTTTGCCATCTCATTCGCTCTTGGCCGGTAAAATCCCGCTCGGTATGCTTTAGCCACAATGGTCCGAGAGGACGCATGGTGACCGCAGGTCCCCGAGTGGATATCATCAAGGATTATCTGACCTTCTTCTGGTGTTATGCACTTCTGGCCGATTCCAGTCGCACTTTCTCTATACAACTGTCCCGTTATGACTGTGAAGGCCTTGGATCGGTGGACGATCTGTCGAGCCTCTTCCTCGTCCTCCGGGAGTTCTTTCCTTAGGATATACGCGATGTATGGTATCGGCCGGTCGGGAGTGATTGCCAAGACTTCCATGATTAGGTCGACCACAGCAGGAACTTCGACTTCAGTCGGATCTGTGGCACTTTTCGGCTGCGGGGCTTCTTCTATAAAAGGATCTTCTTGGACTGACGGTGAGTGAATGTGTTCCAGGAACACGTTGCTGGGAATGGCTTCTCTCTTGGAGCCTACCTTTGCCAAATCGTCAGCTGCCTGATTTTTTAGTCGGGGGATGTGATGAAGCTCTAACCCCTCGAATTTCCTTTCTAGCTTCCTCACTGCATTGCAATAACCAGTCATAGCCGGACTTCTGACGTCCCACTCCTTCATCACCTGATTAACCACCAAATCTGAGTCGCCATAGACCATGAGGCGACGGACGCCGAGTGAAATGGCCATGCGCAACCCATATAAAAGTGCTTCATATTCTGCTTCATTATTGGAGGAATCGAAGTGAATCTGGAGAACGTATCTGAGCTTATCTCCTCGGGGGGAGACTAATACTACCCCAGCACCGGAACCATTCAGCATCTTAGATCCATCGAAGAACATGGTCCAGTGCTCCGAGTGAACTTGAGTCGGAAGTTGCTGTTCAATCCACTCGGCGATGAAATCTGCAATTGCTTGGGACTTGATAGCCTTCTTTGCTTCAAACTTGATATCTAAGGGAAGGAGTTCAATCGCCCACTTGGCCACTCGACCAGTTGCATCTCTCTTATGCAGAATCTCTGACAGTGGGGCGTCGCTGACGACTGTAATGGAGTGGTCAGAGAAGTAATGTGCAACCTTCTTCGTGGTCATATAAATCCCATATACAAGCTTCTGGTAGTGAGGGTATCTTTGTTTTGAAGGGGTCAAAACTTCAGACACATAATAGACTGGGCGCTGAACTCTGAAGGCCTTTCCTTCTTCTTCCCGCTCGACCGTAAGTACTGTACTGACAACTTGTCCTCTGGCTGCAATGTAAAGCAGCAGAGGCTCTTTGCTGATTGGGGCAGCAAGCACCGGCTGGGTGGAGAGCAGAGCTTTGAGCTCTGCAAATGCTGCATCAGCTTCTGGAGTCCACTCGAACTTGTCAGAGTTCTTCATCAGTCGGTAAAGAGGCGGCGCCTTTTCACCGAAACGAGAAATGAATCGACTTAGAGCGGCCAAGCAGCCTGTAAGCTTTTGGACATCGTGCACGCGTACAGGACGCTTCATCCGGAGTATGGTGCCAACTTTTTCAGGATTGGCATCGATCCCCCGTTCGGAAACGAGAAAACCGAGTAACTTTCCACCTGGAACTCCGAATGTGCACTTTGATGGATTGAGCTTGATATCATACCTCCTGAGGTTGGCAAAGGTTTCAGCAAGGTCAGTCCGCAGGTCGGAACCTTTCCGTGACTTGACCACAATATCACCCATGTATGCCTCCACATTCCGACTGATTTGAGTGAGTAAACACTTCTGAATCATTCTCATGAACGTGGCTCCGGCGTTCTTGAGGCCGAACGGCATGGTGACGTAACAGAAGCATCCGAATGGAGTGATGAAAGCTGTTTTGATCTCGTCGGGTCCATACAGACGGATCTGATGGTACCCGGAATAGGCATCTAGAAAAGACAATCTCTCGCACTCCGCAGTCGAGTCGACTATTTGGTCGATGCGAGGGAGAGGAAAATGATCTTTCAGGCAGGCCCGATTGATATGCTTGAAATCAATGCACATGCGAAGTGACTTGTCCTTCTTGGGGACCATGACGACATTGGCGAGCCACTCGGAGTGGTAAATCTCTCGGATGAACTCCGCCGCTAAGAGCCGAGCCACCTCCTCGCCAATGGCTTGCTTCTTCTGGACGGCGGACCGTCGAAGATGTTCCTTCACATGCTTGAATTTTGGGTCGACTCGTAGACGGTGCTCAGCCAGCTCTCTGGGAACTCCAGGCATGTCAGAGGGTTTCCATGCGAAGATGTCCCAGTTCTCATGGAGGAGCTGGACGAGCGCTTCTTCCTATTTGGAGTCGAGCATCGTTGAGATGTGAGTCGGGGCAGCATCGGGGTCGGTCGGGTGAATGTGGGCTGACTTTGTTTCACCGGACGACTGAAAAGCTGATTCTGAAGCAGGCTTCTTGGCTCATAGCAATTCACTCGGATCAGCAGTCTTCTGGTACTCTTGCAGCTCGACCACTGCCATCTGAGCATCAACTATCTTTGAGCCTTTCTAAAAACACTCTTCTGCTTTCTTTCGGTTGCCTGTAACAGTGATCACACCTTTGGGGCCAGGCATCTTCAGTTTGAGATACACGTAACACGGTCGAGCCATGAAGCGTGCATAAGCTGGCCTGCCCAAAATGGCATGATAAGCACTTTGGAAGTCCACAACCTCGAATGTTAACTTTTCTTTGCGGTAATTCTTTGAATCACCGAAAACCACATCAAGAGCAATCTGGCCGAGTGATTCGGCTTTCTTGCCAGGAATGACTCCGTGGAAGCTCATGTTGCTGGTATTGAGCCTGGACATCGGAATGCCCTTTCCTTTCAAAGTTTCAGCATACAGTATGTTCAGGTCACTGCCACCATCCATCAGGACTTTGGTCAGTCGAGTGCCTTCGACAACTGGGTCGACCACCAAAGCTTGCCTCCCAGGGGTGGCAATGTGCGTTGGGTGATCAGACTGGTCGAATGTGATGGCAGTCTGAGACCACTTCAGATAACTGGGCGTTGCCGGAGCAACCATATCCGTCGTCACTATCTTCCTTGTCCTCAACCCTGTCTGACTCCTTTTCCTTGTCTTTGGACTGCTTGCCCTGAAACTGCTGGATCAGGAGCCGGCACTGTCGAGTGGTATGCTTTGGGTAAATAAAATTACCCTCTTCATCTTTCTTGGTGTGGATGTGACATGGCAGATCCAAAACATCATTCCCATCCTGATCCTTGACTTTCTTGGGCTTCCAGGGTCCCTTGGGTTTTCCCTTGAACTTTCCCTAGGTTACGGCCAGGGCCTCCCCAGGGGCGGCTAGCTCGGCCTTCCGCTTCTGCTTCCGACTGGAGTTCCCTCCGGTTTCTTGGGCGACTGCCTTGTGCTTGCCACTCCGGAGTCGATCTTCGTCTTCACCATTAGCGTATTTGGTGGCAATCTCCATCATCCGATTCAGAGACATCTCTCCAGTTCGACCGAACTTCAGATTCAATTCTCTGTATTTAACGCCTTCCTTAAAGGCACAAACTGCTTGATGGTCTGGCACATTCTCAACTGTGTCATGCAATGTGATCCACCTCTGGATGTAATCCCTCAGAGTTTCATTCGGCTTCTGCACGCAAGACCGCAATTCTGTAAGGCCTGCGGGTCGCTTGCATGTTCCCTCAAAGGTTGTGACAAACACTCGGGAGAGGTCCTCCCAAGTGTAGATGTTGCTGGGTGCCAACTGATTTAGCCACGCTCTGGCTGAGCCCTCTAACATGAGAGGCAAATGCTTCATGGCCACCTCATCATTGCCACCGCCAATCTGTACAGCCACTCGGTAATCTTCGAGCCAAGTATCAGGCTTAGATTCGCCGGTGAACTTGCTGACTCCAGTCGCCAGCCTGAAGTTGGGAGGAATCACTGCGGCTCTGATGGCTCGACTGAAACACTCTGGCCCCGAAGCATGTACTCTGCTGCTGGCAGGCGCATCTCTGTTGTGGCCTTCTCGATGAGCTCTGTTCCTGTCAACCAAACCTTGAACGAGGATGGATCTCGCATCAAAGCCTGGGTCCCTGGGGTCGACTGGAATCCTCTGCCCAAAACTATGAGGGCGTCTATCATCTTGCCGTCGAGGCGCATACGACCCACTCCTCGGGGGAGGGGTTGGCACTCGACGTCGATCATCACGATCGGATCGGTGATCATACTGCTCATTTCTTCTGTACTGATCGTGCCGGTCTCCACGTCCCTCACGCCTCGGGGGCGATCTCGGGCTGTGAGCCGACTGGACTGTGTCCGTTGCCACAGATCGACTGTGGATCCTATTCCGCGACTAAGAAACAGCGGAATTCTGGTTTCCCGCCGCCCGGAGCAACGCTCTAATCTGCAACAAGCCCCTGCCAGCCTCCGACTGGGAGGGCTGAATTGATTCTGCTATACGGGCCGCAACGGCCAAATTCTGAACTGGGGTTCGATATACCTGCAGCGACGGGAAGAGCTGACGTCGACTGGACTCGGGAGCCTGCTGACGTCGACTGGACTCGGGAGCTCGCTGACGCGCTTCCTCGTCGAGTATTCGCTGTAGATTCTCCAGTCGAGTGCGCTCGGCCAGGTTAGCCAAGCGCGCGCCCTCCAAGGCCCGGGCCTCAGGAGTTTCTCCGACAATAGGAGTGTGGAGTGCGTCCATGTTCCGGCGGCGAAGCTCCTCTCGCTGCAATGACGTGAGAGGTTCGGGGAGATACTCATCGTGGGGATGCGACGGGTCGCCCCCACCCGCGCCTCCATCAGCGCGAGGGAAACCGGGAGGACTGTGTGTTCCATCGACCGCCAGAACCTCAGCCGCTGGGTCGCTGCTGTCGCACTCGGATGCGGTCTCCGCGGAGCCAGTCGATAGGTCGAACAGGCCGTAGAGGGATTCGTCGGGCTCGATTGCCGCGACTTGTGGGGCTGCCGACTGTCGGGCCACGGCATGCCTCACCCACCGCTGAAGTCTCGACCGACCGGAGCGCTTGCGCTGGTGGGAGACAGGGCGGGGAGACGACACGGGGGCCGACTGATACTGGGTCGACGGCTGCCGCAGGAGGACGCCACGAATGCATGCGCGGAAGTGCGTCGCACCGCGGACGGGGAGCGCGTCGATGTCGAGTGGTGCCTCCTGAAGCCAGGCGGAGTCGTCGGCGATGACCGTGAGCGTGCCGAGACGGATCTCGCGGCCCTCCACCAAAACTCCGCAAGAAACCATGATCAAAGGGATCGGAAAAGATCGCAACTTCTCCAACTAGGCGATAAGATTCCCGCCCCACGGTGGGCGCCAACTGTTGTGGTTCTAACTCCGATAGTGATGTAGGGGGTGTGTATGGAGAGGCTAGATCTTAGCTATGGAGGAGTTGTAAGCACACGAGGATTACGAGTTCAGGCCCTTCTCGGAGGAAGTAACAGCCCTACGTCTCGGTGCCCGGAGGCGGTCGATTGAATTATGCGTGTGTGAATAACAGGGGTGCAAAAGAGGCTATATGCCAGGCGGGGATCATGATGGAGCAAGTGAAGGTGGCTCGGGAGGCCAGCCAAGCAGCTTATGACGCGAGCTCGGCTCTTCAGAGCAACGTCCAGGTCAGTCGACTCAACACTTGGTCTGTTATGATATGCTGTTTGAAGAATCTCTTTTCCGAAGATCTTTGTATCTGTACACCCACTGGGTGTGTTTGCCAATTCTTGGACGAGTGGGGGCACGCTAAGTGCACCCACTGGGTGTAGTCCCTGAGACTACGGTGGACTGCTGGCAGTCGACTGTAGTCTTTACATTGTGTTGCTGTAGCTGTATTTCTTCACTCGGTCAAGAAGGCCAAGTCGAGTGATGAAAGGACGCAGGTGATCCAGCTGTGCGGGGGCCTGGCGATCCAGACGAGAGGAAAGAGTTGTTTTCCATCTATCACTTTCCCGGAGTCGGTCCGTGGTTGGCAGGCGACCTGGTTTTACTGTCAAGACCAGGCGACCCCAGGACAGTCGACTGGTCTTCCCCCTTTCTCTCTCGACCGAGCTAAAAAACCTGCTTCTCTGAAAGTGACGCCGGAAGAAAAGGCCCAAGTCAAAGTGTTGGCTGGTCGAGTGGTTGAGCTTGTCCGCGAGGGCGTGACTGGTATGGACCTGCTGGAGGTCTTCCTTCGGAGGCACATCCAGCCGCTCTTGGCTCGTGACCACCCGATGTGGCTGTACTCGGGTCTCGATGACACCACTCGGATCCACCCGGAGGAGGTCACCGATGAGATGCTGGAGGGGTGGTTGTCGAGCATCACAAGGAACAAGGACAACCCCCGAGGAGCCAGGAGGGTAATTCCACTCGACAACTCGTATGAGTGGACCATGTATGTCTTTATGCTCCCGACTGAGATCTTGTTTTCTTCATTGGTCTTCTTTGAGTTGGTCGATTGACTTTTGTCTTGTCTGTTGTTTTTCAGGCGACTACTGAGATGTACTCGACGCCCAATGGGGCACAGGAGCCAACTGAGGAAGGGGAGGCGAGCAGAGGTGAGAGCGGAGACGATCAAGGCAAGTGGGAGTCCGGCGGCGAAGGAGAGGGAGGCGACGACGTCGACTCCAGCGAAGAGGAGGAGGAGGAGGTTGAACCCCCCCGCCCGGAGAGGCGATCCAAGCTCACACACGATCCAGCGCGGGAACGTGGTAAGGCGACTGCTCCTGTTGGGCAGTCGTCGAAACTCCCTCGGACCTCTTCTCCTACGCCGACTGGAAAGGCTCCCAAGTACCCACGCGCGACGCCGTCCATGCCGCCCAAGGCTCTGCCCAAGATGAAGATGGCTGTCCCTACCATTTCCGGGTAATAATAAAACTTGCTTTCCTTCGTCGACCGTGGACAAATCCTTGGTCGATTCATTGAGCCAACTGACTGACTTTCGAGATTTGCAGCGCTGCTACTTCTGAGATCTCCGCCAAGGACGACAACCAAGAGATGGAGGATGCTGTTACCTCCAACCCTGGTACGATCACTGACGTTCCGCTTTGAGTCGACTGAACATTTATTGCAACTCTGGTCGATTGAATGTTTTCCTTGTATCCCCTCCTCATGTTATCGACCTTCCGGATGACGACGACAACGAACCGCTGAGAGTGAGGAGGAACAAGAGGGCGTCGGCTGACAAGACCCCCCAATCTGCTCCGGCGTCTGAGGCCGTAGCTCGGGATGGTGGTGACACCACTCGGGCTTCTGTGACTTTCGCCATTCCTCTGACGAGTGTGCGGCCTTCGACGTCGACTGCGGATCCGCCTTCGCTTTTTGCCGCGTACCCCATCCCTGAGGACCAAGCGGCTGCCGCAAAAGAGGCTATACGCCAGGCGGGGATCATGATGGAGCAAGTGAAGGTGGCTCGGGAGGACAGCCAAGCAGCTTATGACGCGAGCTCGGCTCTTCAGAGCAACGTCCAGGTCAGTCGACTCAACACTTGGTCTGTTATGATATGCTGTTTGAAGAATCTCTTTTCTGAAGATCTTTGTATCTGTACACCCACTGGGTGTTACACCCAGTGGGTGATTTTGGCGATGGCGACGCACGGGGCGCCCGAGTGGTGATGAGGTGACCAACCGATGGCGACGCGCGGGGCGGCCGAGTGGTTATAAGGTTATCAACCGATTGGCGACGCGCGGGGCGGCCGAGTGGTGGTGAGGTTACCAACCGATGGCGACGCGAGGGGCGGCCGAATGGTTATGAGGTTACCAACCGATGGCGACGCGCGTGGCG
>NC_041392.1:13643280-13708911 GCF_002162155.2 Triticum dicoccoides
GCGGGGCGGTCGAATGGTTATGAGGTGACCAACCGATGGCGACGCGCGGGGCGGCCGAATGGTTATGAGGTGACCAACCGATGGCGACGCGCGGGGCGGTCGAATGGTTATGAGGTGACCAACCGAGTGACGATGCACGGAGCGACCGAATGGAGTAGATGCGTCCCGCTGAGTGGTGAGGCACGCGGGGCGTCGGAGTGAAGTAGACGCGTCCCGTGGAGTGGCGACGAGCGGGGCGTTCGAGTGATTTAGACGCGTTCCGCTAAGTGGCGACGCGCGGGGCGTCCGAGTGATGTAAACATGTCCCGCCGAGTCGCAACGCACGGGGCATCCGAATGACGTGTCGCATGGAGTGTTGATGCATGGCGCGTTCAAGCGATATAAACATGTCCTGCGGAGTGATGACGCGCCTTGTCCTCTGGCTTGCGCTCAGGTACTGGACGAGCAATCCGTTCGAGTGAATTCGGGTTCGAGGCCGAGTGAACTTGAGTCTGTGTCTGAGTGGCTTTATACCGACTGAAAAATCCATCGGGTGACCCTGCAAGTTAATTGCAAGTACGGCCGCGAAGTTGAAGGCCGAACGGTTATGCATGCATGCATGAATTTACTGGTGCGGAATCGGTGGGTTGTTGGAAGCAATTAGATATCCTTGGCAGTTAATAAGGCGATTAATAATCTCCATCAATTGGCCGGTTAATAAGGCGATTACCTTAACGAAGCGGTCAATCCTTGGCGGAATTATGAGACCGACGTTTATAGGCGTGCATTTAATGATTGCCGGTGAAGCCGCGTACGTGTGGGAGATCTGGAAATGTCCTTCTGATTTCGTTTTCCCTGCATGCAGTTAATGCTTGATTAGGTGCCCCACGTTATGCAAGCACTTACCAGCCACCGCCGCAGCGCGCCTCCACCACCGAGACCGTCGCAGACGACTGGCACCGGAGGCAGGCAACGGCCGAGGCCGCCGCAGCGCGCCTCCACCACCGAGACCGTCGCAGACGACTGGCACCGGAGGCAGGCAACGGCCGAGGCCGCCGCAGCGCGCCTCCCCCACCGAGACCGTGGCAGACGACTGGCACCGGAGGCAGGCAACGGCCGAGGCCGCCGCAGCGCGCCTCCACCACCGAGACCGTCGCAGACGACTGGCACCGGAGGCAGGCAACGGCCGAGGCCGCCGCAGCGCGCCTCCACCACCGAGACCGTCGCAGACGACTGGCACCGGAGGCAGGCAACGGCCGAGGCCGCCGCAGCGCGCCTCCACCACCGAGACCGTCGCAGACGACTGGCACCGGAGGCAGGCAACGGCCGAGGCCGCCGCAGCGCGCCTCCACCACCGAGACCGTCGCAGACGACTGGCACCGGAGGCAGGCAACGGCCGAGGCCGCCGCAGCGCGCCTCCACCACCGAGACCGTCGCAGACGACTGGCACCGGAGGCAGGAGCGCTGCCTGCCCGCACTGCCACCGCGGAGGTTCCCGGCGAGCAGCCGAGAACACGAGGCCGGAGTCGACGGCGAGGTGAACGGCGACGACGGAAGTGTGTGTGGCTCAGCGACTGGGTTGGAGACGATGATGACGCGGACGCCGCTAGTGGCTGCGCGCGGAGGCGCAGTCGGCGGTGCCGAGGTCGGGGACGACGACGGGGTGGATGGCGCCGGAGGTCGTCCGTGGAGGCGCAGTCAGCTGTGCTGAGGTTGGAGACGACGACGACCGCACGCGGCTGTGACAAGGTCGAAGGTGACGACGTGGCGGATGGCGCCGGTGGTCGTCCGTGAAGGCGCAGTCGGTTTCTTGCTTTCGCGCCAATTCAAGTGATCAGCTCATGCGGATGGAAGGCCAGCCAACCTGAAGGCTGATAGTTCTCCTTGTACGTGCTTGGATGGATGTACGTTTTCCTTTTGCTTGCGATGCTTTGCTCGTTGTGCAGATGAACAGTATAGAAAATGTGTTAGAAGATGAAGATCAAACCAGTGGCGGAGCCACCGCCCAGCTAGCTTGGGCAGTTGCCCGGGCTCGCGAGCTGTGCTACATGCTACGATGGCTCTATCAAAACAGGGAAAATACTCCTCGCAGGGTGGTTTACCCGGGCAGCGAGCAGCTGGGCCAATGGGCTTCCATTTCCTCTCTAGTCAACAGTACTAATTAATTACTATTTAATTAAACACTGACGGATGGGCCACTAGTACCCACGTGAGACAGGCCTACTTGTTCGGTTCGATTGTTTTTTTACTCGAAACGAGAAGGCAACGATCAGTCGATCGCTCCACCTCCCTGCGACCCCTCGTCCGTTTAGCTTCTTTTCTTTTTCTTTGAGGGGCGTTCGTTCGTTTAGCTTCTGTTCAAAACGGCGGCATCCTTGATCGATTAGAGACAGAGACAGGTCGTCAGCGAGCGTAGGCTGGCCTGGGCGAGCCGCCGGCGGCGGGGACGGAGCCGGAGAGCATCCAAGCGTGATTCCGAGGAACGGTTTGCATCAGCGGCTGCTTGTCCCCGTCTTCGTAATTATGTGAGATTAGTAGACTTATTTTGAGGTCACGGCGAGGGGAATTGGCCATTGGGGATGATTACCACTTTTATGAGCTTAATCCTTTGTTTAGGGATTTGTTTTAGATAGTTGATGTTAATTTCAAATTTCAAATTATTAAATTTGAGAGATATGGAGGTTCTTGGCAGTGAAAATGTGAGTGGTATGCAATCGAAAACATAAATAGAGCCACAACCACCATCTCATATTGCCTTGTGAGATGGTTGCAAGCTCTCTATTTTGAATATATTCGCAAATAACAATATGTGAATTACAAGTCATTCTTTTTATCTTCTAGTGTCTTTTAGGATTTTTGAATGGTAATTTGTTTAGTTATATTTCCGCCGGTAATATGATGAGTTTGGTTGCAGCCCTGGTTTATAACTTAATGTTTTCAAGTCTCAACTTCATTTTGCTCTATGAAACCAAATAAATACTTCTTCCGTTCCAAAATAAGTGTCACTGATCTAGTTCAAAATTTGTTCTAATTTAGTACAAAATCAGTAAAACTTATTTTGAAATGGAGGGAGTACATATTATATTATTTTACTTTAAAATTACATTTGTTTGATTTCTATGGTTATATTTTCACTACATCATTAATATGGATTTGTGGTTTGAAACTTTGATGTTGTTTTATATATTGCGTATCCGAACACCCGATTTTGATTTCTAGCTTAGACACTCAGCTCAAATTCACCCAGGCTTCACAAAAGTTCTGGCTCCGCCACTGGATCAAACCAAATAGAGGGCACCAGCCGGAACAGATGTTCCGCTGGTGGTAGAAGAAATAACCATCTGCATCATGGCTCGATAGACGCCATGCCCCACGGTGGGCGCCAACTGTCGTGGTTCTAACTCTGACAGTGATGTAGGGGGGTGTGTATGGAGAGTCTAGATCTTAGCTATGGAGGAGTTGTAAGCACACGAGGATTACGAGTTCAGGCCCTTCTCGGAGGAAATAACTGAAGGAAATATGCCCTAGAGGCAATAATAAAGTTATTATTTATTTCCTTATATCATGATAAATGTTTATTATTCATGCTAGAATTGTATTAACCGGAAACATAATACATGTGTGAATACATAGACAAACAGAGTGTCACTAGTATGCCTCTACTTGACTAGCTCGTTAATCAAAGATGGTTATGTTTCCTAACCATGAACAAAGAGTTGTTATTTGATTAACGAGGTCACATCATTAGTTGAATGATCTGATTGACATGACCCATTCCATTAGCTTAGCACCCGATCGTTTAGTATGTTGCTATTGCTTTCTTCATGACTTATACATGTTCCTACGACTATGAGATTATGCAGCTCCCGTTTGCCGGAGGAACACTTTGTGTTCTACCAAACGTCACAACGTAACTGGGTGATTATAAAGGAGCTCTACAGGTGTCTCCAATGGTAGATGTTGGGTTGGCGTATTTCGAGATTAGGATTTGTTACTCTGATTGTCGGAAAGGTATCTTTGGGCCCTCTCGGTAATGCACATCACATAAGCCTTGCAAGCATTGCAACTAATGAGTTAGTTGCAGGATGATGTATTACGGAACGAGTAAAGAGACTTGCCAGTAACGAGATTGATCTAGGTATTGGATACCGACGATCGAATCTCGGGCAAGTAACATACCGATGACAAAGGGAACAACGTATGTTGTTATGCGGTCTGACCGATAAAGATCTTCGTAGAATATGTAGGAGCCAATATGGGCATCCAGGTCCCGCTATTGGTTATTGACCAGAGATGTGTCTCGGTCATGTCTACATTGTTCTCGAACCGTAGGGTCCGCACGCTTAACGTTACGATGACAGTTATTATGAGTTTATGCATTTTGTTGTACCGAAGGTTTTTCGGAGTCCCGGATGTGATCACGGACATGACGAGTAGTCTCGAAATGGTCGAGACATAAAGATTGATATATTGGAAGCCTATGTTTGGATATCGGAAGTGTTCCGGGTGAAATCGGGATTTTACCGGATTACCGGGAGGTTACCGGAACCCCCCGGGAGCCATATGGGCCTTATTGGGCTTTAGTGGAAAGGTGAAAGGGGCTGCCCATAGTGGGCTGCGCGCCTCCCCCTCCCCTAGTCCTATTAGGACTAGGAGAGGTGGCCGGCCACCTCTCTCTCTCTCTTTCCCCCTTCGGAATCCTATTTGGAATAGGATTGGGGGGGGGGGGGGAGTCCTACTCCCGGTTGGAGTAGGACTCCTCCCGCGCCTCCATAGGGCTGGCCGCACCCCTCCCCCTTGGCTCCTTTATATACGGAGGCAGGGGGCACCTCTAGACACACAAGTTGATCATTGAGATCGTTCCTTAGCCGTGTGCGGTGCCCCCTGCCACCATATTCCACCTCGATCATATCGTTGTAGTGCTTAGGCGAAGCCCTGCGTCGGTATAACATCAAGATCGTCACCACGCCGTCGTGTTGACGGAACTCCTCCCCGAAGCTTTGCTGGATCAGAGCCCGGGGATCGTCATCGAGCTGTACGTGTGCTAAGAACTCGGAGGTGCCGGAGTAACGGTGCTTGGATCGGTCGGATCGGGAAGAAGACGCACGACTACTTCCTCTACGTTGTGTGATCGCTTCCGCAGTCGGTCTGCGTTGGTACGTAGGCTACACTCTCCCCTCTCGTTGCTATGCATCACCATGATCTTGCGTGTGCGTAGGAAATTTTTGAAATTACTACGTTTCCCAACAGTGGCATACGAGCCTAGGTTTTATATGTTGATGTTATATGCACGAGTAGAACACAAGTGAGTTGTGGGCGATATAAGTCATACTGCCTACCAGCATGTCATACTTTGGTTCGGCGGTATTGTTGGACGAGACGACCCGGACCAACCTTACGCGTACGCTTACGCGAGACCGGTTCCCCCGACGTGCTTTGCACACAGGTGGCTTGCGGGCGACTGTCTCTCCAACTTTAGTTGAACCAAGTGTGGCTACGCCCGGTCCTTGCGAAGGTTAAAACGGAGTCTATTTGACGAACTATCGTTGTGGTTTTGATGCGTAGGTGAGATTGGTTCTTGCTTAAGCCCGTAGCAGCCACGTAAAACTTGCAACAACAAAGTAGAGGACGTCTAACTTGTTTTTGCAGGACATGTTGTGATGTGATATGGTCAAGGCATGATGCTGAGTTTTATTGTATGAGATGATCATGTTTTGTAACCGAGTTATCGGCAACTGGCAGGAGCCATATGGTTGTCGCTTTATTGTATGCAATGCAATCGCGATGTAATGCTTTACTTTATCACTAAGCGGTAGCGATAGTCGTAGAAGCATAAGATTGGCGAGACGACAACGATGCTACGATGGAGATCAAGGTGTCGCGCCGGTGACAATGGTGATCATGACGGTGCTTCGGAGATGGAGATCACAAGCACAAGATGATGATGGCCATATCATATCACTTATATTGATTGCATGTGATGTTTATCTTTTTATGCATCTTATCTTGCTTTGATTGACGGTAGCATTATAAGATGATCTCCCACTAAATTATCAAGAAGTGTTCTCCCTGAGTATGCACCGTTGCCAAAGTTCGTCGTGCCCAGACACCACGTGATGATCGGGTGTGATAAGCTCTACGTCCATCTACAACGGGTGCAAGCCAGTTTTGCACACGCAGAATACTCAGGTTAAACTTGACGAGCCAAGCATATGCAGATATGGCCTCGGAACACGGAGACCGAAAGGTCGAGCGTGAATCATATAGTAGATATGATCAACATAACGATGTTCACCATTGAAAACTACTCCATCTCACGTGATGATCGGTTATGGTTTAGTTGATTTGGATCACGTGATCACTTAGAGGATTAGAGGGATGTCCATCTAAGTGGGAGTTCTTAAATAATTTGATTAACTGAACTTAAACTTATCATGAACTTAGTACCTGATAGTATCTTGCTTGTTTATGTTGATTGTAGATAGATGGCTCGTGCTGTTGTTCCGTTGAATTTTAATGCGTTCCTTGAGAAAGCAAAGTTGAAAGATGATGGTAGCAATTACACGGACTGGGTCCGTAACTTGAGGATTATCCTCATTGCTGCTCAGAAGAATTACGTCCTGGAAGCACCGCTGGGTGACAGGCCTGCTGCTGGAGCAACACCAGATGTTATGAACGGCTAGCAGAGCAAAGCTGATGACTACTCGATAGTTCAGTGTGCCATGCTTTACGGCTTAGAATCGGGACTTCAACGACATTTTGAACGTCATGGAGCATATGAGATGTTCCAGGAGTTGAAGTTAATATTTCAAGCAAATGCCCGGATTGAGAGATATGAAGTCTCCAATAAGTTCTATAGCTGCAAGATGGAGGAGAACAGTTCTGTCAGTGAGCATATACTCAAAATGTCTGGGTATAATAATCACTTGATTTAATTGGGAGTTAATCTTCTAGATGATTGCGTCATTGACAGAATTCTCCAATCACTGCCAACAAGCTACAAGAGCTTCGTGATGAACTATAATATGCAAGGGATGAATAAGACTATTCCCGAGTTCTTCGCAATGCTGAAAGCAGCGGAGGTAGAAATCAAGAAGGAGCATCAAGTGTTGATGGTTAACAAGACCACCAGTTTCAAGAAAAAGGGCAAAGGGAAGAAGAAGGGTAACTTCAAGAAGAACAGCAAGCAAGTTGCTGCTCAGGAGAAGAAACCCAAGTCTGGACCTAAGCCTGAAACTGAGTGCTTCTACTGCAAGCAGACTGGTCACTGGAAGCGGAACTGCCCCAAGTATTTGGCGGATAAGAACGATGGCAAGGGGAACAAAGGTATATGTGATATACATGTTATTGTTGTGTACCTTACTAGAGCTCACAGTAGCACCTGGGTATTTGATACTGGTTCTGTTGCTAATATTTGCAACTCGAAACAGGGACTACGGAATAAGCGGACACTAGCAAAGGACGAGGTGACGATGCGCGTGGGAAACGGTTCCAAAGTCGATGTGATCGCGGTCGGCACGCTACCTCTACATCTACCTTCGGGATTAATATTAGACCTAAATAATTGTTATTTGGTGCCAGCGTTGAGCATGAACATTATATCTGGATCTTGTTTAATGCGAGACGTTTATTCATTTAAATCAGAGAATAATGGTTGTTCTATTTATATGAGTAATATCTTTTATGGTCATGCACCTTTGAAGAGTGGTCTATTTTTGATGAATCTCAATAGTAGTGATACACATATTCATAATGTTGAAACCAAAAGATGCAGAGTTGATAATGAAAGTGCAACTTATTTGTGGCACTGTCGTTTAGGTCATATCGGTGTAAAGCGCATGAAGAAACTCCATACTGATGGACTTTTGGAACCACTTGATTATGAATCAATTGGTACTTGCGAACCGTGCCTCTTGGGCAAGATGACTAAAATACCGTTCTCCGGTACTATGGAGAGAGCAACAGATTTGTTGGAAATCATACATCCCGATGTATGTGGTCCGATGAATATTGAGGCTCGTGGCGGATATCGTTATTTTCTCACCTTCACAGATGACTTAAGAAGATATGGGTATATCTACTTAATGAAACACAAGTCTGAAACATTTGAAAAGTTCAAAGAATTTCAGAGTGAAGTTGAAAATCATCGTAACAAAGAAAATAAAGTTTCTACGATCTGATCGTGGAGGAGAATATTTGAGTTACGAGTTTGGTGTACATTTGAAAAATTGTGGAATAGTTTCGCAACTCACGCCACCCGGAACACCACAGCGTAATGGTGTGTCCGAACGTCGTAATCGTACTTTACTAGATATGGTGCGATCTATGATGTATCTTACTGATTTACCGCTATCATTTTGGGGTTATGCATTAGAGACGGCCGCATTCACGTTAAATAGGGCACCATCAAAATCCGTTGAGACGACGCCTTATGAACTATGGTTTGGCAAGAAACCAAAGTTGTCGTTTCTTAAAGTTTAGGCCTGCGATGCTTATGTGAAAAAGCTTCAACCTGATAAGCTCGAACCCAAATCGGAGAAATGTGTCTTCATAGGATACCCAAAGGAGACTATTGGGTACACCTTCTATCACAGATCTGAAGGCAAGACATTCGTTGCTAAGAAAGGATCCTTTCTAGAGAAGGAGTTTCTCTCGAAAGAAGTGAGTGGGAGGAAAGTAGAACTTGACGAGGTAACTGTACCTGCTCCCTTATTGGAAAGTAGTACATCACAGAAAACTGTTTCTGCGACGCCTATACCAATTAGTGAGGAAGCTAATGATGATAATCATGAAACTTCAGGACAAGATACTACTGAACCTCGTAGATCAACCAGAGCGAGATCCGCACCAGAGTGGTACGGTAATCCTGTTCTGGAAATCATGCTACTAGATCATGATGAACCTACGAACTATGAAGGAGCGATGGTGAGCCCAGATTCCGCAAAATGGCTTGAAGCCATGAAATCTGAGATGGGATCCATGTATGAGAACAAAGTATGGACTTTGGTTGACTTGCCCGATGATCGGCAAGCAATTGAGAATAAATGGATCTTCAAGAATAAGACTGACGCTGACGGTAATATTACTGTCTACAAAGGTCGACTTGTCGCAAAGGGTTTTCGACAAGTTCAAGGGGTTGACTACGATGAGACCTTCTCACCCGTAGCGATGCTTAAGTCTGTCCGAATCATGTTAGCAATTGCCGCATTTTATGATTATGAAATTTGGCAGATGGATGTCAAAACTGCATTCCTGAATGGATTTCTGGAAGAAGAGTTGTATATGATGCAGCCGGAAGGTTTTGTCGATCCAAAGGGAGCTAACAAAGTGTGCAAGCTCCAGCGATCCATTTATGGACTGGTGCAAGCATCTCGGAGTTGGAATAAACGCTTTGATAGTGTGATCAAAGCATTTGGTTTTATACAGACTTTTGGAGAAGCCTGTATTTACAAGAAAGTGAGTGGGAGCTCTGTAGCATTTCTGATATTATATGTGGATGACATATTACTGATTGGAAATGACATAGAATTTCTGGATAGCATAAAGGGATACTTGAATAAGAGTTTTTCAATGAAAGACCTCGGTGAAGCTGCTTACATATTAGGCATAAAGATCTATAGAGATAGATCAAGACGCTTAATTGGACTTTCACAAAGCACATACCTTGACAAGATTTTGAAGAAGGTCAAAATGGATCAAGTAAAGAAAGGGTTCTTGCCTGTGTTACAAGGTGTGAAGTTGAGTCAGACTCAATGCCCAACCACTGCAGAAGATAGAGAGAAAATGAAAGATGTTCCCTATGCTTCAGCCATAGGCTCTATCATGTATGCAATGCTGTGTACCAGACCTGATGTGTGCCTTGCTATAAGTTTAGCAGGGAGGTACCAAAGTAATCCAGGAGTGGATCACTGGACAGCGGTCAAGAACATCCTGAAATAACTGAAAAGGACTAAGGATATGTTTCTCGTATATGGAGGTGACAAAGAGCTCACCGTAAGTGGTTACGTTGATGCAAGCTTTGACAATGATCCGGATGATTCTAAATCGCAAACCGGATACGTGTTTACATTAAACGGTGGAGCTATCAGTTGGTGCAGTTCTAAACAAAGCATCGTAGCGGGATCTACATGTGAAGCGGAGTACATAGCTGCTTCGGAAGCAGCGAACGAAGGAGTCTGGATGAAGGAGTTCATATCAAATCTAGGTGTCATACCTAGTGCATCGGGTCCAATGAAAATCTTTTGTGACAATACTGGTGCAATTGCCTTGGCAAAGGAATCCAGATTTCACAAAAGGACCAAACACATCAAGAGACGCTTCAATTCCATCCGGGATCTAGTCCAGGTGGGAGACATAGAGATTTGCAAGATACATACGGATCTGAATGTTGCAGACCCGTTGACTAAGCCTCTTCCACGAGCAAAACATGATCAGCACCAAGACTCCATGGGTGTTAGGATCATTACAGTGTAATCTAGATTATTGACTCTAGTGCAAGTGGGAGACTGAAGGAAATATGCCCAAGAGGCAATAATAAAGTTATTATTTATTTCCTTATATCATGATAAATGTTTATTATTCATGCTAGAATTGTATTAACCGGAAACATAATACATGTGTGAATACATAGACAAACAGAGTGTCACTAGTATGCCTCTACTTGACTAGCTCGTTAATCAAAGATGGTTATGTTTCCTAACCATGAACAAAGAGTTGTTATTTGATTAACGAGGTCACATCATTAGTTGAATGATCTGATTGACATGACCCATTCCATTAGCTTAGCACCCGATCGTTTAGTATGTTGCTATTGCTTTCTTCATGACTTATACATGTTCCTACGACTATGAGATTATGCAGCTCCCGTTTGCCGGAGGAACACTTTGTGTGCTACCAAACATCACAACGTAACTGGTTGATTATAAAGGAGCTCTACAGGTGTCTCCAATGGTAGATGTTGGGTTGGCGTATTTCGAGATTAGGATTTGTTACTCCGATTGTCGGAGAGGTATATCTGGGCCCTCTCGGTAATGCACATCACATAAGCCTTGCAAGCATTGCAACTAATGAGTTAGTTGTAGGATGATGTATTAAGGAACGAGTAAAGAGACTTGCCAGTAACGAGATTGAACTAGGTATTGGATACCGACGATCGAATCTCGCGCAAGTAACATACCGATGACAAAGGGAACAACGTATGTTGTTATGTGGTCTGACCGATAAAGATCTTCGTAGAATATGTAGGATCCAATATGGGCATCCAGGTCCCGCTATTGGTTATTGACCAGAGATGTGTCTCGGTCATGTCTACATTGTTCTCGAACCGTAGGGTCCGCACGCTTAACGTTACGATGACAGTTATTATGAGTTTATGCATTTTGATGTACCGAAGGTTGTTCGGAGTCCCGGATGTGATCACGGACATGACGAGGAGTCTCGAAATGGTCGAGACATAAAGATTGATATATTGGAAGCCTATGTTTGGATATCGAAAGTGTTCCGGGTGAAATCGGGATTTTACCGGATTACCGGGAGGTTACCGGAACCCCCCGGGAGCCATATGGGCCTTATTGGGCTTTAGTGGAAAGGTGAAAGGGGCTGCCCATAGTGGGCTGCGTGCCTCCCCCCTCCCCTAGTCCTATTAGGACTAGGAGAGGTGGCCGGCCACCTTTCTCTCTCTCTCTTTCCCCCTTGGGAATCCTATTTGGAATAGGATTGGGGGGGGGGGGGGAGTCCTACTCCCGGTTGGAGTAGGACTCCTCCCGCGCCTCCATAGGGCTGGCCGCACCCCTCCCCCTTGGCTCCTTTATATATGGAGGCAGGGGGCATCTCTAGACACACAAGTTGATCATTGAGATCGTTCCTTAGCCGTGTGCGGTGCCCCCTGCCACCATATTCCACCTCGATCATATCGTTGTAGTGCTTAGGCGAAGCCCTGCGTTGGTAGAACATCAAGATCATCACCACGCCGTCGTGCTGACGGAACTCCTCCCCGAAGCTTTGCTGGATCGGAGCCCGGGGATCGTCATCGAGCTGTATGTGTGCTAAGAACTCGGAGGTGCCGGAGTAACGGTGCTTGGATCGGTCGGATCGGGAAGAAGACGTACGACTACTTCCTCTACGTTGTGTGATTGTTTCCGCAGTTGGTCTGCATTGGTATGTAGGCAACACTCTCCCCTCTCGTTGCTATGCATCACCATGATCTTGCGTGTGCGTAGGAAATTTTTGAAATTACTACGTTCCCCAACAATAACAGCCCTACGTCTCGGTGCCCAAAGGCGGTCGATTGAATTATACGTGTGTGAATAACAGGGGTGTGAACCCTTCATACTGAGGAGGGGGGTGGCTTATATTGAGTTCGCCGGCCCTCTCCTGCCCTCAGTAATGCAGGGTTTAAGGTACATTTAAGGTTGGGCGTTACTGGTAACGCCCCTAATAAAGTGCTATAATGACCATAAAGACTACTTAATAGCCGACCGTTTGCCTGCGGAGTGACTTCAGATCTCCTGGCGGTCGAGTGGCTAGCTTCATGGTCGAGTGTCTTGAATTCGTCGAGTGGGATACCTTCAAGTCGATTGAAAGGTGACTTCTTCTAGGGATGTCCTCGGGTAGGGCTCTTTGGACAGGTCCGTGCCCCTACCCTAGGTACATAGCTTCATCACCCGGCTTAGGGCATCTCCAGTCGCGCCCCCAGGAAGGCCTTCCCAGGCGTTTTTTCTGCGCCGGTGCCGAAAAATCGGCCCAGTCGCGCCCCCAGGAGCCCGATTTTCGCCGGCCTGGGCCGAAAACAGTGCCGGCGGACCCAGGCCGAACCCGGCGCGCTGGGGGGCGCCCGGGGGCGCCGGGCGAACTTTTTTGGCGCGAAAAAGCCGCAGGCCCGCCGCGTCAGCGACACGGCTCCCTTCTCGCCCCTTCGTCGTCCTCATTGCCTCGTTTCCCGCGGCGAATCAATGCCAAAGCTGCCGCGCTGCCGCGCCGGTCAGCCTGCGCCATTGATGCCTCACGGGCGGCGCAGTGAAGGCCGGATGACGCGCGTCCCTCGCCTGTCACGCGTACACACGGCGGCCACGCGTACGGGCGACGTCTCGGCCTATATAAGACGCGCACCAGTGTGCTCGGCGATCACACTCTCTCGCCGTCGTCGTTCCTCCCTCTCCTCTCTCTCGCCGTTTCCAGTTCATCTCCCATGGCTGAGCGCTTCCTTGGTGACGGCGCGGCGGCGAACGGCTTCGGCCGCCGCCATCTCCACGAAGACGAGGCTCGCCTCCTTTACGAGGCCGAGTACCCGGTCCCGCTGGACATGCGGGTGCCCGACGCATGGAGGATCAGCGCCGGCGGCGTGCCGGTGCCACCACCACCCACCGGGGCGGCGCGGCGTGCGGAGATCACACGCATCCGTGCGTCTCTGCCGCGGGCGGCGAGGGAGGGGCCACGGTACGTCCCCGACAGCCCGCTCTAGGAGCCCTACTTCCGCCGCCGTCACGCCGAGCAGCTCGAGGCCACCAACGGCGTCATGCCCTCCGGCAGGCTCAACTGCAATGGCCGGCCCGGTGGTGGGGCATGCCCGGGCGCACGTTGGAGGCCATCCTCGAGTACATCGAGGGCGGCAACACGCCGCGCCTCGAGTACCCCGCTCCCCCGTCCTTCTCACGCCACCGGGGAAGCTCCTGGACCCCGAGGCGCATGGAGACCGGGGGGTCCTCCTCGTCGTCCGGCGGCTCGCCCTGCCTCCGCCCCGTCAAGCCGGAGCCCCAGGGCACGCCAGTCAGTGCCCGCACGCGCAGCTCCGGCGTCCGCATCGGCGCCAACGCCTCCCCACCCACCGGCCGCTTCGTCCTCGTCGAGCCCAAGCCGGAGCCCGACCTCCCCTCGGAGTACGAGGACATAGCCCGGCGTGGCATCTCCGACGAGGACGCGCTGCGGTGGGCGCGGGACGACTACCTCCACGACGAGATGGTCCGGCAGCGCCGGGCCCTGGAGGAGATCGCCGCCCGCAAGCGTGGGCGCGAGGACGAGCACGGCGTCGTGGTCCTCGACAACGACAACGACCCCGGACCGTCCAACCCGCCACGCCAACCGGGGGAGGGATGCAGCAGGGACGGCGGAGGCGCAGGCGGGGGCGGCGATGACGACGACGACGACGACGGCGGCGGCGACGACGACGACGACGACGACGACGGCGGTGACTACACGCGGTTCTACAGCCTCCTCGGCATGTAAACCGCGTGGGCGGGCGGCGAGGCGGGCGGCGAGGGAGACGGCGGGGGTAGCCCGCGGAAGTTTTTTTTTCTTTTTTTGTAAAATATGTTTAAGTTTGAACGAACTCGCCGATGTTTGCGTTAAATTTCAGTCGTGTTTGCGCCGTATTTGATTTTTTTTTTTAAATGTGGGCGCCGCGACTGGGGGGCATCACGCCCCCAGTGCGCGGTTTAGCGCCGGCGCGCCCCCGGGGGCGATTTTTTGCCCCTCCTGAGGGGCCAGCGGCTGGAGATGCCCTTAGCCGAGCTAAACGGGGAGCTAGCCATGCCGCGTCCAGGTTATAAATCAGTCCAGATATGGATGTGTGATGATGTGGAAAGCATTAGCCCACCACGATGGGAAAGACGTCATGTACTCAACTTCCCATTTTCTTTTCACCAGCTGATAGGCACGTCTAATGACGAGATAGTGTTCCGAGACATTTCGGACTCTCTATGGCGGCAAACTCCTCAAGGAGTTGACATTATGTTTCACATGGAAGCCTTGAGATATTACAACCATGACACGAGCACGCTTGTTGAATACTCAGGGGAGACCGTCCAAGACTTTGATGCAATCTTTTACATTCCAACCCTAGTTCCAATCTAGCTATAGCTTCTAGTTGGCTTATTTCTCACTATGTAAACGGCAAAACCCACTAGTTTTCTTCGATCAAATCCACTAGTTTTCTTCGATCAAACCCTAGTTCCAATCTAGCTAGCTATAGCTTCTTTTGGCTTATTTCCCACTATGTAAATGGCAAATAAGCATTTATATGTTTCAAGAAATGTTGGCTTCATCATTGTTTCAAGACCAAAGATCCCTCTTGAGGCACAAAACACGATCACATTCCTATTACTAGCATATAGTAGCTTATCCAAATGATTTACTATTTGGAATTTTTTTAGACAACATAGAACAGAAGTACAATAGGAACATTCTCTATAAACCGTAATGTTCCACTCCTATGTTCAGAGATATAGATAAATTCTATACCAAAAACCGAATGTAATAGATCAACTGCATGTATATTTCTGTTTAAGAAAACACATGAGTTCTCATCTACTTACACGTGTATTGGCATAATTTCAATTGAAAATTTCCAATTAATCCGATCTGATACTTTTACATATTCAACATTTGATCTGATACTTCACAGCATTTCCCTACTGAATTTTGTGTAAACTATTAGATGAAATTTCTTCATGTACGCAGAAATACAGGAACCAGTATGAAAAAAAAGTTAAATTCACATATTAAAAATTTATGCTAATTTATTAGCTCATTTTCAACTAATTTTAAGACATTAAAGATGTTGCCCTCACATTTGCGAAGGCCACTTTGCTAGTGCAAACTAAAAAGATGATACTTAATTATTACAACTAAAGAACGGCGTGGCAATGCACACTTTAGACATAACTAGATCAATGGTACACATGGCTTCATTGGTCCTTGTGCCACAAAGTAAAGAGGCCACACACCTTCCCCATGACTAGCTCGTGGCCTTTGAGAATGGGCTGGTGGTTGGATAACGATCGTGGAACGCTGCTGCGATAAAGTGATGGCCCATTGCACATTTCAAGGCGCATGGACGGCTATCAATGCACACTCGCCGTATGACGACGCAGTGCCATATCGTATACATACTACACTTAATCAACACGTAGCTACAGAGATCATTCAACGATGATGATGGCAAGCGCTCAAGAGCAAGGGCTGAAGCTGCTGGGGGCGGCGTCCGGGGTGAGCCCGTACGTGATCCGCGCCCAGATGGCGCTCGGCATCAAGGGGCTGACCTACGACTACCTCCCTGAGGACCCCCGGTGCAAGAGCGACCTGCTCCTTGCGTCCAATCCCGTGCACAAGAAGCTGCCTGTCCTCATCCACGGCAGTAGGCCCGTCTGCGAGTCGCTGATCATCTTGGAGTACCTTGACGACGCCTTCCCCGGAAATGGCGTCTCCATCCTCCCTACTGACCCCTACCACCGTGTTGTTGCCCGTTTCTGGGCTACCTATGTGGACAACAAGGTTTGTTTCCTCTCGTCTAGTTTGGCCCATCTTGACTTTATTTTCATTAAATTGATACTACTTTTTTTTTTGTTTTGAGTTGGACATGTTGGTTGCATGCATTGTGTTATGCATATGTTGGGCATTCGGTCGGAGTTGTATTATCTTATATATCCATTGAATGAAAAATATGGGTTATTGAAAAAATCACATAATCAATGTGCTGCCGCAGCTGTTCCCTTCGTGCATCGGCATCCTCAAGACGAGGAAGCCGCAGGAAAGAGCCGACAAGGTGGAGGAGACCTTGTCGTCGCTCGGGCTCCTAGAGGCTGCCCTGGCGGAATGCTCAATTGAAGAGGAGGCGGAGGCGTTGTTCTTTGGCGGTGGCTCTCTCGGGCTGCTCGACATCGCGCTTGGGTGCTATCTTCCCTGGATCGAAGCGATAGGCTGCCTTGCCAGCATGCCGCCGTTCCTCGACGCAACAAGGACACCGAAGCTGGCCGCGTGGGCGGAGCGGTTCAGGGCCGCCGAGCCGATCTGGGGACTGCTGCCTGAGGCGGACAAGGTGGAGAAGTACATCTCAACAGTTCTTTATCCAAAGTGGAAGGCCGCGCTCACTGCGCCGGAAACTAATTAGAGATCATGTCATCTTGTTCCATCGCTTTTGCTACACTCGCCTTCAGATTGAGTTGATGTTTTCCAGATGTGTTGTGCTCGTTGAACTGTTGTTACTTGGTTGTTAGGGTCTGATCGTCATGGATGGTGCGCACGCGTGAACTGTCTTCGATCTGAGTTTGTTGTTTTGGGAATAAATTAAAGCTTCCTCAATCTTTCACCTCTTTGTCAAGGACGTTACTGGTACCAAATGCAATGTTCTCCGGTTGAGTTCTTAATAACTATAAGAAAAGTTTAAAACATGTTGACACCACATTTTGGCATGGCAATAAAAATAAATAGGATGGCCTAGAATGAGAATGTGATCAACATGAAAAATCTCCATCTCATCAAAATGGAGAAAAATGATGTTTAGGTCATCTCCATCCGATTTCATATTGAGGGCCAAAGTAGTGCCTGGGGTGCTGAAAGTTGCTGCTCAGAGTACTGCTCGGCTGATCACACACCCAAGATCACCTCCGATGAAAAAAGGTTGCTGCTCGGGGTACTGCGCGAAGGTGAAAAGAACGATGATATGCGCGACATTGCCTGCATGAGTCTTTTTTTACCCCCTCTTTCCCATAATTAAGATTGTTTCTTACATTATGGGACGGAGGTAGTACTAGAAAAGAAAGAAACGAACCAGTGTGGAAGAACCCTACCCTGCTGAGCCGCCGCTGCGTCTCATTGTCGCTGCCAGGTGGCCAACCACGTGTGGCAGCGGGCAATACTCCACTTCCATGTCCTGTCCTGCTGGGCGGCAGGCCCTCTCTTTCGACAAGGCAACATGCTACCTGGTGAGGCGGCGGTCCTATTCATCCAGTCTAGTCATGGCGGCCGGTGCCCTTCATCAATCCACCTCAGCGGCTCAGGCCCAAAGGGTATCCCCGTCTTAGTCTCTCTCAAATCCCAACTGCTCTTGTTAGATGCCGCTGTTTGATGCCTTGACTTTTTTTTCGAGAACACCTCGAAAGGGGCAGGGGTTCCTGCATTTCATTAAGAAGAAGAGAGTAGGTCCAGTTTATAAGGAAAACCGGACCCGAAAACCAAACATTCACGGCTAATCAAGGATAACCGAAAGAAACACACGCCGACCCCTGGGCCGCGCTCCAGCCGAGCTGCCAGCTCCGTCACCCGAGCAACCCATAGCCGACACCCAACAACCAAGACCAAAGCCGCCGCTCCGGTATCCACGCCGACCCCGAGGCCGTGCACTAGGCGAGCCGCCTGCTCTGCTGCCCGAGCAACCGGAGCCGACACCCTACAACCATCTCCGGAGCCGCCACTCCGACGTACAGATAGAAACCCCACACGCCGACCCCGAGGCCACGCACCAGGAGAGCCGTCAGCTTCGTCACCCGAGCAACCGGAGCCGACACCAAACCACCATATCCGGAGCCACCGCTCCGACATCCACGCCGACCCCGAGGCCGCGCACCAGGCTGGCCAACGACACTGCCACCCACGTGACCAATGCCGGCACCCCCTCCAAGATGAAGAGATCCGGAGCCGCCGCTCCGACTTCCACGCCGGCCCCGAGGCCGCGCACCACCCGAGCCGATGACTCTCCTAGGCCAAGACCACTCCAGAACGATGCCTCCATGAAGGACCGCGACACCGGAGCGCCGCCATCATCCGCTCCAAGAACTGGAGCAAGGGTTTCCCCCGGAGTGTGAGAGAAGAGGTCGAATGCCCTCGAACGACGACGCCTCCAAGAAGGTGTGCGGCGCCCATAGGCGTCGCCGCCGCCGGCTTCGGCCAAGGCCGGAGCAAGGCTTTCGCCCTGAGCAGCCAAAGGAAGCCCTTCCCTCGAACCGGCACACGAGAGCCACTGCCTGCCTGAACCACCACCGACCTCCAGAGCCCGGAGCCACCGATCAGAACAGCCTCGCCGCCGCCGCCCGCACCACGCAGAGCCGTCGACCAGGCTATGCCATCTCCACTGTAGGAGCCAGAACTGGCCACGTCTGGTCAGATCCGAAGCCCCGCGCAACAGCAGCAGCCAACCCTCCGGCCAGCACCAAGCATCCCTGGCGTGACCGACGGCCGACGCACTGCCGCAGAGCACCGACGCCCCCGAGCTCCAGCCATGGCGCTGCCCACGCAGCCACCCAAGCCGCCGTTGCCAAAGAAGAGGTCCGGGGCCGCGGCGTCCAAGCACCACGCTCTCAGATCCGCCCCACTGCAGCCGAAGCACATCCCCGCACGCTTGCCCCACGTCGCCGGTCCCTGCCCACGACCCCAGGAGGTAGATCCGCGTCGCGGGCCTCAAGAGCGCCCGCGCCGCACCTCCATCGCAGCCGCCCGCGAGCAGATACACGCCCGCCCACCTCCGAGGGCCACAACCCGCACCTCCCGCGGCAGCCACCGCGAGGGCCAATGACGAGCAGTAGAAGCCGCCCGCCCCATGCAGCCACCAGCCGGATCCGCGCAGAGAGAGCCGCCTGAGCGCCGCCAGGGGCCAGATCCACGCCACTAGAGCCGCCGTTGACTTGCAGCACCCGAGCCCCGTCCACCACCTGCGCGTGTGGGGGAAACAAATCCCACCGCCTGGGGCTTTGCCCGCTAGCATGGGATATGTCTCCAACGTATCTATAATTTTTGATTGCTCCATGCTATATATCTACTGTTTTGGACAATATTTGGCTTGATTTTCCACTTCTATATTATTTTTGGGACTAACCTATTAACCGGAGGCCCGGCCCAGAATTGCTGTTTTTTTGCCTATTTCAGTGTTTCGAAGAAATGGAATATCAAACGGAGTCCAAACGGAATAAAACCTTCGGGAACGTGATTTTCTCACCGAACGTGATCCAGGAGACTTGGACCCTGCTCCAAGGAACAAAAGAGGCGGTCACGAGGGTGGGGGACGCCCCCCTAGGGCGCGCCCCATGCCTCATGGGCCCCTCGGTGCTCCTCCGGCGTACTTCTTCCTCCTATATATACCTATGTACCCCAAATGATCAGAACAGGACCCAAAAACCTAATTCCACTGCCGCAACTTTCTGTATCCACGAGATCCCATCTCGGGGCCTGTTTTGGAGCTCCGCCGGAAGAGGGCCGTCATCACGGAAGGCTTCTACATCATCCTAGCCCCTCCGATGAAGTGTGAGTAGTTTACCTCAGACCTTCGGGTCCATAGTTAGTATCTAGATGGCTTCTTCTCTCTCTTTGAATCTCAATACAAAGTTCTCCCCCTCTCCTGTCGAGATCTATTCGATGTAATCTTTTTTTGCGGTGTGTTTGTTGAGACCGATGAATTGTGGGTTTATGATCAAGTCTATCTATGAATAATATTTGAATCTTCTCTGAATTCTTTTATGTATGATTGGTTATCTTTGCAAGTCTCTTCGAATTATCCGTTTGGTTTGGCCAACTAGATTGGTAGTTCTTGCCATGGGAGAAGTGCTTAGCTTTGGGTTCGATCTTGCGGTGTCCTTTCCCAGTGACAGAAGGGGCAGCAAGGCACGTATTGCATCGTTGCCATCGAGGATAACAAGATGGGGTTTATTTCATATTGCATGAATTTATCTCTCTACATCATGTCATCTTTCTTAAGGCGTTACTCTGTTTTTAACTTAATACTCTAGATGCATGCTGGATAGCGGTCGATGAGTGGAGTAATAGTAGTAGATGCAGAATCATTTCGGTCTACTTGTCACGGACGTGATGCCTATATACATGATCATGCCTAGATATTCTCATAACTATGCTCAATTCTGTCAATTGCTCAACAGTAATTTGTTCACTCACCGTAGAATACTTATGCTCTTGAGAGAAGCCACGAGTGAAACCTATGGCCCCCGGGTCTATTCTCATCATATCAATCTCCATTACTTTAATCTTGCTTTGCTTTTTTACTTTGCCTTTACTTTTTACTTTGCATCTTTATACCAAAAATACCAAAAATATTATATCTATCAGATCTCACTCTCGTATGTGACCATGAAGGGATTGACAACCCCTAATTGCGTTGGTTGCAAGTATCTATCGTTTTGTGCAGGTACGAGGGACTTGAGCGTGGCCTCCTACTGGATTGATACCTTGGTTCTCAAAAACTGAGGGAAATACTTACGCTACTCTGCTGCATCATCCCTTCCTCTTCAGGGAAAACCAATGCAAGCTCAAGACGTAGCAAGAAGGATTTCTGGCGCCGTTGCCGGCGAGTCTACGTAAAAAGTCAACATACCAAGTACCCATCACAATCCGTATCTCTCGCATTACATTATTTGCCATTTGCCTCTCTTTTTCCTCTCCCCCCAATTCACCCTTGCCGTTTTATTCACCCTCTCTCTCTCTATCCTCCCTCTCTATTTGCCTCTTTTGCCCGCTTGCTTTTTGTTTGCCCGTGTGTTAGATTGCTTGTTTGTCACGATGGCTCAAGATACTACTAAATTGTGTGACTTCACCAATACCAATAATAATGATTTCTTTAGCACTCCGATTGCTCCTCTTACCAATGCTGAATCTTGTGAAATTAATACTACTTTGTTGAATCTTGTTATGAAAGATCAATTCGCCGGCCTTCCTAGTGAAGATGCCGCTACTCATCTGAATAGCTTCGTTGATTTATGTGATATGCAAAAGAAAAAATATGTCAATAATGATGCCATTAAATTAAAGCTATTTCCTTTTTCGCTTAGAGATCGTGCTAAAGCTTGGTTTTCGTCTTTGCCTAAAAATAGTATTGATTCATGGAACAAGTGCAAAGATGCTTTTGTCTCTAAGTATTTTCCTCCCGCTAAGATCATCTCTCTTAGAAACGATATTATGAACTTTAAACAACTTGATCATGAAAATGTTGCACAAGCTTGGGAGAGAATGAAATTAATGATACGTAATTGCCCTACTCATGGTTTGAATTTGTGGATGATTATACAAAAATTTTATGCCGGATTGAATTTTGCTTCTAGAAATCTTTTAGATTCGGCCGCGGGAGGCACTTTTATGGAAATCACTTTAGGAGATGCTACTAAACTCCTAGATAATATTATGGTTAATTATTCTCAATGGCATACTGAAAGATCTTCTAATAAAAAAGTGCATGCGATAGAAGAAATCAATGTGTTGAGTGGAAAGATGGATGAACTTATGAAATTATTTGCTACTAAGAGTGTTTCTTCTGATCCTAATGATATGCCTTTGTCTACTTTGATTGAGAATAACAATGAATCTATGGATGTGAATTTTGTTGGTAGGAATAATTTTGGTAACAATGCTTATAGAAGGAATTTTAATCCTAGGCCATATCCTAGTAATCCTTCTAATAATTATGGGAATTCCTACAACAACTCCTATGGAAATTATAATAAGATGCCCTCTGAATTTGAGAATAGTGTTAAAGAGTTTATGAATTCACAAAAGAATTTTCATGCTTTGCTTGAAGAGAAATTGCTTAAAGTTGATGATTTGGCTAGAAACGTTGATAGAATTTCTCTTGAGGTTGATTCTTTAAAGCTTAGATCTATTCCTCCTAAGCATGATATCAATGAGTCTCTCAAAGCCATGAGAATTTCCATTGATGAGTGCAAGGAAAGAACCGCTAGGATGCGTGCTTTCAAAGATGCCTTTATTAAAGCGTGTTCTTCCAATTCCTATGAAAATCAAGATGAAGATCTAAAAGTTATTGATGTGTCCCCTATTAAATCTTTGTTTTGCAATATGAATCTTGATGAAACTGAATATGATCTTCCTTTACATAGAAGGCATTCTAAAAATTCGGAGTATTTAGATCTTAATGATGAAATTGATGAAAGTGGGATTGAAAGAAATAAAAATCTAGATGTTACTAAACCCACTATATTAGATTTCAAGGAATTTAATTATGAAAGTTGTTCTTTAATTGATTGTATTTCCTTGTTGCAATCTGTGCTAAATTCTCCACATGCTTATAGTCAAAATAAAGCCTTCACCGAACATATTGTTGATGCCTTGATGCAATCTTATGAAGAAAAACTTGAGTTGAAAGTTTCTATCCCTAGAAAACTCTATGATGAGTGGGAAACAACTATTAAAATTAAAATTAAAGATCATGAGTTTTATGCTTTGTGTGATTTGGGTGCTAGTGTCTCTACTATTCCCAAGACTTTGTGTGATTTGCTAGATTTCCGTAATTTTGATGATTGCTCTCTAAACTTGCATCTTGCGGATTCCACTATTAAGAAACCTATGGGAAGGATTAATGATGTTCTTATTGTTGCAAATAGGAATTATGTGCCTGTAGATTTGATTGTTCTTGATATAGATTGCAATCCTTCTTGCCCTATTATTCTTGGTAGACCTTTCCTTAGAATGGTTGGTGCGATTATTGATATGAAGGAAGGGAATATTAGATTTCAATTTCCATTAAAAAAGGGCATGGAACACTTTACAAGAAAGAAAATAAAATTTCCATTTGAAACTATCATGAGAGCCACTTATGGATTGCCTACCAAAGATGGCAATACCTAGATCTATCCTCACTTTTATGCCTAGCTAGGGGCGTTAAACGATAGCGCTTGTTGGGAGGCAACCAATTCTATTTTTATTCCTTGCTTTTTGCTCCTGCTTAGTAAAAAATAAACTATTTAGCCTCTGTTTTGGTTGTGTTTTTTGTGTTTAATTAGTGTTTGTGCCAAGTAGAACCGTTGGGAAGACTTGGGGAAAGTCTTGTTGAACTTGCTGTAAAAACAGAAACTTTAGCGCTCATGAGAACTGCTGTAATTTTTTTTGAAGAGTGATATTTAGTTAATTATTTTTGCAGATGATTAATATATAAATTACTCACGTCCAGCAATTTATTTTAGAATTTTTGGGGTTCCAGATCTTGCGCTAGCTACAGATTACTACAGACTGTCCTGTTTTTGACAGATTTTGTTTTTCGTGTGTTGTTTGCTTATTTTGATGAATCTATGGTTAGTAAAATATTTTATAATCCATAGATAAGTTGGAATACAGTAGGTTTAACACCAATATAAATAAATAATGAGTTCATTGCAGTACCTTGAAGTGGTCTTTTGTTTTCTTTCGCTAACGGAGCTCACGAGTTTTCTATTTTGAGTTTTGTGTTGTGAAGTTTTCAAGTTTTGGGTGAATTCTTTTGATGGATCATGGAACAAGGAGTGGAAAGAGACTAAGCTTGGGGATTCCCATGGCACCCCCAAGATAATCCAAGGACACCAAGAAGTCAAAGCTTGGGGATGCCCCGGAAGGCATCCCCTCTTTCGTCCACTTCCATCGGTAATTTACTTGGAGCTATATTTTTATTCACCAACATGATATGTGTTTTGCTTGGAGCGTCTTGTATTATTTGTGTCTTTGTGTCTTAGTATGCCACAATCATCCTTGCTGACACACCTTTTGAGAGAGCCATACATGAATTAAAATTTGATAGAATACTCTATGTGCTTCACTTATATCTTTTGAGCTAAGTAGTTTTGCTCTATGTGCTTCACTTATATCTTTTGAGCGTTATAATTTTTCTCTATGTGCTTCACTTAGATCTTTTAGAGCACGGTGGTGGATTTGTTTTAAAGAAACTACTGATCTCTCATGCTTCACTTAAATTATTTTGAGAGTCTCTTAATAGCATGGTAATTTGCTTAATAATAATATGCTTGGTATTCAAGATTTGTGAAACTTTCTTTTGAGTGTGTTGAATACTAAGAAAAGATTGAAGCATGATAATTGTTTTGAGATATGGAGGTGATAATATTAAAGTCATGCTAGTTGAGTAGTTGTGAATTTAAAGAATACTTGTGTTAAAGTTTGTGATTCCCGTAGCATGCACGTATGGTGAACCGTTATATGATGAAGTCGGAGCATGATTTATTTATTAATTGTCTTCCTTATGAGTGGCGGTCGGGGACGAGCAATGGTCTTTTCCTACCAATCTATCCTAGGAGCATGCGCGTAATACTTTGCTTTGATAACTTCTAGATTTTTGCAATAAGTATATGAGTTCTTTATAACTAATGTTGAGTCCATGGATTATACGCACTCTCACCCTTCCACCTTTGCTAGCCTTTCTAATACCGCGCACTTTTCGCCGGTATCATACACCTACCATATAACTTCCTCAAAACAGCCACCATACCTACCTATTATGGCATTTCCGTAGCCATTCCGAGATATATTGCCATGCAACTTTCCACCATCTAGTTCATCATGACACATTCATCATTGTCATTTTGCATATCCCGGTACATCGCCGGATGCATTCACATAGAGTCATATTTTTTTCTAAGTATCGAGTTGTAATTGTTGAGTTATAAGAAAAATAAAAGTGTGATGATCAGCATTATTAGAGCATTGTCCCAGTGAGGAAAGAATGATGGAGACTATGAGTTCCCCATAAGTCGGGATGAGACTCCGGATGAAAAATAAAATAAAATAAAAAGAGGACAAAGAAGCCCGAATAAAAAGAGGCCATAAAAAAGAGAAAAGGCCCAAATAAAAAAAATGATGAGAGAAAAAGAGAGAAGGGACAATGTTACTCTCCTTTTACCACACTTGTGCTTCAAAGTAGCACCATGATCTTCATAGTGGAGAGTCTCTCATGTTATCACTTTCATATACTAGTGGGAATTTTACATTATAGAACTTGGCTTGTATATTCCAATGATGGGCTTCCTCAAATTGCCCTAGGTCTTCATTAGCAAGCAAGTTGGATGCACACCCACTTAGTTTCTTTTTGAGCTTTCATATACTTATAGCTCTAGTGCATCTGTTGCATGGCAATCCCTACTCACTCACATTGATATCTATTGATGGGAATCTCCATAGCCCGTTGATACGCCTAGTTGATGTGAGACTATCTTCTCCTTTTGTCTTCTCCACAACCACCATTCTATTCCACCTATAGTGCTATATCCATGGCTCACGCTCATGTATTGCGTGAAGATTAAAAATGTTTTGAAAAAGTTAGAGTATGAAACAATTGCTTGGCTTGTCATCGGGGTTGTGCATGACTTAAATATTTTGTGTGGTGAAGATAGAGCATAGCTAGACTATATGATTTTGTAGGGATAACTTTCTTTGGCCATGTTATTTTGAGAAGACATAATTGCTTTATTAGTATGCTTGAAGTATTATTATTTTTTATGTCAATATAAACTTTTGTCTTGAATCTTTCTAATCTGAATATTCATACCACAATTAAGAAGATTTGCATTGAAATTATGCCAAGTAGCACTCCGCATCAAAAATTCTGTTGTTATCATTTACCTACTCGAGGACGAGCAGGAATTAAGCTTGGGGATGCCTGATACGTCTCCAACGTATCTATAATTTTTGATTGCTCCATGCTATATTATCTACTGTTTTGGACTATATTGGGCTTTATTTTCCACTTTTATATTATTTTGGGACTAAGCTATTAACCGGAGGCCCAGCCCATAATTGTTGTTTTTTGCCTATTTTAGTGTTTCGAAGAAACGGAATATCAAACGGAGTCCAAATGGAATAAACCCTGCTCTAAGGAACAAAAGAGGCGGTCACGAGGGTGGGGGGTGCCCCCCTAGGTCGCGCCCCCTGCCTCGTGGGCCCCTCGGTGCTCCTCCGGCATACTCCTTCCTTCTATATATACCTACGTACCCCCAAATGATCAGAACAGGAGCCAAAAACCTAATTCCACCGCCCCAACTTATTGTATCCACGAGATCCCATCTTGGGGCCTGTTCCGGAGCTCCGCCGGAAGAGGGCCGTTATCACGGAGGGCTTCTACATCATCCTAGCCCCTCCGATGAAGTGTGAGTAGTTTACCTCAGACCTTCAGGTCCATAGTTGGTAGCTAGATGGCTTCTTCTCTCTCTTTGAATCTCAATACAAAATTCTCCCCCTCTCTTGTGGAGATCTATTCGATGTAATCTTCTTTTTGCGGTGTGTTTGTTGAGACCGATGAATTGTGGGTTTATGATCAAGTCTATCTATGAATAATATTTGAATCTTCTCTGAATTCTTTTATGTATGATTGGTTATCTTTGCAAGTCTCTTCGAGTTATCCGTTTGGTTTGGCCAACTAGATTGGTAGTTCTTGCCATTGGAGAAGTGCTTAGCTTTGGGTTCGATCTTGCGGTGTCCTTTCCCAGTGACAGTAGGGGCAGCAAGGCACGTATTGCATCGTTGCCATTGAGGATAACAAGATGGGGTTTATTTCATATTGCATGAATTTATCTCTCTACATCATGTCATCTTGCTTGAGGCGTTACTCTGTTTTTAACTTAATACTCTAGATGCATGCTGGATAGCGGTCGATGAGTGGAGTAATAGTAGTAGATGCAGAATCGTTTCGGTCTAATTTCACGGACGTGATGCCTATATACATGATCATGCCTAGATATTCTCATAACTATGCTCAATTCTGTCAATTGCTCAATAGTAATTTGTTCACCCACCGTAGAATACTTATGCTCTTCAGAGAAGCCACTAGTGAAACCTATGGCCCCCGAATCTATTCTCATCATATCAATCTCCATTACTTTAATCTTGCTTTTCTTTTTTACTTTGCCTTTACTTTTTACTTTGCATCTTTATACCAAAAATACCAAAAATATTATATCTATCAGATCTCACTCTCGTAAGTGACCGTGAAGGGATTGACAACCCCTAATCGCGTTGGTTGCGAGTAGCTATCGTTTTGTGCAGGTACGAGGGACTTGAGCGTGGCCTCCTACTGGATTGATACCTTGGTTCTCAAAAACTGAAAGAAATACTTATGCTACTCTGTTGCATCATCCCTTCCTCTTCGGGGAAAACCAACGCAAGCTCAAGACGTAGCAGCATGCGCCGGCAATGACGAGAGGAAGGGAGGGGATGGGGAGTAGTGGTGGCGCCGGCACTGGGATCCGCCCGTGCCGTTCCTAGGAGCGACGCGGGGGCTGGAGCTCTCACAGTCCGAGGATCGATTACCGATTTGCCTTGACTAAAACTTGATCTTTAGTTCCTAATGATTTCCTCTTCCCATGTTATTTCCTTCCTTTAAATTCTAGTTCTAAAGTCTCTGAATGTGGAAACCGGTTTAGTAATTTTCATTTCTATATAACTAGATAATACCTCGTGCATTGCTGCGGGAGCTATTAGTCATATGCACATGATACTACATAAATTGAATAAGTTTGTTTGCATAGTAGATATATGATATTAAGATGAAAAAAATTGCTATAGACATAGTACTTGGAGGACAATTATAGAGATTGAAAATGTTAGTTATGTGATCAGAATATTACATATAAGCAATCTCATGTGACTTACATAAATATTAATGAATGTAAGTACACTAAGAACAGTGATTCTGAAATGGGGACGCTATGAATGGAATGTACAAATTTTCTTGAGATACTTTGCGTGCTTACGATCTGCAAAGAATAAATGGTAATGCACACATCAAGAAGTAAACCAATCTTAATCTATGTATACTTCAGATCTACAAAAGGAAGTTTATCCCTACAATATAGTAGGGTAACATGGTACTAATTGAGTCACAAAGGAGCCATATCTATATATGTGTGACTGCAAAAGTATTTACTTAAATAAAATCATGTCTGAATTCATAACATAGATACTTGTTCAGAGGAGGACATGTAGATCAATGACCCAGCAAGGCCTTGTGGACAGAGATGAGAGGCAACCTGCAAAAAAATTAAAACAATAGGGTTGAAACTTAAACTAAGTATATAACATAGTACGGATAACCTGTGCTGCTAATGATATGTTCAAATACATCTACCTTGCTCGAGAAAGCAGCAGAATGATTTATGTCAACTTCGTACATTCGCTTGTACTTTGTTTGAACATCTGAAGAACCGCTTCATATCTTCTGCATACTGCAAGGCATAACTGAAGGAAAATATGCCCTAGAGGCAATAATAAATTTGTTATTTATTTTTCCTTATATCATGGTAAATGTTTATTATTCATGCTAGAATTGTATTAACCGGAAACTTAGTAGATGTGTGAATACATAGACAAACAAAGTGTCACTAGTATGCCTCTACTTGATTAGCTCGTTGAATCAATGATGGTTATGTTTCCTAACCATAGACATGAGTTGTCATTTGATTAACGGAATCACATCATTAGAGAATGATGCGATTGACTTGACACATCTGTTAGCTTAGCACGATGATCGTTTAGTTTGTTGCTATTGCTTTCTTCATGACTTATACATGTTCCTATGACTATGAGATTATGCAACTCCCGAATACTGAAGGAACACTTTGTGTGCTACCAAACGTCACAACGTAACTGGGTGATTATAAAATTGCTCTACAGGTGTCTCCGATGGTACTTGTTGAGTTGGCATAGATCAAGATTAGGATTTGTCACTCCGATGGTCGGAGAGGTATCTTTGGGCCCTCTCGGTAATGCACATCACTTTAAACCTTGCAAGCATTGCAACTAATGAGTTAGTTGCGGGATGATGTATTACGGAACGAGTCAAGATACTTCCGGTAACGAGATTGAACTAGGTATTGAGATACCGACGATCGAATCTCGGGCAAGTAACATACCGATGACAAAGCACTAGTAGAAAAAGGGTCAAACGTGAAGCACATTAGTGCCGGTTTGAATTAGAGCCAGCACTAATGTGTACATTAGTGCCGGTTCGTGGCGGTGATCAATAGTACCAGTTCGTGGCGAACCTTTAGTACCTGTTCATGCCATGAACCGGTACTAAAGAGGCTGTGTCAACCTGCGGTCAGGCTATGGCCCCACCATCACCATTTAGTGCCGGTTCGTACCACGAACCGGTACTAATGAGGTTATGGCAAGCTATTTTTAGTCCCACCTCGCCAAGAGAGAGGCAATATGAGCGGTTTATAAGCCGTGAGTGCACAGACAATGACGAAGAGTTGCAATGCTCACCTACATGTTGATTAGCTTCAAGCCTTGCGGAATAGCATAGATTGCACTGAGCTATGTGCAGTGCAGTCTACACTATTCCGAATGGCTTGAAGAAAATTAACCAGCATTGCACCTCTTTTTTATTTTTAATAACTTATTTAAACTCCGGACTTCTTTTGTGTTCAGTATGCAGCATTTAAAGCGACGTCATCAATTTCCAACATGTTCTGACATCATTTGTTGTTTTTCGGTCATTTACCTAATTGTTTAGAGAGCTAAATGACCGTGAAATTGAAAATCACTACAAAATGAATCTTGAAAATGTTGAAACTTGGCATGGTATCATCATATCACCCGCATAGCATGCACGAAAGAGTAGAGAGGGTCACGGCAAAAATTGGACGCACTTCGTGTACAAACTGGACAAACTCTTTCCGAGTATCAGGGTTTCGGAGTCCGCAGTGGGTACTAATGTGCATCCTACCAATCAGGAAGAATCACACGGATCGTGTGTTTCTTTCTAGCTCTTGCGAGTCGTTGGATAAAGGGTGTGTTTCTTCCTAGCTCATGTGAGTCGTTGGATCAAAACTACCACAATCACTTTGTGAGCCAGACGACCCTATAAGTCTTTCAGTTCATCGACTACATACATCTACCAGTTCATCAACTGCATACATCTACCAGTTCATCGACTGAATACAAATCATTCGGATTCGCCATCATACGTCCAACCGTGCATTTGATATGCATATATATGCATCACGAGCCACGGTTGGGCTGTATGATGGCGATACCGATTGGTTTGTTCTAGATCTGACATAAAAGGTTTGATACAACTTCTTTTTTGTGACATAAGAGCTATCTCTCCTCCTACCTATTTTAGTTACACAACTACCTATTTGTGCCAAATTTTCACTTTTGCTGTTACTCTTGCATCATAAGCATCCATGTTAACTGGACTTACAAGTAATGCAATTTAACCAAACTATCTTGTGATCTTCGCCAAGAGAGAGGCAGTATGAGCGGTTTATAAGCCCTGAGTGCACAGACAATGACGAAGAGTTGCAATGCTCACCTACATGTTTATTAGCTTCAAGCCTTGTGGAATAGCATAGAGTGCACTGAGCTATGTGCAGTGCAGTCTACACTATTCCGAATGGCTTGAAGCAAATTAACCAGCATTGCACCTCTTTTTTATTTTTAATAACTTATTTGAACTCTGGACTTCTTTTGTGTTCAGCATGCAGCATTTAAAGCGACATCATCAATTTCCAACATGTTCTGACATCATTTGTTGTTTTTCGGTCATTTACCTAATTGTTTAGAGAGCTAAATGACCGTGAAATTGAAAATCAGTACAAAATGAATCCTGAAAATGCTGAAACTTGGCATGGTATCATCATATCACCCGCATAGCATGCGCGAAAGAGTAGAGAGGGTCACGGCAAAAACTGGACGCACTTCGTGTACAAACTGGACATACTCTTTCCGAGTATCAGGGTTTCGGACGAGAACTCATCTGTTACATGGCCACTTCAACGTTTTTTAAACTTATTTGAACTCCGGACTTCTTTTGTGTTCAGTATGCAGCATTTAAAGCGACGTCATCAATTTCCAACATGTTCTGACATCATTTGTTGTTTTTCGGTCATTTACCTAATTGTTTAGAGAGCTAAATGACCGTGAAATTAAAAATCAGTACAAAATGAATCTGAAAATGTTGAAACTTGGCATGGTATCATCATATCACCCGCATAGCATGCGCGAAAGAGTAGAGAGGGTCACGGCAAAAACTGGACGCACTTCATCTGTTACATGGCCACTTCAATGTTTTTTAAACTTATTTGAACTCCGGACTTCTTTTGTGTTCAGTATCCAGCATTTAAAGCGATGTCATCAATTTCCAACATGTTCTGACATCATTTGTTGTTTTTCGGTCATTTACCTAATTGTTCAGTATGCAGCATTCAATTTCCAGAAGAAAATAAAAAAACTATACAAAAAAATTACTCAAAAATAAATAGAAGAAAATAAATAATGCAGAAAAGAAAAAACTATAAAAAAACTACTCAAAAATAAATAGAAGAAAATAAGTAATGCAGAAAAGAAAAAACTATATAAAAAATTTGTTGGCGCGCTGCCCAGTAGGCCTGCCAGACCTAGGGTGTGCAAATGCAGGCCCAGAAGGGCCAGCAGACTCACAGGGCAGCGCGCCTTAATTAATTAGGCCGAGAAGCCTGCTATATAGAGGAGTTCGAAGAGGTAGCCGCAGCTGGGTTTATAAACCAGTGCGGCTGCCCTTCGCCGGGCGAGGTGGGACTAAACTTTGGGGTGGCAGCGCAAGGCCTTTAGTACCGGTTGGTGGCTCCAACCGGTACTAAAGGCCCCCCTTTAGTACCGGTTGGTGGCTCCAACCGGTACTAAAAGCCTTCATTTCCCGCTGCTTGGCCTGGCGAAAATAGGCCTTTTGTACCGGTTGGAGCCACGAACCGGTACTAAAGGCCCATCCTATATATATAGCACTTACGAAAATTTCAGTTTCATCTCCCCACTTCGTCTCCAACCTCTCGCGAGACATCGCCGCGCGCGCCGCTCGATCCCGTCGTCGCCGCCCGTCGCCCGTCGTCCGTCGTCATCGTCGCTGTCCCCGCCGCCGCCCGTCGTCGTCGTCGTCTCGCGCTGCCGCCCCGAACGCCGCCGCCGTCCTTCGTCATCGCCGCGGCCGTACGTCTCTCTCGCACCCGCGCCGCACGCACCGGCCCGTACGTACGCCGCCGCCCCCGCCCCGTACGCCGGCGTCCCCGCTCGTACGTACGGGGCGGCACTGCAGTATACACACACACATACACACACATCACACACACACATACATACACACACATACACACACACACACACATTTTTTTACATATTTTCTGTTTTCTGTTTTTTAGAAAAGTTAATTAGATGATCGAATATTAGATTAATGTCGAATGTTAGATGAATTAGATAGAAAAGTTAAATATATATTAATGTCAATTGTTAGAGATGAATATAGCTAGATATTAATTAGGTATATGAGATTTGAACTAGTTGAATAATTAATATAACTAGTTTATTTTTAGTAAGAAAATTGTCGAACTAGTTTATTTAGGTATATGAGATTTGAACTAGTTGAATAATTAATATAACTATTTTATTTTTAGTAAGAAAATTTAGGTATCTGAGATTTGATGATTTAATTAAAATATTATTTGTTAATGAGTTTTCTGTTTATTTAATTTTTTATATATTTTTAGTTTATATAAATGTTACATTAATGTCGAATGTTAGATGAATTCGATAGAAAAGTTAAATATATAGTAATGTCAATTGTTAGAGATGAATATAGTTAGATATATTAATGTCAAATGTTAGATGAATATATATTTGGCTAAATATAGGTGTTTAATGTTTCACCTATATGAACATAGGAAATGTCATCTGACGACGAATTTTTTTTTATTATGTGCGAACACTGTGAAGACCAGCGCGGCCTGTGCGACCAAAATTTCCTTGTTGATGGTAGGCGCTTCAGCATCAAGCTGGATGAGACATTCGAAGTTGATACAGTAAGTCACTTTGTCAATTATTATTTGAATGCAAAACTTATGCTTCATTTGCTTCAACTTATAATTTTAAATTTTCACTATTCTACTAGCGCATCCCCTGCCATGCAAGAATTTTTGTCTTGGATAAGATAGGTTTTAGTGCTATAGATGATATGGAGGTAAAGAGAGTTTACTTGAAGACGGAGCATGGGTACACTTTCAACGTCAAATTATATAATGGAGACACATACACCCATTTTGAATGCAAAACTTGGCAAGCCCTATGCAAGGCTTATGCATTTGAGCCTGATATGGTTATCACCTTTGATATTCATCCGGAAGATGATATTGAAGGTAATATAGACATCTGGGTCGATGTGCAAACGCCTCCAGTTCTACCATTTGGTGAGTTTTTCTCAACCATGCATGCATATGTTTATGTCTTTCATACAGTTTATTCAAAAATAGTTGACAACTAATTTGTATTGTCAGCTTATTTCGGTTCAAGCAAACATGTCCGGCGCTTGGTAGACAGGACCTACTACTGCCCCGGGGCTCAACTAAACTGCAGGAGATAAGTCATTATGTTTCATGGTTTGAGGATCTTAATACTGTCAAGATAAAAAAATTTCCTAAACTTAGAAATGTTAGTACTCAAAACGTGCGACCAATGGTGATCGTATTGAACTACGGTCACATCTATAATCGAAAGATGGTAAGATTTTAAATATTTGTCCTTAATTAGTGCATCTTTTGCATACATTATTTTTTAAGCTAAACTTTCATTGCTTAGTATATTAATTACTATACGATGTTCTTCAACAGGGACTTCCGATGACAGTTGTGCCTCAGTGGATCGAGACAAAAGGTCGCATGTCAATGGTTAGCTTACAACCAAGATTTCCTACATTGCACATGAGTGCACTCAGGATTTCTGAAAGCGAAGAATGCTTAATAGTGAAAGATTGGAGCAAAATGGTTAACGATCGCAGAGAAGTACTAGGGGGCAGCAAGGAGAAGCGCAACCCAAGATTAGGAGACAGATTCATCTGCATGCTCTAGTATGATGAATCAGGAGAGCTATACATGTTCTATGCTATTCTACCTGAGAGGGAGCAGCAGGATCAGTCGCTACTAGTTCATGCTTTTAATTAGTACTTGTCTCATGTCCGTGTCCTGAACTTCGATGTTGGTGATGATTATGTTGAACTTGATGATATCTTTGCTTCTGTTACAAAGTGAATGTTTCCTCTTTAAGCTAGCCAGCGTTGATGATCATTAGATAGCTAGCGGTAATGACTATGATGATTAAATAGTGGTAATTAGGCGACTATGATGATTTTTAGCTAGCTAGAGTTTATTTATTTATTAATATGCGATAATGATGATGGTGATGATGACTACTACAACTCATTATAACGTAAAACAATCCTAAATTAAATTGATAACACAAATTTAATTGAAAAATACAAAATAAAACAAAAACCCACAACCATTTAGTACCGGTTGGTGTTACCAACCGGTACTAAAGGGCTCCCGGCCCCCGGAGCTGGCTCGTGCCATGTGGTTCCCCTTTAGCACCGGTTCGTGCTGAACCGGTACTAAAGGGGGGGGGGGGCTTTAGTGTCGAAACTTTAGTGCCGGTTCCTGAACCGGCACTAAAGAGCCTTACGAACCGGTGCTATTGCCCGGTTCTGCACTAGTGAAGGGAACAACGTATGTTGTTATGCGGTTTGACCGATAAAGATCTTCGTAGAATATGTAGGAGCCAATATGAACATCCAGGTTCCGCTATTGGATATTTTTTCAGAGACATGTCTCGGTCATGTCTACATAGTTCTTGAACCCGTAGGGTCCGCACGCTTAACGTTCGGTGATGATCGGTATTATGAGTTTATGTGATTTGATGTACCGAAGGTAGTTCGGAGTCCCAGATGAGATCAGGGACATGACGAGGAGTCTCGAAATGGTCGAGACGTAAATATCGATATATTGGACGACAATATTCAGACATCGGAAAGGTTCCGAGTGATTCGGGTATTTTTCGGAGTACCGGAGAGTTACGGGAATATGGGGAAGAAGTATTGGGCCTCATGGGCTAAGTGGTGGAAGAGAGGAGGCAGGGCGCGCGCCCCCCTAGCCCAAACCGAATTGGACTAGGGGGGCGGCCCCCTTTCCTCCTTTCCTCCCTCTCCTTCCTTCTCCCTTTCCCCCTTCCTTTCCTCCTCCTAGTAGGAGTAGGAAAGGGGAGTCCTACTCCTACTAGGAGGAGGACTCCTCCTCCTGGCGCACCCTACAGGGGCCGGCCGGCCTCCTGAAGTAAATATTCCCTAGAGGCAATAATAAAGTTATTATTTATTTCCTTATATCATGATAAATGTTTATTATTCATGCTAGAATTGTATTAACCGGAAACATAATACATGTGTGAATACATAGACAAATAGAGTGTCACTAGTATGCCTCTACTTGACTAGCTCGTTAATCAAAGATGGTTATGTTTCCTAACCATAAACAAAGAGTTGTTATTTGATTAATGGGATCACATCATTAGTTGAATGATCTGATTGACATAACCCATTTCCATTAGCTTAGCACCCGATCCTTTAGTATGTTGCTATTGCTTTCTTCATGACTTATACATGTTCCTATGACTATGAGATTATGCAACTCCCGTTTACCGGAGGAACACTTTGTGTGCTACCAAACGTCACAACGTAACTGGGTGATTATAAAGGAGCTCTACAGGTGTCTCCAAAGGTACATGTTGGGTTGGCGTATTTCGAGATTAGGATTTGTCACTCCATTTGACGGAGAGGTATCTCTGGGCCCTCTTAGTAATACACATCACATAAGCCTTGCAAGCATTGCAACTAATGTGTTAGTTGTGAGATGATGTATTACGGAACAAGTAAAGAGACTTGCCGGTAACGAGATTGAACTAGGTATTGGATACCGACGATAGAATCTCGGGCAAGTAACATACCGATGACAAAGAGAACAACGTATGTAGTTATGCGGTCTGACCGATAAAGATCTTCGTAGAATATGTAGGAGCCAATATGGGCATCCAGGTCCCGCTATTGGTTATTGACCGGAGACGTGTCTCGGTCATGTCTACATTGTTCTCGAACCATAGGGTCCGCACGCTTAAAGTTACGATGACAGTTTCATTATGAGTTTATGTATTTTGATGTACCGAAGGTTGTTCGGAGTCCCGGATGTGATCACGGACATGACGAGGAGTATCGAAATGGTCGAGACATAAAGATTGATATATTGGACGGCTATATTCGGACACCGAAAGTGTTCTGGCGAAGTTTCGGATAAAACCGGAGAACCGGGGGGTTACCGGAACCCCCCGAGGGGTTAATGGGCCTCATGGGCCTAAAGTGGAGAAGAGGAAAGGCAGCCAGGGCAGGCTGCGCGCCCCCTCTCCCCCTAGTCCGAATTGGACAAGGAGGAAGGGGCGGCGCCCCCCTTTCCTTCCTCTCCTATCTTCCTTCCTTCCCCCTCTCCTACTTGGACAAGGAAAGGGAGGGGAGTCCTACTCCTGGCAGGAGTAGGACTCCTCCTGCGCGCCTCCTACTAGGGCCGGCCGCAGCCCCCCTTGGCTCCTTTATATACGGGGGCAGGGGGGCACCCTAGGACACACAAGTTGATCTTCGTGATCGTTCCTTAGCCGTGTGCGGTGCCCCCCTCCACGATATTACACCTCGATCATATTGTAGCGGTGCTTAGGCGAAGCCCTGCGACGGTTAAACATCAAGATCGTCACCACGCCGTCGTGCTGAGAAACTCCTCCCCGAAGCTTTGCTGGATCAGAGCCCGGGGTGCGTCATCGAGCTGTACGTGTGTCAAGAACTCGGAGGTGCCGGAGTAATGGTGCTTGGATCGGTTGGACCGAGAAGACGTACGACTACTTCCTCTACGTTGCGTCAACGCTTCCGCTTCGGTCTACGAGGGTACGTAGACAACACTCTCCCCTCTCGTTGCTATGCATCACCATGAACTTGTTTTTGCAGGGCATGTTGTGATGTGATATGGTCAAGACATGATGCTAAATTTTATTGTATGAGATGATCATGTTTTGTAACCGAGTTATCGGCAACTGGCAGGAGCCATATGGTTGTCGCTTTATTGTATGCAATGCAATCGCGCTGTAATGCTTTACTTTATCACTAAGCGGTAGCGATAGTCGCGGAAGTATAAGATTGGCGAGACGACAACGATGCTACGATGGAGATCAAGGTGTCGTGCCGGTACGATGGTGATCATGACGGTGCTTCGGAGATGGAGATCATAGGCACAAGATGATGATGGCCATATCATATCACTTATATTGATTGCATGTGATGTTTATCTTTTATGCATCTTATCTTGCTTTGATTGATGGTATCATTATAAGATGATCTCTCACTAAAATTATCAAGAAGTGTTCTCCCTGAGTATGCACCGTTGCGAAAGTTCTTCGTGCTGAGACACCACGTGATGATCGGGTGTGATAGGCTCTACGTTCAAATACAACGGGTGCAAAATAGTTGCACACGCAGAATACTAAGGTTATACTTGACGAGCCAAGCATATGCAGATATGGCCTCGGAACACGGAGACCAAAAGGTCGAGCGTGAATCATATAGTAGATATGATCAACATAGTGATGTTCACCAATGAAACTACTCCATCTCACGTGATGATCGGACATGGTTTAATTGATTTGGATCACGTGATCACTTAGAGGATTAGAGGGATGTCTATCTAAGTGGGAGTTCTTTAAGTAATTTGATTAATTGAACTTAAATTTATCATGAACTTAGTACCTGATAGTATCTTGCTTATGTATGTTTGATTGTAGATAGATGGCCCGTGCTGTTGTTCCGTTGAATTTTAATGCGTTCCTTGAGAAAGCAAAGTTGAAAGATGATGGTAGCAATTACACGGACCGGGTCCGTAACTTGAGGATTATCCTCATTGCTGCACAGAAGAATTACGTCCTGGAAGCACCGCTGGGTGCCAGGCCTGCTGCTGGAGCAACACCAGATGTTATGAACGTCTGGCAGAGCAAAGCTAATGACTACTCGATAGTTCAGTGTGCCATGCTTTACGGCTTAGAATCGGGACTTCAACGACGTTTTGAACGTCATGGAGCATATGAGATGTTCCAGGAGTTGAAGTTAATATTTCATGCAAATGCCCGGATTGAAAGATATGAAGTCTCCAATAAGTTCTATAGCTGCAAGATGGAGGAGAACAGTTCTGTCAGTGAACATATACTCAAAATGTCTGGGTATAATAATCACTTGATTCAGATGGGAGTTAATCTTCCAGATGATCGCGTCATTGACAGAATTCTCCAATCACTGCCACCAAGCTACAAGAGCTTCGTGATGAACTATAATATGCAAGGGATGAATAAGACTATTCCCGAGCTCTTCGCAATGCTGAAAGCTGCGGAGGTAGAAATCAAAAAGGAGCATCAAGCTTTGATGGTCAACAAGACCACTAGTTTCAAGAAAAAGGGCAAAGGGAAGAAGAAGGGGAACTTCAAGAAGAACGGTAAGCAAGCTGCTCCAGAGAAGAAACCCAAGTCTGGACCTAAGCCTGAAACTGAGTGCTTCTACTGCAAGCAGACTGGTCACTGGAAGCGGAACTGCCCCAAGTATTTGGCGGATCAGAAGGATGGCAAGGTGAACAAAGGTATATGCGATATACATGTTATTGATGTGTACCTTACTAATGCTCGCAGTAGCACCTGGGTATTTGATACTGGTTCTGTTGCTAATATTTGCAACTCGAAACAGGGACTACGGATTAAGCAAAGATTGGCTAAGGACGAGGTGACGATGCAAGTGGGAAACGGTTCCAAAGTCGATGTGATCGCGGTCGGCACGCTACCTCTACATCTACCTTCGGGATTAGTATTAGACCTAAATAATTGTTATTTGGTGCCAGCGTTGAGCATGAACATTATATCTGGATCTTGTTTAATGCGAGACGATTATTCATTTAAATCAGAGAATAATGGTTGTTCTATTTATATGAGTAATATCTTTTATGGTCATGCACCCTTGAAGAGTGGTCTATTCTTATTGAATCTCGATAGTAGTGATACACATATTCATAATGTTGAAGCCAAAAGATGCAGAGTTGATAATGATGGTGCAACTTATTTGTGGCACTGCCGTTTAGGTCATATCGGTGTAAAGCGCATGAAGAAACTCCATACTGATGGACTTTTGGAACCACTTGATTATGAATCACTTGGTACTTGCGAACCGTGCCTCATGGGCAAGATGACTAAAACACCGTTCTCCGGTACTATGGAGAGAGCAACAGATTTGTTGGAAATCATACATACAGATGTATGTGGTCCGATGAATATTGGGGCTCGTGGCGGATATCGTTATTTTCTCACCTTCACAGATGACTGAAATAGATATGGGTATATCTACTTAATGAAACATAAGTCTGAAAAATTTGAAAAGTTCAAAGAATTTCAGAGTGAAGTTGAAAATCATCATAAAAACAAAATAAAGTTTCTACGATCTGATCGTGGAGGAGAATATTTGAGTTACGAGTTTGGTGTACATTTGAAGCAATGCGGAATAGTTTCGCAACTCACGCCACCCGGAACACCACAGCGTAATGGTGTGTCCGAACATCGTAATCGTACTTTACTAGATATGGTGTGATCTATGATGTCTCTTACTGATTTACCGCTATCATTTTGGGGTTATGCTTTAGAGACGGCCGCATTCACGTTAAATAGGGCACCATCGAAATCCGTTGAGACGACGCCTTATGAACTATGGTTTGGCAAGAAACCAAAGTTGTCGTTTCTGAAAGTTTGGGGCTGCGATGCTTATGTGAAAAAGCTTCAACCTGATAAGCTCGAACCCAAATCGGAGAAATGTGTCTTCATAGGATATCCAAAGGAAACTATTGGATACACCTTCTATCATAGTTCCGAAGGCAAGACTTTTTTTGCTAAATTCGGAAACTTTCTGGAGAAGGAGTTTCTCTCGAAAGATGTGAGTGGGAGGAAAGTAGAACTTGATGAGGTAACTGTACCTGCACCCTTATTGGAAAGTAGTACATCACAGAAAACTGTTTGTGCGACACCTACACCAATTAGTGAGGAAGCTAATGATAATGATCATGAAACTTCAGGACAAGATACTACTGAACCTCGTAGATCAACCAGAGTGAGAACCGCGCCAGAGTGGTACGGTAATCCTGTTCTGGAAATCATGCTGCTAGATCACGATGAACCTACGAACTATGAAGAAGCGATGGTGAGCCCAGATTCCGCAAAATGGCTTGAAGCCATGAAATCTGAGATGGGATCCATGTATGAGAACAAAGTATGGACTTTGGTTGACTTGCCCGATGATCGGCAAGCAATTGAGAATAAATGGATCTTCAAGAAGAAGACTGACGCTGACGGTAATATTACTGTCTACAAAGCTCGACTTGTCGCAAAAGGTTTTCGACAAGTTCAAGGGGTTGACTACGATGAGACCTTCTCACCCGTAGCGATGCTTAAGTCTGTCCGAATCATGTTAGCAATTGCCGCATTTTATGATTATGAAATTTGGCAGATGGATGTCAAAACTGCATTCCTGAATGGATTTCTGGAAGAAGAGTTGTATATGATGCAACCGGAAGGTTTTGTCGATCCAAAGGGAGCTAACAAAGTGTGCAAGCTCCAGCGATCCATTTATGGACTGGTGCAAGCCTCTCGGAGTTGGAATAAACGCTTTGATAGTGTGATCAAAGCATTTGGTTTTATACATACTTTCGGAGAAGCCTGTATTTACAAGAAAGTGAGTGGGAGCTCTGTAGCATTTCTGATATTATATGTGGATGACATATTACTGATTGGAAATGATATAGAATTTCTGGATAGCATAAAGGGATACTTGAATAAGAGTTTTTTAATGAAAGACCTCGGTGAAGCTGCTTACATATTAGGCATAAAGATCTATAGAGATAGATCAAGACGCTTAATTGGACTTTCACAAAGCACATACCTTGACAAGATTTTGAAGAAGTTCAAAATGGATCAACCAAAGAAAGGGTTCTTGCCTGTGTTACAAGGTGTGAAGTTGAGTCAGCCTCAATGCCCGACCACTGCAGAAGATAGAGAGAAAATGAAAGATGTTCCCTATGCTTCAGCCATAGGCTCTGTCATGTATGCAATGCTGTGTACCAGACCTGATGTGTGCCTTGCTATAAGTTTAGCAGGGAGGTACCAAAGTAATCCAGGAGTGGATCACTGGACAGCGGTCAAGAACATCCTGAAGTACCTGAAAAGGACTAAGGATATGTTTCTCGTATATGGAGGTGACAAAGAGCTCATTGTAAACGGTTACGTTGATGCAAGCTTTGACCCTGATCCAGACGATTCTAAATCGCAAACCGGATACGTGTTTACATTAAATGGTGGAGCTGTCAGTTGGTGCAGTTCTAAACAAAGCATCATGGCGGGATCTACATGTGAAGCGGAGTACATAGCTGCTTCGGAAGCAGCAAACGAAGGAGTCTGGATGAAGGAGGTCATATCCGATCTAGGTTTCATACCTAGTGCATCGGGTCCAATGAAAATCTTTTGTGACAATACTGGTGCAATTGCCCTGGCAAAGGAATCCAGATTTCACAAAAGAACCAAGCACATCAAGAGACGCTTCAATTCCATCCGGGATCTAGTCCAGGTGGGAGACATAGAGATTTGCGAGATACATACGGATCTGAATGTAGCAGACCCGTTGACTAAGCCTCTTCCAGGAGCAAAACATGATCAACACCAAGGCTCCATGGGTGTTAAAATCATTACTGTGTAATCAAGATTATTGACTCTAGTGCAAGTGGTAGACTGAAGGAAATATGCCCTAGAGGCAATAATAAAGTTATTATTTATTTCCTTATATCATGATAAATGTTTATTATTCATGCTAGAATTGTATTAACCGGAAACATAATACATGTGTGAATACATAGACAAACAGAGTGTCACTAGTATGCGTCTACTTGACTAGCTCGTTAATCAAAGATGGTTATGTTTCCTAACCATAAACAATGAGTTGTTATTTGATTAATGGGATCACATCATTAGTTGAATGATCTGATTGAGATAACCCATTTCCATTAGCTTAGCACCCGATCGTTTAGTATGTTGCTTTTGCTTTCTTCATGACTTATACATGTTCCTATGACTATGAGATTATGCAACTCCCTTTTACCGGAGGAACACTTTGTGTGCTACCAAACGTCACAACGTAACTGGGTGATTATAAAGGAGCTCTACAGGTGTCTCCAACGGTACATGTTGGGTTGGCGTATTTCGAGATTAGGATTTGTCACTCCGTTTGACGGAGAGGTATCTCTGGGCCCTCTTAGTAATACACATCACATAAGCCTTGCAAACACTGCAACTAATGTGTTAGTTGTGAGATGATGTATTACGGAACGAGTAAAGAGACTTGCCGGTAACGAGATTGAACTAGGTATTGGATACCGACGATAGAATCTCGGGCAAGTAACATACCGATGACAAAGGGAACAACGTATGTAGTTATGCGGTCTAACCGATAAAGATCTTCGTAGAATATGTAGGAGCCAATATGGGCATCCAGGTCCCGCTATTGGTTATTGACCGGAGACGTGTCTCGGTCATGTCTACATTGTTCTCGAACCATAGGGTCCGCACGCTTAAAGTTACGATGACAGTTTCATTATGAGTTTATGTATTTTGATGTACCGAAGGTTGTTCGGAGTTTCGGATGTGATCACGGACATGACGAGGAGTATCAAAATGGTCGAGACATAAAGATTGATATATTGGACGGCTATATTCGGACACCGGAAGTGTTCCGGGGAAGTTTCGGATAAAACCGGAGAACCGGGGGGTTACCGGAACCCCCCGGGGGGTTAATGGGCCTCATGGGCCTAAAGTGGAGAAGAGGAAAGGCAGCCAGGGCAGGCTGCGCGCCCCCTCTCCCCCTAGTCCGAATTGGACAAGGAGGAAGGGGCGGTGCCCCCCCTTTCCTTCCTCTCCTCTCTTCCTTCCTTCCCCCTCTCCTACTTGGACAAGGAAAGGGAGGGGAGTCCTACTCCTGGCAGGAGTAGGACTCCTCCTGCGCGCTCCTACTAGGGCCGACCGCACCCCCCCTTGGCTCCTTTATATACGGGGGCAGGGGGCACCCTAGGACACACAAGTTGATCTTCGTGATCGTTCCTTAGCCGTGTGCGGTGCCCCCCTCCACGATATTACACCTCGATCATATTGTAGCGGTGCTTAGGCGAAGCCCTGCGACGGTTAAACATCAAGATCGTCACCACGCCGTCGTGCTGACGAAACTCCTCCCCGAAGCTTTGCTGGATCAGAGCCCGGGGTGCGTCATCGAGCTGTACGTGTGTCAAGAACTCGGAGGTGCCGGAGTAATGGTGCTTGGATCGGTTGGACCGGGAAGATGTACGACTACTTCCTCTACGTTGCGTCAACGCTTCCGCTTCGGTCTACGAGGGTACGTAGACAACACTCTCCCCTCTCGTTGCTATGCATCACCGTGAACTTGTTTTTGCAGGGCATGTTGTGATGTGATATGGTCAAGACATGATGCTAAATTTTATTGTATGAGATGATCATGTTTTGTAACCGAGTTATCGGCAACTGGCAGGAGCCATATGGTTGTCGCTTTATTGTATGCAATGCAATCGCGCTGTAATGCTTTACTTTATCACTAAGCGGTAGCGATAGTCGCGGAAGTATAAGATTGGCGAGGCGACAACGATGCTACGATGGAGATCAAGGTGTCGCGCCGGTGACGATGGTGATCATGACGGTGCTTCGGAGATGGAGATCACAGGCACAAGATGATGATGGCCATATCATATCACTTATATTGATTGCATGTGATGTTTATCTTTTATGCATCTTATCTTGCTTTGATTGACGGTAGCATTATAAGATGATCTCTCACTAAAATTATCAAGAAGTGTTCTCCCTGAGTATGCACCATTGCGAAAGTTCTTCATGCTGAGACACCACGTGATGATCGGGTGTGATAGGCTCTACGTTCAAATACAACGGGTGCAAAACAGCTGCACACGCGGAATACTAAGGTTATACTTGACGAGCCAAGCATATGCAGATATGGCCTCGGAACACGGAGACCGAAAGGTCGAGCGTGAATCATATAGTAGATATGATCAACATAGTGATGTTCACCAATGAAACTACTCCATCTCACGTGATGATCGGATATGGTTTAGTTGATTTGGATCACGTGATCACTTAGAGGATTAGAGGGATGTCTATCTAAGTGGGAGTTCTTTAAGTAATTTGATTAATTGAACTTAAATTTATCATGAACTTAGTACCTGATAGTATCTTGCTTATGTACGTTTGATTGTAGATAGATGGCCCGTGCTGTTGTTCCGTTGAATTTTAATGCGTTCCTTGTGAAAGCAAAGTTGAAAGATGATGGTAGCAATTACACGGACCGGGTCCATAACTTGAGGATTATCCTCATTGCTGCACAGAAGAATTACGTCCTGGAAGCACCGCTGGGTGCCAGGCCTGCTGCTGGAGCAACACCAGATGTTATGAACGTCTGGCAGAGCAAAGCTGATGACTACTCGATAGTTCAGTGTGCCATGCTTTACGGCTTAGAATCGGGACTTCAACGACGTTTTGAACAACATGGAGCATATGAGATGTTCCAGGAGTTGAAGTTAATATTTCATGCAAATGCCCGGATTGAGAGATATGAAGTCTCCAATAAGTTCTCTAGCTGCAAGATGGAGGAGAACAGTTCTGTCAGTGAACATATACTCAAAATGACTGGGTATAATAATCACTTGATTCAGATGGGAGTTAATCTTCCAGATGATTGCGTCATTGACAGAATTCTCCAATCATTGCCACCAAGCTACAAGAGCTTCGTGATGAACTATAATATGCAAGGGATGAATAAGACTATTCCCGAGCTCTTCGCAATGCTGAAAGCTGTGGAGGTAGAAATCAAAAAGGAGCATCAAGTGTTGATGGTCAACAAGACCACTAGTTTCAAGAAAAAGGGAAAAGGGAAGAAGAAGGAGAACTTCAAGAAGAACGGCAAGCAAGTTGCTGCTCAAGAGTAGAAACCCAAGTCTGGACCTAAGCCTGAAACTGAGTGCTTCTACTGCAAGCAGACTGGTCACTGGAAGCGGAACTGCCCCAAGTATTTGGCGGATAAGAAGGATGGCAAGGTGAACAAAGGTATATGTGTTATACATGTTATTGATGTGTACCTTACTAATGCTCGCAGTAGCACCTGGGTATTTGATACTGGTTCTGTTGCTAATATTTGCAACTCGAAACAGGGACTACGGATTAAGCGAAGATTGGCTAAGGACAAGGTGACGATGCAAGTGGGAAACGGTTCCAAAGTCGATGTGATCGCGGTCGGCACGCTACCTCTACATCTACCTTCGGGATTAGTATTAGACCTAAATAATTGTTATTTGGTGCCAGCGTTGAGCATGAACATTATATCTGGATCTTGTTTAATGCGAGACAATTATTCATTTAAATCAGAGAATAATGGTTGTTCTATTTATATGAGTAATATCTTTTATGGTCATGCACCCTTGAAGAGTGGTCTATTCTTATTGAATCTCGATAGTAGTGATACACATATTCATAATGTTGAAGCCAAAAGATGCAGAGTTGATAATGATGGTGCAACTTATTTGTGGCACTGCCGTTTAGGTCATATCGGTGTAAAGCGCATGAAGAAACTCCATACTGATGGACTTTTGGAACCACTTGATTATGAATCACTTGGTACTTGCGAACCGTGCCACATGGGCAAGATGACTAAAACACCGTTCTCCGGTACTATGGAGAGAGCAACAGATTTGTTGGAAATCATACATACAGATGTATGTGGTCCGATGAATATTGGGGCTCGTGGCGGATATCGTTATTTTCTCACCTTCACAGATGACTTAAATAGATATGGGTATATCTACTTAATGAAACATAAGTCTGAAACATTTGAAAAGTTCAAAGAATTTCAGAGTGAAGTTGAAAATCATCGTAAAAAGAAAATAAAGTTTCTACGATCTGATCGTGGAGGAGAATATTTGAGTTATGAGTTTGGTGTACATTTGAAGCAATGCGGAATAGTTTCGCAACTCACGCCACCCGGAACACCACAGCGTAATGGTGTGTCCGAACATCATAATCGTACTTTAGTAGATATGGTGCGATCTATGATGTCTCTTACTGATTTACCGCTATGATTTTGGGGTTATGCTTTAGAGACGGCCGCATTCACGTTAAATAGGGCACCATCGAAATCCGTTGAGACGACGCCTTATGAACTATGGTTTGGCAAGAAACCAAAGTTGTCGTTTCTAAAAGTTGGGGCTGCGATGCTTATGTGAAAAAGCTTCAACCTGATAAGCTCGAACCCAAATCGGAGAAATGTGTCTTCATAGGATATCCAAAGGAAACTATTGGATACACCTTCTATCACAGATCCGAAGGCAAGACTTTTGTTGCTAAATTCGGAAACTTTCTGGAGAAGGAGTTTCTCTCGAAAGATGTGAGTGGGAGGAAAGTAGAACTTGATGAGGTAACTGTACCTGCACCCTTATTGGAAAGTAGTACAACACAGAAAACTGTTTGTGCGACACCTACACCAATTAGTGAGGAAGCTAATGATAATGATCATGAAACTTCAGGACAAGATACTACTGAACCTCGTAGATCAACCAGAGTGAGAACCGCGCCAGAGTGGTACGGTAATCCTGTTCTGGAAATCATGCTGCTAGATCACGATGAACCTACGAACTATGAAGAAGCGATGGTGAGCCCAGATTCCGCAAAATGGCTTGAAGCCATGAAATCTGAGATGGGATCCATGTATGAGAACAAAGTATGGACTTTGGTTGACTTGCCCGATGATCGGCAAGCAATTGAGAATAAATGGATCTTCAAGAAGAAGACTGACGCTGACGGTAATGTTACTGTCTACAAAGCTCGACTTGTCGCAAAAGGTTTTCGACAAGTTCAAGGGGTTGACTACGATGAGACCTTCTCACTCGTAGCGATGCTTAAGTCTGTCCGAATCATGTTAGCAATTGCCGCATTTTATGATTATGAAATTTGGCAGATGGATGTCAGAACTGCATTCCTGAATGGATTTCTGGAAGAAGAGTTGTATATGATGCAACCGGAAGGTTTTGTCGATCCAAAGGGAGCTAACAAAGTGTGCAAGCTCCAGCGATCCATTTATGGACTGGTGCAAGCCTCTCGGAGTTGGAATAAACGCTTTGATAGTGTGATCAAAGCATTTGGTTTTATACAGACTTTCGGAGAAGCCTGTATTTACAAGAAAGTGAGTGGGAGCTCTGTAGCATTTCTGATATTATATGTGGATGACATATTACTGATTGGAAATGATATAGAATTTCTGGATAGCATAAAGGGATACTTGAATAAGAGTTTTTTAATGAAAGACCTCGGTGAAGCTGCTTATATATTAGGCATAAAGATCTATAGAGATAGATCGAGACGCTTAATTGGACTTTCACAAAGCACATACCTTGACAAGTTTTGGAAGAAGTTCAAAATGGATCAAGCAAAGAAAGGGTTCTTGCCTGTGTTACAAGGTGTGAAGTTGAGTCAGACTCAATGCCCGACCACTGCAGAAGATAGAGAGAAAATGAAAGATGTTCCCTATGCTTCAGCCATAGGCTCTATCATGTATGCAATGCTGTGTACCAGACCTGATGTGTGCCTTGCTATAAGTTTAGCAGGGAGGTACCAAAGTAATCCAGGAGTGGATCACTGGACAGCGGTCAAGAACATCCTGAAGTACCTGAAAAGGACTAAGGATATGTTTCTCGTATATGGAGGTGACAAAGAGCTCATTGTAAACGGTTACGTTGATGCAAGCTTTGACACTGATCCGGACGATTCTAAATCGCAAACCAGATACGTGTTTACATTAAACGGTGGAGCTGTCAGTTGGTGCAGTTCTAAACAAAGCATCGTGGCGGGATCTACATGTGAAGCGGAGTACATAGCTGCTTCGGAAGCAGCAAACGAAGGAGTCTGGATGAAGGAGTTCATATCCGATCTAGGTGTCATACCTAGTGCATCGGGTCCAATGAAAATCTTTTGTGACAATACTGGTGCAATTGCCCTGGCAAAGGAATCCAGATTTCACAAAAGAACCAAGCACATCAAGAGACGCTTCAATTCCATCCGGGATCTAGTCCAGGTGGGAGACATAGAGATTTGCGAGATACATACGGATCTGAATGTAGCAGACCCGTTGACTAAGCCTCTTCCAGGAGCAAAACATGATCAGCACCAAGGCTCCATGGGTGTTAAAATCATTACTAAGTAATCTAGATTATTGACTCTAGTGCAAGTGGGAGACTGAAGGAAATATGCCCTAGAGGCAATAATAAAGTTATTATTTATTTCCTTATATCATGATAAATGTTTATTATTCATGCTAGAATTGTATTAACCAGAAACATAATACATGTGTGAATACATAGACAAACAGAGTGTCACTAGTATGCCTCTACTTGACTAGCTCGTTAATCAAAGATGGTTATGTTTCCTAACCATAAACAAAGAGTTGTTATTTGATTAATGGGATCACATCATTAGTTGAATGATCTGATTGAGATAACCCATTTCCATTAGCTTAGCACCCGATCGTTTAGTATGTTGCTATTGCTTTCTTCATGACTTATACATGTTCCTATGACTATGAGATTATGCAACTCCCGTTTACTGGAGGAACACTTTGTGTGCTACCAAACGTCACAACGTAACTGGGTGATTATAAAGGAGCTCTACAGGTGTCTCCAAAGGTACATGTTGGGTTAGCGTATTTCGAGATTAGGATTTGTCACTCCGTTTGACGGAGAGGTATCTCTGGGCCCTCTTAGTAATACACATCACATAAGCCTTGCAAGCACTGCAACTAATGTGTTAGCTGTGAGATGATGTATTACGGAACGAGTAAAGAGACTTGCCGGTAACGAGATTGAACTAGGTATTGGATACCGACGATAGAATCTCGGGCAAGTAACATACCGATGACAAAGGGAACAACGTATGTAGTTATGCGGTCTGACCGATAAAGATCTTCGTAGAATATGTAGGAGCCAATATGGGCATCCAGGTCCCGCTATTGGTTATTGACCGGAGACGTGTCTCGGTCATGTCTACATTGTTCTCGAACCATAGGGTCCGCACGCTTAAAGTTACGATGACAGTTTCATTATGAGTTTATGTATTTTGATGTACCGAAGGTTGTTCGGAGTCCCGGATGTGATCACGGACATGACGAGGAATATCAAAATGGTCGAGACATAAAGATTGATATATTGGACGGCTATATTCGGACACTGGAAGTGTTCCGGGGAAGTTTCGGATAAAACCGGAGAACCGGGGGGTTACCGGAACCCCCCGGGGGGTTAACGGGCCTCATGGGCCTAAAGTGGAGAAGAGGAAAGGCAGCCAGGGCAGGCTGCGCGCCCCCTCTCCCCCTAGTCCGAATTGGACAAGGAGGAAGGGGCAGCGCCCCCCCTTTCCTTCCTCTCCTCTCTTCCTTCCTTCCCCCTCTCCTACTTGGACAAGGAAAGGGAGGGGAGTCCTACTCCTGGCAGGAGTAGGACTCCTCCTGTGCACCTCCTACTAGGGCCGGCCGCACCCCATTGGCTCCTTTATATACGGGGGCAGGGGGGCACCCTAGGACACACAAGTTGATCTTCGTGATCGTTCCTTAGCCGTGTGCGGTGCCCCCCTCCACGATATTACACCTCGATCATATTGTAGCGGTGCTTAGGCGAAGCCCTGCGACGGTTAAACATCAAGATCGTCACAACGCCGTCGTGCTGACGAAACTCCTCCCCGAAGCTTTGCTAGATCAGAGCCCGGGGTGCGTCATCGAGCTGTACGTGTGTCAAGAACTCGGAGGTGCCGGAGTAATGGTGCTTGGATCGGTTGGACCGGGAAGACGTACGACTACTTCCTCTACGTTGCGTCAACGCTTCCGCTTCGGTCTACGAGGGTACGTAGACAACACTCTCCCCTCTCGTTGCTATGCATCACCATGAACTTGTTTTTGCAGGGCATGTTGTGATGTGATATGGTCAAGACATGATGCTAAATTTTATTGTATGAGATGATCATGTTTTGCAACCGAGTTATCGGCAACTGGCAGGAGCCATATGGTTGTCGCTTTATTGTATGCAATGCAATCGCGCTGTAATGCTTTACTTTATCACTAAGCGGTAGCGATAGTCGCGGAAGTATAAGATTGGCGAGACGACAACGATGCTACGATGGAGATCAAGGTGTCGCGGCGGTGACGATGGTGATCATGACGGTGCTTCAGAGATGGAGATCACAGGCACAAGATGATGATGGCCATATCATATCACTTATATTGATTGCATGTGATGTTTATCTTTTATGCATCTTATCTTTCTTTGATTGACGGTAGCATTATAAGATGATCTCTTACTAAAATTATCAAGAAGTGTTCTCCCTGAGTATGCACCATTGCGGAAGTTCTTCATGCTGAGACACCACGTGATGATCGGGTGTGATAGGCTCTACGTTCAAATAGAATGGGTGCAAAACAGTTGCACACGCGGAATACTAAGGTTATACTTGACGAGCCAAGCATATGCAGATATGGCCTCGGAACACGGAGACCGAAAGGTCGAGCATGAATCATATAGTAGATATGATCAACATAGTGATGTTCACCAATGAAACTACTCCATCTCACGTGATGATCGGATATGGTTTAGTTGATTTGGATCACGTGATCACTTAGAGGATTAGAGGGATGTCTATCTAAGTGGGAGTTCTTTAAGTAATTTGATTAATTGAACTTAAATTTATCATGAACTTAGTACCTGATAGTATCTTGCTTATGTATGTTTGATTCTAGATAGATGGCCTGTGCTGTTCTTCCGTTGAATTTTAATGCGTTCCTTGAGAAAGCAAAGTTGAAAGATGATGGTAGCAATTACACGGACCGGGTCCGTAACTTGAGGATTATCCTCATTGCTGCACAGAAGAATTACGTCCTGGAAGCACCGCTGGGTGCCAGGCCTGCTGCTGGAGCAACACCAGATGTTATGAACGTCTGGCAGAGCAAAGCTGATGACTACTCGATAGTTCAGTGTGCCATGCTTTACGGCTTAGAATCGGGACTTCAACGACGTTTTGAACGTCATGGAGCATATGAGATGTTCCAGGAGTTGAAGTTAATATTTCATGCAAATGCCCGGATTGAGAGATATGAAGTCTCCAATAAGTTCTATAGCTGCAAGATGGAGGAGAACAGTTCTGTCAGTGAACATATACTCAAAATGACTGGGTATAATAATCACTTGATTCAGATGGGAGTTAATCTTCCAGATGATTGTGTCATTGACAGAATTCTCCAATCACTGCCACCAAGCTACAAGAGCTTCGTGATGAACTATAATATGCAAGGGGTGAATAAGACTATTCCCGAGCTCTTCGCAATGCTGAAAGCTGCGGAGGTAGAAATCAAAAAGGAGCATCAAGTGTTGATGGTCAACAAGACCACTAGTTTCAAGAAAAAGGGCAAAGGGAAGAAGAAGGGGAACTTCAAGAAGAACGGCAAGCAAGTTGCTGCTCAAGAGAAGAAACCCAAGTCTGGACCTAAGCCTGAAACTGAGTGCTTCTACTGCAAGCAGACTGGTCACTGGAAGCGGAACTGCCCCAAGTATTTGGCGGATAAGAAGGATGGCAAGGTGAACAAAGGTATATGTGATATACATGTTATTGATGTGTACCTTACTAATGCTCGCAGTAGCACCTGGGTATTTGATACTGGTTCTGTTGCTAATATTTGCAACTCGAAACAGGGACTACGGATTAAGCGAAGATTGGCTAAGGACGAGGTGACCATGCAAGTGGGAAACGGTTCCAAAGTCGATGTGATCGCGGTCGGCACGCTACCTCTACATATACCTTCGGGATTAGTATTAGACCTAAATAATTGTTATTTGGTGCCAACGTTGAGCATGAACATTATATCTGGATCTTGTTTAATGCGAGACGATTATTCATTTAAATCAGAGAATAATGGTTGTTCTATTTATATGAGTAATATCTTTTATGGTCATGCACCCTTGAAGAGTGGTCTATTCTTATTGAATCTCGATAGTAGTGATACACATATCCATAATGTTGAAGCCAAAAGATGCAGAGTTGATAATGATGGTGCAACTTATTTGTGGCACTGCCGTTTAGGTCATATCGGTGTAAAGCGCATGAAGAAACTCCATACTGATGGACTTTTGGAACCACTTGATTATGAATCACTTGGTACTTGCGAACCGTGCCTCATGGGCAAGATGACTATAACACCGTTCTCCGGTACTATGGAGAGAGCAACAGATTTGTTGGAAATCATACATACAGATGTATGTGGTCCGATGAATATTGGGGCTCGTGGCGGATATCGTTATTTTCTCACCTTCACAGATGACTTAAACAGATATGGGTATATCTACTTAATGAAACATAAGTCTGAAACATTTGAAAAGTTCAAAGAATTTCAGAGTGAAGTTGAAAATCATCGTAAAAAGAAAATAAAGTTTCTACGATCTGATCGTGGAGGAGAATATTTGAGTTACGAGTTTGGTGTACATTTGAAGCAATGCGGAATAGTTTCGCAACTCACGCCACCCGGAACACCACAGCGTAATGGTGTGTCCGAACATCGTAATCGTACTTTACTAGATATGGTGCGATTTATGATGTCTCTTACTGATTTACCGCTATCATTTTGGGGTTATGCTTTAGAGACGGCCGCTTTCACGTTAAATAGGGCACCATCGAAATCCGTTGAGACGACGCCTTATGAACTATGGTTTGGCAAGAAACCAAAGTTGTCGTTTCTGAAAGTTTGGGGCTGCGATGCTTATGTGAAAAACTTCAACCTGATAAGCTCGAACCCAAATCGGAGAAATGTGTCTTCATAGGATATCCAAAGGAAACTATTGGATACACCTTCTATCACAGATCCGAAGGCAAGACTTTTGTTGCTAAATTCGGAAACTTTCTGGAGAAGGAGTTTCTCTCGAAAGATGTGATTGGGAGGAAAGTAGAACTTGATGAGGTAACTGTACCTGCACCCTTATTGGAAAGTAGTACATCACAGAAAACTGTTTGTGCGACACCTACACCAATTAGTGAGGAAGCTAATGATAATGATCATGAAACTTCAGGACAAGATACTACTGAACCTCGTAGATCAACCAGAGTGAGAACCGCGCCAGAGTGGTACGGTAATCCTGTTCTGGAAATCATGCTGCTATATCACGATGAACCTATGAACTATGAAGAAGCGATGGTGAGCCCAGATTCCGCAAAATGGCTTGAAGCCATGAAATCTGAGATGGGATCCATGTATGAGAACAAAGTATGGACTTTCGTTGACTTGCCCGATGATCGGCAAGAAATTGAGAATAAATGGATCTTCAAGAAGAAGACTGACGCTGACGGTAATATTACTGTCTACAAAGCTCGACTTGTCGCAAAAGGTTTTCGCAAGTTCAAGGGGTTGACTACGATGAGACCTTCTCACCCGTAGCGATGCTTAAGTCTGTCCGAATCATGTTAGCAATTGCCGCATTTTATGATTATGAAATTTGGCAGATGGATGTCAAAACTGCATTCCTGAATGGATTTCTGGAAGAAGAGTTGTATATGATGCAACCGGAAGGTTTTGTCGATCCAAAGGGAGCTAACAAAGTGTGCAAGCTCCAGCGATCCATTTATGGACTGGTGCAAGCCTCTCGGAGTTGGAATAAACGCTTTGATAGTGTGATCAAAGCATTTGGTTTTATACAGACTTTCGGAGAAGCCTGTATTTACAAGAAAGTGAGTGGGAGCTCTGTAGCATTTCTGATATTATATGTGGATGACATATTATTGATTGGAAATGATATAGAATTTCTGGATAGCATAAAGGGATACTTGAATAAGAGTTTTTTAATGAAAGACCTCGGTGAAGCTGCTTACATATTAGGCATAAAGATCTATAGAGATAGATCAAGACGCTTAATTGGACTTTCACAAAGCACATACCTTGACAAGATTTTGAAGAAGTTCAAAATGGATCAAGCAAAGAAAGGGTTCTTGCCTGTGTTACAAGGTGTGAAGTTGAGTCAGACTCAATGCCCGACCACTGCAGAAGATAGAGAGAAAATGAAAGATGTTCCCTATGCTTCAGCCATAGGCTCTATCATGTATGCAATGCTGTGTACCAGACCTGATGTGTGCCTTGCTATAAGTTTAGCAGGGAGGTACCAAAGTAATCCAGGAGTGGATCACTGGACAACGGTCAAGAACATCCTGAAGTACCTGAAAAGGACTAAGGATATGTTTCTCGTATATGGAGGTGACAAAGAGCTCATTGTAAACGGTTACGTTGATGCAAGCTTTGACACTGATCCGGACGATTCTAAATCGCAAACCGGATACGTGTTTACATTAAACGGTGGAGCTGTCAGTTGGTGCAGTTCTAAACAAAGCATCGTGGCGGGATCTACATGTGAAGCGGAGTACATAGCTGCTTCGGAAGCAGCAAACGGAGGAGTCTGGATGAAGGAGTTCATATCCGATCTAGGTGTCATACCTAGTGCATCGGGTCCAATGAAAATCTTTTGTGACAATACTGGTGCAATTGCAGTGGCAAAGGAATCCAGATTTCACAAAAGAACCAAGCACATCAAGAGACGCTTCAATTCCATCCGGGATCTAGTCCAGGTGGGAGACATAGAGATTTGCGAGATACATACGGATCTGAATGTAGCAGACCCGTTGACTAAGCCTCTTCCAGGAGCAAAACATGATCAGCACCAAGGCTCCATGGGTGTTAAAATCATTACTGTGTAATCTAGATTATTGACTCTAGTGCAACTGGGAGACTGAAGGAAATATGCCCTAGAGGCAATAATAAAGTTATTATTTATTTCCTTATATCATGATAAATGTTTATTATTCATGCTAGAATTGTATTAACCGGAATCATAATACATGTGTGAATACATAGACAAACAGAATGTCACTAGTATGCCTCTACTTGACTAGCTCGTTAATCAAAGATGGTTATGTTTCCTAACCATAAACAAAGAGTTGTTATTTGATTAATGGGATCACATCATTAGTTGAATGATCTGATTGAGATAACCCATTTCCATTAGCTTAGCACCCGATCGTTTAGTATGTTGCTATTGCTTTCTTCATGACTTATACATGTTCCTATGACTATGAGATTATGCAACTCCCGTTTACCGGAGGAACACTTTGTGTGCTACCAAACGTCACAACGTAACTGGGTGATTATAAAGGAGCTTTACAGGTGTCTCCATAGGTACATGTTGGGTTGGCATATTTCGAGATTAGGATTTGTCACTCCGTTTGACGGAGAGGTATCTCTGGGCCCTCTTAGTAATACACATCACATAAGCCTTGCAAGCACTGCAACTAATGTGTTAGTTGTGAGATGATGTATTACGGAACGAGTAAAGAGACTTGCCGGTAACGAGATTGAACTAGGTATTGGATACCGACGATAGAATCTCGGGCAAGTAACATACCGATGACAAAGGGAACAACGTATGTAGTTATGCGGTCTGACCGATAAAGATCTTCGTAGAATATGTAGGAGCCAATATGGGCATCCAGGTCCCGCTATTGGTTATTGACCGGAGACGTGTCTCGGTCATGTCTACATTGTTCTCGAACCATAGGGTCCACACGCTTAAAGTTACGATGACAGTTTCATTATGAGTTTATGTATTTTGATGTACCGAAGGTTGTTCGGAGTCCCGGATGTGATCACGGACATGACGAGGAGTATCAAAATGGTCGAGACATAAAGATTGATATATCGGACGGCTATATTCGGACACCGGAAGTGTTCCGGGGAAGTTTCGGATAAAACCGGAGAACCGGGGGGTTACCGGAACCCCCCGGGGGGTTAATGGGTCTCATGGGCCTAAAGTGGAGAAGAGGAAAGGCATCCAGGGCAGGCCGCACCCCCCTCTCCCCCTAGTCCGAATTGGACAAGGAGGGAGGGGCGGCGCCCCCCCTTTCCTTCCTCTCCTCTCTTCCTTCCTTCCCCCTCTCCTACTTGGACAAGGAAAGGGAGGGGAGTCCTACTCCCGGTAGGAGTAGGACTCCTCCTACGCGCCTCCTACTAGGGCCGGCTGCACCCCCCCTTGGCTCCTTTATATACGGGGGCAGGGGGCACCCTTGGACACACAAGTTGATCTTCGTGATCGTTCCTTAGCCGTGTGCGGTGCCCCCCTCCACGATATTACACCTCGATCATATTGTAGCGGTGCTTAGGCGAAGCCCTGCGACGGTTAAACATCAAGATCGTCACCACGCCATCGTGCTGACGAAACTCCTCCCTGAAGCTTTGCTGGATCGGAGCCCGGGGTGCGTCATCGAGCTGTACGTGTGTAAAGAACTCGGAGGTGCCGGAGTAATGGTGCTTGGATCGGTTGGACCGGGAAGACGTACGACTACTTCCTCTACGTTGCGTCAACGCTTCCTCTTCGGTCTACGAGGGTACGTAGACAACACTCTCCCCTCTCGTTGCTATGCATCACCATGATCTTGCGTGTGCATAGGAAATTTTTTGAAATTACTACGTTCCCGATGACCTCCCCCCTTGCTCCTTTATATACGGGGGCTGGCGGCACCCTAGAAGACACAAGTTGATCATTGATCCCTTAGTCGTGTGCGGTGCCCCCCTCCACCATAATCCACCTCGATCATATCATAGTGGTGCTTAGGAGAAGCCCTGCGTCGGTAGCAACATCATCACCGTCTTCACGCCGTCGTGCTGACGGAACTCTCCCGTGAAGCTCTGCTGGATCGGAGTTCATGGGACGTCATCGAGCTGAACGTGTGCTGAACTCGGAGGTGTTGTGCGTTCGGTACTTGGATCGGTCGGATTGTGAAGACGTTTGACTATATCAACCGCGTTCTCATAACGCTTCCACTTACGGTCTACGAGGGTACGTGGACGATACTCTTCCCTCTCGTTGCTATACATCACCATGATCTTGCATGTGCGTAGGATTTTTTTTGGAAATACTACGTTCCCCAATAGTGGCATCCGAGCCAGGTTTATGCGTAGATGTTATATGCACGAGTAGAACACAAGTGATTTGTGGACGATACAAGTCATACTGCTTACCAGCGTGTCACACTTTTGTTCAGAGGTATTGTTGGATGAAGCAGCCCAGACCGACATTACGCGTACGCTTACGCAAGACTGGTTCTACCAACGTGCTTTGCACACAGGTGGCTAGCGGGTGTCAGTTTCTCCAACTTTAGTTGAACCGAGTGTGGCTATGCCCGGTCCTTCAGAAGGTTAAAAGAGCACTAACTTGACAAACTATCATTGTGGTTTTGATGCGTAGGTAAGAACGGTTCTTGCTCAGCCCGTAGCAGCCATGTAAAACTTGCAACAACAAAGTAGAGGACGTCCAACTTGTTTTTGTAGGGAATGTTGTGATGTGATATGGTCAAGACATGATGCTATATTTTATTGTATGAGATGATCATGTTTTGTAACCGAGTTATCGTCAACTGGCAGGAGCCGTATGGTTGTCGCTTTATTGTATGCAATGCAATCGCCCTGTAATGGCTTTACTTTATCACTAAGCAGTAGCAATAGTATTAGAAGCAATAATTGGCAAGATGACAACGATGCTACGATGGAGATCAAGGTGTCGCGCCGGTGACGATGGTGATCATGATGGTGCTTCGGAGATGGAGATCACAAGCACAAGATGATGATGGCCATATCATATCACTTATATTGATTTCATGTGATGTTTATCTTTTATGCATCTTATTTTGCTTAGATCGACGGTAGCATTATAAGATGATCTCTCATTAAATTTCAAGGTACAAGTGTTCTCCCTGAGTATGCACCGTTGCGAAAGTTTGTCGTGCGGAGACACTACGTGACGATCGGGTGTGATAAGCTCTACGTTCACATACAACGGGTGCAAGCCAGTTTTGCACATGCAGAATACTCGGGTTAAACTTGACGAACCTAGCATATGCAGATATGGCCTCGGGACACTGGAGACCGAAAGGTCGAGTGTGAATCATATAGAAGATATGATCAACATAGTGATGTTCACCATTGAAAACTACTCCATCTCACGTGATGATCGGACATGGTTTAGTTGATATGGATCACATGATCACTTAGATGATTAGAGGGATGTCTATCTTAGTGGGAGTTCTGTAATAATTTGATTAAACTAAACTTTAATTTATCATGAACTTAGTCCTGATAGTATTTGCATATCTATGTTGTAGATCAATAGCTTGCGATGTAGTTAGGTGATAATTTATGATAATTTATCATGAACTTCCTCATTGTTGCACAGAAGAATTATGTCCTTGATGCACCGCTAGGTGATAGACCTATAGCAGGAGCAGATGCACACGTTATGAACGTTTGACAAAGCTCGGTATGATTACTACTTAATAGTTTAGTGCACCATGCTTTATGGCTTAGAACCGGGACTTCAAAAATGTTTTGAACGCCACGGAACATATAAGATGTTCTAAGATTTGAAATTGTTTTCATACTCATGCACGTGTCGAGAGGTATGAGACCTCTGACAGTACTTTGCCTACAAGATGGTGAAGAATAGCTCAACTAGTGAGCATGTGCTCAGATTATCTGAGTACTACAATCGCTTGAATCAAGTGGGAGTTAATCTTCGAGATAAAAAGGTGATTGACAGATTTCTCTAGTCACTATCACCAAGTTACTGGAACTTCGCGATGAATTATAATACGCAAGTGATGACGAAATTAATTCCCGAGCTCTTCGCGATGCTCAAATCAAGGTAGAAATCAAGAAATATCATCAAGTGTTGATGGTTAACAAGACCACTAGTTTCAAGAAAAGGGCAAAGGGAAAGAAAGGGAACTTCAAATAAGAATAGCAAGCAAGTTGCTGCTCCCATGAAGAAGCCCAAAGCTAGACCCAAGCCTGGAACTGAGTGCTACTACTGCAAAGGAAATGATCACTGGAAGTGGAACTGCCCTAGATACTTGGCTGATAAGAAGGATGGCAAAATGAACAAAGGTATATTTCATATACATGTTATTGATGTGTACTTTACTTGTGTTTATAGCAACCCCTCGGTGTTTGATACTAGTTTAGTTGCTAAAAGTAGTAAATTGAAACGGGAGTTGCAGAATGAACAGAGACTAGTTAAGGGTGAAGTGATGATGTGTGTTGGAAGTTGTTCCAAGAATGATATGATCATCATCGCACACTCCCTATACTTTCGAGATTAGAGTTGAACCTAAATAAATGTTATTTGGTGTTTGCGTTGAGCATGAATATGATTTGATCATGTTTATTGCAATACTATTATTCATTTAAGTTTGAGAATAATTGTTGTTCTGTTTACATGAATAAAACCTTCTATGGTTAAACACCCAATGAAATTGGTTTGTTGGATCTCGATCGTAGTGATACACATATTCATAATATTGAAGCCAAAAGATGCAAAGTTAATAATGATAGTGCAACTTATTTATGGCACTGCTGTCGTGGTTCTAAGTCTGACAGTAATCTAGGGGGGTAGGTATGGAGAGGCAAGATCTTAGCTATGGAGTAGTTGTAAGCACACGAGGTTTACAAGTTCAGGCCCTTCTCGGAGGAAGTAATAGCCCTACATCTCGGAGCCTGGAGGTGGTCGACTGGATTATGCGTGTATGAATTACAGGGGTGCGAACCCTTTACACTGAGGAGGGGGGTGGCTTATATAGAGTTTGCCGGACCCCTCCGGCCCTCAGTTGTGCAAGGTTTTAAATACATTAAGGTCAGGTGTTACTGGTAGCGCCCCTAATAAAGTGCTATGATGACCAGAAAAGCTACTTAATAACCGACCGTTAGCGTGCGGAGTGCCTTTAGGTCTCCTGGCCGTCGAGTGGTTGGCTCTTGGTCGAGTGATTGCTTCTTGGTCGAGTGTCTTCGAGTCTGTCGAGTGGAACACCTCCAAGTCGATTGAAAGGTGATTACATCTAGAGATGTCCTTGGGTAGGGCAGTTGGGACAGGTCCATGACCCTCCCCTAGGTACATAGCTTCATCATTAGCCCCCGAATGGATCGAGGTTTGAGTGGGGAAGGAGTTGAGAATTTCTCCGACTCATTTTTCATGCCATGAGCATATCTTGTTTCGGATCAATGAACCTGAGCGATGACAACAACTTCCTTTTCAGTCGCCTTGATCCATTCTTAGTATTTTGTCGAGTGAGTTTCTTTACTTGAAAGGCTCCGAGTGATGGCATGGAGGAGATCTTCTGTCTGACAAGTTGTTCTGCTGCCCGCAGATTTCGCGGGATTCGGATTTTGGGAAGCGCGCGGGACGGGGGAGGCCGCAGTAATCAGATGGGATAGGGTGGAGCCGCCTTGATCTCCGCACCACCTTTTTCGCCACGTATCGCGCGCGCGATTGTTACGGGATTTGACAGGACCGCCCGGGCCTACCAGTCAGCCACTCGGAAGCGACCTCATATAAGGCGTCGGATGGGGGTTTCTTGGACAGTGCGTTCCCATTCCCTCTTCTCCTCTTCAAGCTTATTCGTCGCGCTCGCTCTCGCCCCAGCGCCACCGCTCCGTACGTGTCTCGCCGGCGACGATGGGGAAGGAGAAGACGGTGGCTCTGGAGCGGGCGAAGAAGGCGACGGCAAAGGCGAAGGGGAAGGCGACCAGTCGGGGTGGATCTTCCTCGCGAGCTGGCCTGCCGAAGGGCTGGATCCAGGGCGAGTGGATCCACTCGGCAATCCGCCAAGAAGATCTCGACGACCTAGCCGTAGGAGGTCTGATCCCCCATGGATCGGCGCGGCTTCCAGGGAAGGAGTCGGAGCCGCAACCTCGGGAGGGTGAGCGCGTTATCCTTGCCACCCACGTCGACCGTGGATTTTCCTTGCCTCCTCACCCTTTCTTTTGGGGGTTTCTGAATTTCTTTGGGGCACAACTCCACCACTTCACTCCCAACACAATCGTGTACCTCACTGCTTTCGTGTCTTTGTGTGAAAATTTCTTGGGTTGTCGGCCTCACTTGGGTCTTTTCAAGCACATTTTCACCTGTCGTTCTCATACGGTAAAAAAGGCCAATCCGAGTGACGAGAGAACACAAGTGATTCAGATGTGTGGGGGTCTTGGTGTTCAGATGAGAGGGAAAAGTTCCTTTCCAGCCATGATTCTTCCCGACTCAGTTCGCGGATGGCAGTCGGCCTGGTTTTGCTGCAAAGACCAGTCGACTGGCCTCCCTCCTTTTACCATGGACCGAGTGAGGAAACCCTCCTCTTTGAAGGTTCTCCCGGAGGAGAAGGCGCAGGTTAGGGTGCTGGTCGAACGAGTGGTCCAGCTTATCCGTGACGGGGTCACCGGTATGGATCTCTTGGAGGTTTTCCTTCAGCGGCGCATCCAGCCTCTTCAAGCCCGAGACCATCCGATGTGGATGTATTCGGGTCTTGATGACTCCACTCGGATTCACCCGGAGGAGGTCGATGACGACACATTGGAGAAGTGGCTGTCGGGCATGACCGGAAACAAGGACAACCCCAGGCGAACCAGGAGAGTTCCTCCATTCGACCAGTCCCATGTACCAGAGAAGGTCCGATTCTGAGCTTCTGATTGTAATGTGAATTCACTCGCGCAGTTGCCTATACTGCATCAACTGACTTTGTTCTCCCTGCTTTCTTTCAGGCCCTTATCAAAATGTATTCAATGCCCAACGGAGAGCAAGAGCAAGACCCGGAAGGAGAGGCGAGTGGCGGCAACAGTGGCGAATGGGATTCTGACGGTGAAGGGGACGAAGAAAGTGGCGACCCAAGTGACGAAGAAGAAGTCGAGTCGCCTCCTCGCAGGGAGAGGCGGTCCAAGCTTGACCAAGAACGCCCGAGCGCCCGTGAAAAGGCGATTGCTCAGTCTGGTCAGTCTTCAAAGCGTCCTCGGACCTCTTCGCCAACTCCAACTGAAAAAGCTTCAAAGCATCCCAAAGTTGCCTAGCCGAAGCTTTGGAAGGCGTTGCCGAAGATCAAGATTGACATCCCCATCGCTTCTGCGTGAGTGTCTCCCTTTGTATTCACTCGACGCCCCATGCTGTTTGTTTTTCTTGCTTTAACCGGACGAACTTTGGAACTGGCAGCGCTGCTACTTCCGGGACCTCAGCTTACAGGGACAATGATGAGGTAATGGAGGATGCGGTCACTTCCAATCTGGGTATGATTTCTTCCATTCTGTCTTTATTTGGTCGACTCAACTGCAATGTCTACCATTGGGTGATGTGATTTTGGCGATTGAACTTTGAACAGTTCCTAACATTATTGACCTCCCCGATGATGATGATGAAGAGCCTGAGAGGCCTTTGAAGAGGAAAAATAGGCAAGCTCCTGCAAGCAAGGTGCCACAGTCGACGCCGAGGGCCAAACCAGTCGTTCAGGACGCTGGTGATGCCAATCGGGGTTCTGTCACTTTTGCCGTGCCATTGTCGAGTGCCTTGCCTTCTTCGTCGACTGCTTAGGCCCCTGTCGACCCACCTTCGGTTTTTGCGACCCATCATGTCCTAGAGGACGAAGTGAATGCTGCCAAGGAAGCCATACGCCAGGCGGGCATTATGATGGAGAAGATGAAGACGGTGCGGGACGCCAGTCAGGCCGCCTACGACGCCAGCTCGGCTCTCCAAAGCAACATTCAGGTTAGTTGGTCACCGCTTGTTTTGTTAGGATATGCTATCTGAAGACTCTCTTTCGAAAATCTTTGCATCTGTACACCCACTGGGTGCGTCGATTGAATTTTTGAACTAGTGGGGCACGCTGAGTGCACCCACTAGGTGTAGTCCCCGAGACTACGGTGGACTGCTGGCAGTCGACTGTAATGTTTTTATTTTGATTCTTTCGCTCGATGTGGTGTGGCCGCGTCGAGTGTAAACCAAACTGGTAGTTTGTATGTTCTACTCAGTCTGGGCGAGTGGGATCAGAACCGGTGGGGGCACGCCAAGTGCACCCACTGGGTGTAGTCCCCGAGACCGCGGTCGACTGCTGGCAGTCGACTGTGGTCTGAGTTTTATGGTATGAGTTCTTCTTTCTCTCCTTCTTTTTTTACTCCCTGCACTCGACTTCGGTGGGCCGGTCGAGTGGGATCATAACCGGTGGGGGCACGCAAAGTGCACCCACTGGGTGTAGTCCCCGAGACTATGGTGTACTGCACACAATCGACCGTAGTCTTAGTATTTATTGTCTTTGTCGTTTTTTGCTGTGAAATAACTTCTCCTCCCTGATTGCAGAAATCTTGTGATCTTGGAGCTCGCTTTCTGACTTGGAGAAACAGCAGATCCAACTGAGCCTTGACCTGGAATTGGCCAAGGCAGAGCAGCAAAAGGCCAAGGAGGATGCCAATGGTAAGACGAGCTTGTCGACTGGTTTGTCTTAGGCTTGAGTACCCTTTTGCTCTTTCTGAATCAAGCACCGTTTCTTTGCAGAAAAACTGAGAGAAGCTCTGGCGAAGAAGGATCAGGATTTGGCTGCTACTCAAAAGGAAGCTGATGACAGAACCGCTCTGGCTGAACAGAAACTGGCTTCGGTCGGCCAGCTGGAAGAAGAGAACACCAAGATGAAATCTTCTCTGAACGAAGCCAACAAGGAGTGCACGCGCTTGAAGAAGGACAATCTCAACCTGTACGAGAAGATGGAAGGCATCACTCGCAGGAGGGACGATCTGGAGAGCTATCTGAGGAGCCTTGCCAAGAAGTTGTTCATCAAGCTTGAAGGTACACATTTTGTTCCGACTGATGTTTTTTGTCGACTCAGCGTACGAAAATTGACTTATCCTTGGATTGTGAATGCATAGTTTTGCCAGAACTTCGAAGGGGAGACTGGGCGGATTGAGCCAGGTTTGGACCCAATCAATTCTCCCGTGAAAGATGAAACGGCCATGAATCTGCTCCGACTGGAATCCCGCATCGATGGTGTTGTGGACTACTTGGCTCGACTGAAGGTCGCCATGTCACGGATCGACACGGCACTTTGGCCAGAGGCCACGCTCCAGAATGATCTTGAGTCCCTGATGACTCGACTTAACGAGATCCCTGATCGAGTGTAGGAGTGGAAGAAATCTTCTGCCGGGTGTGGTGCTGATGTGGCTCTGTCTTTGGTTCGTGTCCACTGCAAGGATGTGCCACAAGATAAGCTGGCAGCAATCAAGGTCACCAACACCCAGAAGCATGACTTCCAAACTTTTATGGAGACTTTCATCGTTGCAGCAACTCGGATCACGGACGGCGTCGACCTGGACGAGTTCGTCGAGCCTGCCAGTCCTTCTCCTGCGGAGTGAACAAACTTTTATGCCCCACCTTAAATTTGCCTCGGAATGCCGAGTGGTTTTTGTAACCGTTAAACTCTTTCGGGCTGAATGCCCGAGCACTTCGATCTGTGGTCCGGAACCTTAGGATTTATCTGAACTTGGTTTATCGTTGAATATCTTCACGAATCCTCCGTCGAGTGGAACTCGTTCTTCACTCGAGACAACTTTTGTATTTGTGGCACAGCTCCGAAGGAGAAGGTAGCAGTCGACCTGCACCTCGTCGTCCTTGCAGGTCGGCGATGGAGTGCACATTATATTTGTGGCGAAGCTCCCAAGGAGAAGGTGGCAGTAGAATTGCACCTCGTCGTCCTTGCGGAGTGGGATGGAGCACACGTTGTATTTGTGGCGAAGCTCCCAAGGAGAAGGTGGCAGTCGACCTGCACCTCGTCGTCCTTGCGGAGTGGGATGGAGCGCATGTTGTATTTGTGGCGAAGCTCCCAAGGAGAAGGTGGCAGTCGACCTGCACCTCGTCGTCCTTGTGGATTGAGATGGAGCGCACGTTGTATTTGTGGCGAAGCTCCCAAGGAGAAGGCGGTAGTCGACCTGCACCTCGTTATCCTTGTGGATTGAGATGTGTTTCGTACTTAGGCGAGTACTCGACTGCAGCTAAGCCCCCGAGTGGGAGGTTGGCTCCTCACTCGGTAGGATTTTCAAATACTTAGGCGAGTACTGGACTGCAGCTAAGCCCCCGAGTGGGAGGGTCGCTCTCCACTCGGTAGGATTTTTAAATACTTAGGCGAGTACTGGACTGCAGCTAAGCCCCCGAGTGGGAGGGTTGCTCACCACTTGGTAGGATTTTCAAATACTTAGGCGAGTACTGGACTGCAGCTAAGCCCCCGAGTGGGAGGGTCGCTCTCCACTTG
>NC_041392.1:13709796-13758506 GCF_002162155.2 Triticum dicoccoides
TAAGCCCCCGAGTGGGAAGGTCGCTCACCACTCGGTAGGATTTTTCAAACTTAGGCGAGTATTGGACTGCAGCTAAGCCCCCGAGTGGGAGGCTGGCTCACCACTTGGTAGGATTTTCAAATACTTAGGCGAGTACTGGACTGCAGCTAAGCCCCCGAGTGGGAGGCTCGCTCTCCACTCAGTAGGATTTTCAAATACTTAGGCGAGTACTGGACTGCAGCTAAGCCCCTGAGTGGGAGGCTGGCTCACCACTCGGTAGGATTTTCAAATACTTAGGCGAAACGGGTTCGCAGCTAAGCCTCCGAGTGAGAGGCTGGCTCACCACTCGGTTGGAAATTATTTTTATAAACTTAGGCGTAGCGGATTCGCAGCTAAGCCACCCACTGGGGGATTTCTCATGCAAACAAAAACAATAACAATCACTGGGAAAATTATAACGCTCTTGTCTTTGATAAATAAACTACAAAAGTTTTACATCTCATCCGAGTGAGAATTCAAGTATAAAAGGGATGGAGCAGCTCCGCATTCCAGGCTCGTGGCTCATCAATCTGGCGATCGACATTATAGAGGTGGTACGCTCCATTGTGGAGGACTCTGGTGACTATGAAGGGACCTTCCCAAGTAGGAGCGAGTTTGTGTGGTTTCTGTTGATCCACTCGGAGGACCAAGTCTCCTTCTTGGAAGGCTCGACTCTTCACATTTCTGGCATGGAATTGACGCAAGTCTTGCTGATAGATGGTCGATCGGATCATGGCCATTTCTCTTTCTTCTTCCAGGAGGTCGACTGCGTCCTGCCGGGCTTGTTCTGCTTCATCTTCAGAGTAGAGCTTGACTCGGGGTGCGTTGTGAAGCAGGTCACTCGGCAAAACTGATTCGGCCCCGTAGACCAGAAAGAATGGGGTTCTTCCGGTCGATCGGTTCGGGGTTTTCCTCAATCCCCAAAGAACTGATGGAAGCTCGTCGACCCATGCACCTGCTGCGTGCTTGAGATCGTGCATCAATCGAGGTTTCAGTCCTTTGAGAATTAAGCCGTTTGCTCTTTCCGCTTGTCCATTCGACTTGGGGTGAGCGACCGAAGCGTAGTCAACTCGTGTGCCCTGAGAGGCACAAAAGGCCCTGAATTTGTCGGAATCGAAGTTTGACCCATTGTTAGTGATGATGCTGTGCGGAACTCCATATCTGAATATCAACTCTCTGATGAAACTGATAGCAGTGCAAGCATCAAGATTTGATATCGACATGATCTGATGGTCGATCGGATCATGTCCAGCCCCCAAACAGCAAAGGGCCAGACGAGTGGAATGGTTTTCAGGGCTGACGCGGGCTTGTGCGACATATTGGAGTAATACTGGCATCCTTCACATTTGTCGACTATCTCTTTCGCCATTTCATTTGCTCTTGGCCAGTAGAATCCCGCTCGGTATGCTTTAGCCACAGTGGTCCGAGAGGACGCATGATGACCACAGGTCCCCGAGTTGATATCATCAAGGATCATCTGACGTTCTTCTGGTGTTATATACTTCTGACTGACTCCAGTCGCGCTTTCTCTATACAACTGTCCCTTTATGACTGTAAAGGCCTTGGATCCACGGACGATCTGTAGAGCCTCTTCTTCTTCTTCCGGGAGTTCTTTCCTTAGGATGTACGCGATGTACGGTATGGTCCAGTCGGGAGTGATGACCAAGACTTCCATGATCAGGTCGACCACAGCTGGAACTTCAACTTCAGTCGGATCCGTGGCACTTTTTGGCTGCGGGGCCTCTTCAGTGAAGGGATCCTCCTGAACTGATGGTGTGTGGACGTGTTCCAAAAACGCATTGCTGGGAATGGCTTCTCTTTTGGAACCTATTTTTGCCAAATCATCAGCTGCTTGATTTTTCAGTCGGGGTATGTGATGAAGTTCTAACCCCTCGAATTTCTTCTCCAGCTTTCTCACTGCATTGCAATAACCAGTCATGGCTGGACTTCTGACGTCCCACTCCTTCATCACCTGATTAACCACCAAATCTGAGTCGCCATAGACCATGAGGCGACGGACGCCGAGTGAAATGGCCATGCGCAACCCATATAAAAGTGCTTCATATTCTGCCTTGTTATTGGAGGAATCAAAGTGGATTTTAAGAACATATCTGAGCTTATCTCCTCGGGGGGAGACCAATACCACCCCGACATCGGAACCATTGAGCATTTTGGAACCGTCGAAGAACATGGTCCAATGCTCCGAGTGAACCTGAGTCGGCAGTTGCTGTTCAATCCACTCGGCAACGAAATATGCTATTGCTTGGGACTTGATAGCTTTCTTTGCCTCAAACTTGATATCTAGAGGAAGGAGTTCAATCGCCCATTTTGCCACTCGACCAGTTGCATCTCTGTTATGCAGGATCTCTGAAAATTGAGCGCCGCTGACGACTGTAATGGAATGATCAGAGAAGTAGTGAGCAACCTTCTTTGTGGTCATATAAATCACATATACAAGCTTCTGATAATGAGGATATCTTTGCTTCGACGGGGTCAAAACTTCAGAAATGTAATATACTGGGCGCTGAACTTTGAAGGCTTTTCCTTCTTCTTCCCGCTCGACCATAAGTACCATACTGACGACTTGTCCCATGGCTGCGATGTAAAGCAGCAAAGGCTCTTTGCTGATTGGGGCAGCAAGCACCGGCTGGGTGGAGATCAGAGCTTTGAGCTCTGCAAACGCTGCATCAGCTTCAGGAGTCCACTCGAACTTGTCGGACTTCTTCATCAATCGGTAAAGAGGCAATGCCTTTTCACCGAGACGAGAGATGAATCGACTTAAAGTGGCCAAGCAACCAGTAAGCTTCTGGACGTCCTGCACTCGCACAGGACTTTTCATTCGGAGTATAGTACCGACTTTTTCTGGATTGGCGTCGATTCCTTGTTCAGAAACGAGAAAACCGAGTAGCTTTCCGCCAGGAACTCCAAATGTGCACTTTGATGGATTAAGCTTGATATCATACCTCCCGAGGTTGGCAAAGATTTCAGCAAGGTCAGTCAGCAGGTTGGAACCCTTCCGTAACTTGACCACAATATCATCCATGTATGCTTCCACATTCCGACTGATTTGAGTGAGGAAACACTTCTGAATCATCCTCATGAATGTGGCTCCAGCATTCTTGAGGCCGAGCGGCATGGTAACATAACAGAAGCACCCGAATGGAGTGATGAAAGTTGTTTTGATCTCGTCGGGTCCGTACAGACGGATCTGATGGTACCCGGAATAGGCGTCTAAAAAAACAGTCGCTCACATTCCGCAGTCGAGTCGACTATCTGGTCGATGCGGGGGAGAGGAAAATGATCTTTCGGGTAGGCCCGATTGATATGTTTAAAGTCAATGCACATGCGAAGTGACTTGTCCTTCTTCGAGACCATGACAACGTTGGCGAGCCACTCAGAGTGGTAGATCTCTCGGATGAACTCCGCTGCTAAGAGCCGAGCCACCTCCTCACCAATAGCCTTTCTCTTCTGGACGGCGGACCGTCGGAGATGTTCTTTGACAGGTTTTACTTTTGAGTCGACTCGTAGGCGGTGCTCAGCCAGCCCCCTGGGAACACCCGTCATGTCAGAAGGCTTCCATGCGAAAATGTCTCAGTTCTCACGGAGGAACTGGATGAGCGCTTCTTCCTCCTTGGAGTCGAGTGTTGTTGAGATATGAGTCAGAGCAACACTGGAATCGGTCGGGTGAATGTGAGCCGGCTTCGTTTCGCCAGACGACTGAAAAGCTGATTCTGTAGCGGGCTTCTTGGCTCGCAACAAATCACTCGGGTCTGCAGTCTTCTGGTATTCCCGCAGCTCCACCACTGCCATCTGAGCATCAGCGATCTTTGAACCTTTCTGAAAACACTCTTCTACTTTCTTCCGATTGCCCGTAACAGTGATCACACCTTTGGGACCAGGCATCTTCAATTTGAGATACACATAACATGTTCAAGCCATGAAGCGTGCATAAGTCGGCCTGCCCAAAATAACGTGATAAGCACTCTGGAAATCTACAACTTCAAACGTCAACTTTTCTTTGCGGTAATTCTTGGAATCACCAAAAACCACATCAAGAGCAATCTGGCCGAGTGACTCAGCCTTCTTTCCAGGAATGACTCCATGGAAACTCATGTTGCTGGTACTGAGTCTGGACATCGGAATGCCCATCCCTTTCAACGTCTCAGCATACAGTATGGTCAAACCACTGCCACCATCCATCAAGACTTTGGTAAGTCGAGTGCCATCAACGACTGGGTCGACCACCAAAGCTTGCCTCCCAGGGGTGGCAATGTGCGTTGGGTGATCGGACTGGTCGAATGTGATGGCAGTCTGAGACCACTTCAGATAACTGGGTGATGCCGGAGCAACCATATTCACCTCTCGGTTGATAACTTTTAGTCGACTTTTGCTTTCAACATCAGCAAAAATCATCAGGGTGGAATTGACCAGGGGGTATCCATCATCACTGTCTTCCTTGTCCTCAACTTTGTCCGACTCCTTTTCCTTATCTTTGGGCTGCTTGCCCTGGAACTGCTGGATCAAGAGCCGACACTGTCGAGTGGTATGTTTTGGGTAAATGAAATTACCCTCTTCATCTTTCTTGGGGTGGATGTGACATGGCAAATCCAACACATCATTTCCGTCTTGGTCTTTAACTTTCTTGGGGTTCCAAGGTCCTTTGGGTTACCCGTTAAACTTTCCTTGAGTTACAGCCAAGGCTTCCCCAGAAGCAGCTTGCTCGTCTTTCTGCTTCTGTTTCCGATTGGAATTCCCTCCTCCGGTTTCTTGAGCAACTGACTTGAGCTTGACGCTCCTGAGTCGATCCTCATCTTCACCATTAGCGTACTTGGTGGCAATCTCCATCATCCGATTCAGAGACATATCTCCGGTTCGACCGAATTTCAGATTCATTTCCCTGTACTTGACGCCTTCTTTGAAGTCACAAACTGCTTGGTGGTCAGGCACATTCTCTACCGTGTGATGCAACGTGATCCATCTCTGGATGTAATCCCTCAAAGTTTCATTCGGCTTCTGCACGCAAGACCGCAGTTCCGTCAGCCCTGCCGGTCGCTTGCATGTTCCTTCAAATGTGGTGACAAACACTCGGGCGAGATCTTCCCAAGTGTAAATGCTGCTGGGTGCTAACTGATTCAGCCACGCTCTGGCCGAGCCCTCCAACATGAGAGGCAGGTGCTTCATGGCCACTTCATCATTGCCACCGCCAATCTGGACGGCCACTCGGTAGTCTTCAAGCCAAGTATCGGGCTTGGACTCATCAGTGAACTTACTGACTCCAGTCGCCAACCTGAAGTTGGGAAGAATCACAGCGGCCTTGATGGATCTACTAAAGCACTCTGGCCCCGAAACATGTACTCTGCTGCTGGTAGGTGCATCTCTGTCGTGACCTTCTCGGTGAGCTCTGTTCCTGTCGACCAAACCTTGAACGAGAATGGATCTCGCATCAAAGCCTGGTTCCCTGGGGTCGACTGGAATCCTTCGCCCAACACTATGAGAGCGCCTGTCATCCTGCTATCGAGGCACATACGACCCGCTCCTCGGGGGAGGGGTGGGCACTCGATGTCGATCGTCACGATCGAATCGGTGATCATACTGCTCACGGTTCCCGTACTGATTACGCCGGTCCCCACGTCCCTCATGCCTCGGGGGCGATTTTGGGCTATGAGCCGACTGGATTGTGTCTGCTGCAACGGATCTGCTATGAATCCTGTTCCGTGACTGAGAAACAGCGGAATTCTGGTCTCCCGCTGCCCGGACTAACGCTCTGATCTGCAGCAAGCCTCTGTTAGCCTCCGACTGGGAAGGCTGAATCGACTCTGCTATACGGGCTGCAGCTGCTAAATTCTGAATCGGAGTTCGATATACCTGCGGGGGCGGAAAGAGCTGACGTCGACTGGATTCTGGAACCCGTTGTCACGCACGCTCGTCGAGTGCTCGCTGGAGGTTCTCCAGTCGAGTGCGCTCGGCCAAGTTTGCCAGGCGCGCGTCCTCCAAGGCATGAGCCTGAGGGGTTTCTCCAACGATAGGAGTGTGCAGTGCATCCATGTTCCAGCGACGAACTTCTTCTCTCTGCAGCGACGTGAGAGGCTCGGGGAGATATTCCTCATGGGGACGCGACGGGTCGCCTCCATCGGCGCCTCCGTCGGTGCGGGGAATACCGGGAGGACTGGGCGGTCCATCGACCATCAGAACCTCCGCCGCCGGATCACTGCTGTCACACTCGGATGTGGTCTCTACGGAGCCAGTCGAACAGGCCGTACAGGGATTCGTCGGGCTCGATCGCCGCGACTTGAGGGGTGGCCGACTGGCGTGCCACCGCGTGTCTCACCCACCGCTGAAGTCTCGACCGACCGGAGCGCTTGTGCCAGCGGGAAATAGGGAGGGAGGACAACACAGGAACCGACCGATAATGGGTCGACGGTTGCCGCAAGAGGACGCTGCGGACGCACACGCGAAAGTGCGTTGCCCCGCTGACAGGGAGTGCGTCCACGTCGAGCGGAGCCTCCTGAAGCCAGGCGGAGTCGTCGGCGATGAACGTGAGCGCACCGAGACGGATCTCGCGGCCCTCCACCAAAACTCTGCCAGAAACAATGATGATTTGGATCGGAAAAGATCGCAACTTCTCTAACAAATCGCTAAAACACCTGCCATAAGGTGGGCGCCAACTGTCGTGATTCTAAGTCTGACAGTAATGTAGGGGGGTAGGTATGAAGAGGCAAGATCTTAGCTATGGAGTAGTTGTAAGCACACGAGGTTTACGAGTTCAGGCCCTTCTCGGAGGAAGTAATAGCCCTACGTCTCGGAGCCCGGAGGCAGTCGACTGGATTATGCGTGTATGAATTACAAGGATGCGAACCCTTTACACTGAGGAGGGGGTGGCTTATATAGAGTTCGCCGGACCCCTCCGGCCCTCAGTTGTGCAGGGTTTTAAATACATTAAGGTCGGGCGTTACTGGTAACGCCCCTAATAAAGTGCTATGATGACCATAAAAGCTACTTAATAACCGACTATTAGCGTGCGGAGTGCCTTTAGGTCTCCTGGCCGTCGAGTGGTTGGGTCTTGGTCGAGTGATTGCTTCTTGGTCGAGTGTCTTCGAGTCTGTCGAGTGGAACACCTCCAAGTCAATTGAAAGGTGATTTCTTCTAGAGATGTCCTTGGGTAGGGCAATTGGGACAGGTCCATGACCCTACCCTAGGTACATAGCTTCATCAACTGCCGTTTGGGTCATATTAGTCTAAAGCGCATGAAGAAACTCCATGCTGATGGGCTTTTGGGATCACTTGATTATGAATCAATTGATGCTTGCGAACCATGCCTCATGGGCAAGATGACTAAAACTTCGTTCTCCGGAACAATGGAGCGAGCAACAAACTTGTTGGAAATAATACATACTGATGTATGCAGTCCGATGAGTGTTGAGGCTCGCGGTGGGTATCATTATTTTCTGACCTTCACATATGATTTGAGAAGATATGGGTATATCTACTTGATGAAACATAAGTCTGAAACATTTGAAAAGTTCAAAGAATTTCACAGTGAAGTGGAAAATCATCATAACAAGAAAATAAAGTTTCTACGATCTGATCGCGGAGACGAATATTTGAGTTATGAGTTTGGTCTTCAACTAAAACAATGTGGAATTGTTTCACAAATTCATGCCACCTGGAACACCACAATATAATGGTGTGTCCGAACGTCATAACCATACTTTATTGGATATAGTGCAATCTATGATGTCTCTTACCGATTTGCCACTATCGTTTTGGGGTTGTGCATTAGAGACAGCTACATTGACGTTATATAGGGCACCGTCGAATCCGTTTATACAGCACCATATGAACTATGGTTTGGCTAGAAACCTAAGCTATCGTTTCGTAAAGTTTAGGGTTGTGATGCTTATATGAAAAAGTTTCAGCCTGATAAGCACAAACCTAAATCAGAAAAGTGCGTCTTCATAGGTTACCCAAAAGAAACTGTTGGGCACACCTTCTATCACAGATCCAAAAGGCAATATCTTTGTTGCTAAAGAGTGGAGAGGTCATTCTACCTTCTCCCGAATTGGAAAGTAGTTCATCACAGAAATCAGTTCTAGTGATCTCTACACCAATTAGAGAGGAAGCTAATGATGATTATCATGAAACTTCAGATCAAGTTACTACCGAACCTCGTAATACAACCAGAGTATGGTCCGCACCAGAGTGGTATGGTAATCCTTTCTGGAAGTCATGTTACTAGACCATGACAAACCTATGAACTATGAGGAAGCGATGATGAGCCCAGATTCCGCGAAATGGCTTGAGGCCGTGAAATCTGAGATGGAATCCATGTATGAGAACAAAGTATGGACTTTGATTGACTTGCCCGATGATCGGTGAGTCATTGAGAATAAATGGATCTTCAAGAGGAAGATGGACACTGATAGTAGTGTTACTATCTATAAAGCTCGAATTGTCGCAAAATGTTTTCGACAAGTTCAAGGTGTTAACTACCACGAGATTTTCTCACTCATATCGATGCTTAAAAGTCTGTCCAAATCATGTTAGCAGTTGCCACATTTTATGAAATCTGGCAAATAGATGTCAAAACTCCATTCCTTAATGGATTTCTTAAACAAGAAGTTGTATATGATGCAACCAGAATGTTTTATCGATACTAAAGGTGCTAACAAACTGAGCAAGCTCGAGCGATCCATCTATGGACTTGTGCAAGCATCTCGGAGTTGGAATATATGCTTTGATAAAGTGATCAAAGCATATGGTTTTATACAGACTTGCGGTGAAGCCTGTATTTACAAGGAAGTGAGTGGGAGCACTACAACATTTCTGATAAGTATATGTGAATGACATATTGTTGATCGGAAATAATGTAGAATTTTCTAGAAAGCATAAAGGAGTGTTTGAAAAGAGTTTTCAAAGAAAGACCTCAATAAAGCTACTTACATATTGAGCATCAAGATCTATAGAGATAGATCAAGACGCTTGATATATCTTCAATGAGTACATACCTTGACAAGATTTTGAAGTAGTTCAAAATGGAGCAGTCAAAGAAGGAGTTCTTGCCTGTGTTGCAAGGTGTGAAGTTGAGTAAAGACTCAAAACCCGACCACGGCAAAAAATAAAAAAGAATGAAAAGTCATTCCCTATGCCTCAGTCATAGGTTCTATAAAGTATGATATGTTGTTTACCAGTCCTATTGTATACCTTAGCATGATTCTGGCAAGGGAGTACAATAGTGATCTAGGAGTAGATCGCTGGACAGCGGTCAAAATTATCCTTAGAGGACTAAGGAAATATTTCTCGGTTATGGAGGTGATAAAAGAGTTCGTCATAAAGAGTTACATCGATGTAGGATTTTGACACTGATCTAGACGACTCTAAGTCTCGATCTAGATACATATTGAAAGTGAGATCAATTAGCTAGAGTAGCTCTGTGCAAAGCATTGTAGACATAGAAAATTTGCAAAATACATACGGCTCTGAATGTGGCAGACCCGTTGACTAAATTTCTCACAAGCAAAACATGATCACTCTTTGGGTGTTAATCACATAGCGATGTGAACTAGAATATTGACTCTAGTAAACCCTTTGGGTGTTAGTCACATGGAGATGTGAACTATTGATGTTAAATCACATGACGATGTGAACTAGATTATTGACTCTAGTGCAAGTGGGAGACTGAAGGAAATATGCCCTACGGGCAATAATAAAGTTGTTATTTATATTTCCTTATATCATGGTAATTTTTTATTATTCATGCTAGAATTGTATTAACCGGAAACTTAGTACATGGGTGAATACATAGACAAACAAAGTGTCACTAATATGCCTCTACTTGACTAGCTCGTTGAATCAATGATGGTTATGTTTCCTAACCATAGGCATGAGTTGTCACTTGATTAATGGAATCACATCATTAGAGAATGATGTGATTGACTTGACACATCTCTTAGCTTAGCACGATGATCGTTTAGTTTGTTGCTATTGCTTATTTCATGATTTATACATGTTCCTAAGACTATGAGATTATGCGACTCCGGAATACCAAAGGAACACTTTGTGTGCTACCAAACATCACAACGTAACTGGGTGATTATAAATGTGCTCTACAGGTGTCTCCGATGGTACTTGTTGAGTTGGCATAGATCAAGATTAGGATTTGTCACTCCGATTGTCGGAGAGGTATCTCTGGGCCCTCTCGGTAATTAATGCACATCACTTTAAGCCTTGAAAGCAATGCAACTAATGAGTTAGTTGCGGGATGATGTATTACGGAACGAGTAAAGAGACTTGCCGGTAACGAGATTGAACTAGGTATTGAGATACCGACGATTGAATCTCAGGCAAGTAAAATACCGATGACAAAGGGAACAACGTATGTTGTTATGCGGTTTGATTGATAAATATCTTCGTAGAATATGTAGGAGCCAATATGAACATCCAGGTTCCGCTATTGGTTATTGACCAGAGACATGTCTCCGTCATGTCTACATAGTTCTCGAACCCGTAGGGTCCTCACGCTTAACGTTCGGTGACGATCGGTATTATGAGTTTATGTGATGTGTGATAACCCACAAGTATAGCAGATCACAACAACTTTTGAGGGTAGAGTATTCAACCGAAATTTATTGATTCGACACAAGGGGAGCCAAAGAATATTCTCAAGTATTAGCAACATCAATCTCAGAACATAGTGGATACTAGGGATCAAACCCAACCAAAACTAACTCGATTACATGATAAATCTCATCCAACCCATCACCGTCCAGCAAGCCTACGATGGAATTACTCACGCACGGCGGTGAGCATCATGAAATTGGTGATGGAGGATGGTTGATGATGACGACGGCGACGAATCCCCCTCTCCGGAGCCCCGAACGCACTCCAGATCAGCCCTCCCGAGAGGTTTTAGGGCTTGGCGGTGGCTCCGTATCGTAAAACGTGATGATTTCTTCTCTCTAATTTTTTTCTCTCCGAAAGCAAATATATAGAGTTGGAGTTGGCGTCGGAGGGCATCCATGGGGCCCACGAGGTAGAGGGGCGCGCCCCCCACCCTCGTGAGAAGGGTGTGGGCCCCCTGGTCTTCATCTTTGGCGAGGATTTTTTATTATTTTTTCTAAGATGTTCCGTGGAGTTTCAGGTCATTCCGAGAATATTTCTTTTCTGCACATAAAACAACACCATGGCAATTCTGCTGAAAACAGCGTCAGTCCGGGTTAGTTCCATTCAAATTATACAAGTTATGGCCCAAAACAAGGGCAAAAGTGTTTGGAAAAGTAGATACGACAGAGACGTGTCAACTCCCCCAAGTTTAAACCCTTGCTTGTCCTCAAGCAATTCAGTTGACAAACTCAAAGAAAGAAAGAAAAACTTCTACAAACTCTGTTTGCTCTTGTTGTTGTAACTATGTCAAGCTAGCATTCAAGTTTTCAGCATAGATCATAACTAACCACATTTGCAATAATTCTCAGGTCTCATAACTACTCATATCAATAGCATAATCAACTAGCAAGCCATAATAATAAATCTCGGATGACAACACTTTCTCAAAACAATCATAATATGATATAACAAGATGGTATCTCACTAGCCCTTTCTGAGACCGCAAAACATAAATGCAGAGCACCTTTAAAGATCAAGTACTGACTAGAAATTGTAATTCATGGTAAAAGAGATCCAATCATAGTCACACCCAATATAAATTAACAGTGATGAATGCAAATGATGGATGTGCTCTCCAGCTAGTGCTTTTTAATAAGAGGGTGATGACTCAACATAAAAGTAAATGGATAGGCCCTTCGCAGAGGGAAGCAGGGATTTGTAGAGGTGCCAGAGCTCGGTTTTTAAATAGAGATAAATTGCATTTTGAGCGGTATACTTTCATTGTCAACGTAACAACTAAGAGATGGCGATATCTTCCATGCTAAACACATTATAGGCGGTTCCCAAACAGAATGGTAAAGTTTATACTCCCCCTCCACCAACAAGCATCAATCCATGGCTTGCTCGAAACAACGAGTGCCTCCAACATACATCAGGTCCCAAGGGGAGTTTTGTTTGCAATTAATTTTGATTTAGTTTTCATAAAGCATGGGACTGGGCATCCCGGTGACCAGCAATTTTCTCGTGAGTGAGGAGGGGAGTCCACTCCTCTTGAGAATAACCCGCCTAACACGGAAGATAAGGACAACCTTGGTTGATACATGAGCTATTCGAGCATACAAAACAGAATGATTATTTGAAGGTTTAGAGTTTGGCACATACAAATGTACTTGGAACGGCAGGTAGATACCGCCTATAGGTAGGTATAGTGGACTCATCTGGAATAACTTTGGGGTTTAAGGGATTGGATGCACAAGCAGTATTCCCGCTTAGTACAAGTGAAGGCTAGCAAAAGACTGGGAAGTGACCAACTATAGAGCGACAACAGCCATGTACATGCATTAAAATTAATAAACATTGGATGCAAGCATGAGTAGGATATAATCCACCATGAACATAATATTGTGAAGGCTATGTTGATTTTGTTTCAACTACATGCGTGAACATGTGCCAAGTCAAGTCACTTAAATCATTCAAAGGAGGATACCACCCCATCATACCACATCATAATCATCTCAATAGCATGTTGGCACACAAGGTAAATCATTATAACTCATAGCTAATTAAGCATGGCACAAGCAACTATGATCTCTAATTGTCATTGCAAACATGTTTATTCATAATAAGCTGAATCAAGAATGAGGGACTCATCATATTTACAAAAACAAAAGAGGTCGAGTTCATGCCAGATTTTCTCATCTCAGTCAGTCCATCATATATCATCATAATTGCCTTTCACTTGCACGACCGAACGGTGTGAATAATAATAAGAGTGTACGTGCATTGGACTAAGCTAGAATCTGCGAGCATTCAATAAACAGGAGAAGACAAGGCAATATGGGCTCTGGGTTAAATCAACAATAATGCATATAAGAGCCACTTCAACAATTTAATTATTGTCTTCTCCTACTGACCCCAAAGAAAGAAAAGAAATAAAACTATTTACACAGGAAAGCTCCCAACAAGCAAAAGAAGAACGGGAAATATTTTTGGGTTTTCTTTTTAATTATTACTACTATAGCAGAAAAATAACTACTACTAATTTTTTTTGGTTTTTCTTAAGGTTTAACAAACACACAAGAAGAAAGCAGGAAAAAGAGAATAAACTAGCATGGATATTACTGTGAAAAAGTATGAGCACCGACATCTAGCAATGAGTGTGTGTGAACATAAATGTAATGTCGGTGAGAAATACGTACTCCCCCAAGCTTAGGCTTTTGGCCTAAGTTGGTCTATGGCCACGGCTGGCCTGGCGGATATCCATAATAATAGTTGTTGGGGTCGTACTGTGATGAGGACAAATAGTTGGGATCATACTGATGTGCAGCGGTTATCGCCTGCTGAGCTGCAGCGTGGAGTCGAGCTGCCTCCGCTCTCCTCTCGTACTCTTCTGCCTCCTTGATACGTCTCCAACGTATCTATAATTTTTGATTGCTCCATGCTATATTATCTACTGTTTTGGACTATATTGGGCTTTATTTTCCACTTTTATATTATTTTTGGGACTAACCTATTAACCGGAGGCCCAGCCCAGAATTGCTGTTTTTTTGCCTATTTCCGTGTTTCGAAGAAACGGAATATCAAACGGAGTTCAAACAGAAAAATTCTTTTTGGAACGTGATTTTCTTTTCGGATAAGACCCAGGAGACTTGGACCCTACTCCAAGAAGTACCGGAGGCGGTCACGAGGGTAGGGGGTGCGCCCCCCCTACAGGGCGCGCCCCCCTGCCTCGTGGGCCCCTCGGTGCTCCACTGACGTACTCCTTCCTCCTATATATACCCACGTACCCCCAAACGATCAGAACAGGAGCCAAAAACCTAATTCCACCGCCACAACTTTCTGTATCCACGAGGTCCCATCTTCGGTCCTGTTCCGGAGCTCCGCCGGAGAGGGCCGTCATCATGGAGGGCTTCTACATCATCATAGCCCCTCCGATGAAGTGTGAGTAGTTTACCTCAGACCTTCGGGTCCATAGTTATTAGCTAGATGGCTTCTCCTCTCTTTTTGGATCTCAATACAATGTTCTCCCCCTCTCTTGTGGAGATCTATCCGATGTAATCTTCTTCATTTGCGGTGTGTCTGTTGAGACCGATGAATTGTGGGTTGATGATCAAGTCTATCTATGAACAATATTTGAATCTTCTCTGAATTCTTTTATGTATGATTGGTTATCTTTGCAAGTCTCTTCGAATTATCCGTTTGGTTTGGCCAACTAGATTAGTAGTTCTTGCCATGGGAGAAGTGCTTAGCTTTGGGTTCGATCTTGCGGTGTTTTTTCCCAGTGATAGAAGGGGCAGCAAGACACGTATTGTATCGTTGCCATCGAGGATAAAAAGATGGGGTTTATTTCATATTGCATGAATTTATCTCTCTACATCATGTCATCTTGCTTAAAGCGTTACTCTGTTTTTTAACTTAATACTCTAGATGCATGTTGGATAGCGGTCGATGAGTGGAGTAATAGTAGTAGATGCAGAATCGTTTCGATCTACTTGTCACTGACGTGATGCCTATATACATGATCATGCCTAGATATTCTCATAAGTATGCTCAATTCTGTCAATTGCTCAACAGTAATTTGTTCAACCACCGTAGAAAACTTATGCTCTTGAGAGAAGCCACTAGTGAAACCTATGGCCCCCGGGTCTATTCTCATCATATCAATCTCCATCACTTTAATCTTGCTTTGTTTTTACTTTGCCTTTTACTTTTCACTTTGCATCTTTATATCAAAAACACCAAAAAAATATTATCTATCGGATCTCACTTCTGTAAGTGACCGTGAAGGGATTGACAACCCCTAATCGCGTTGGTTGCATTGAGCTCTTTGTGTTGTGTAGGTACGAGGGACTTGCGCGTGGCCTCCTACTGGATTGATACCTTGGTTCTCAAAAACTGAGGGAAATACTTACGCTACTCTGCTGCATCATCCTTTCCTCTTCGGGGAAAACCAAGGCAAGCTCAAGAGGTAGCAAGAAGGATTTCTGGCGCCGTTGCCGGGGAGTCTACGCAAAAGGTCAACATACCAAGTACCCATCACAATCCCTATCTCCCGCATTACATTAGTTGCCATTTGCCTCTCGTTTTCCTCTCCCCCACTTCACCCTTGCCGTTTTATTCGCCCTCTCTTTCTCCTTCCCCTTCTCCTTCTCCGTTTGTCTTTTTCTCGCTTGCCTTTTGTTTGCTCGTGTGTTGGATTGCTTGTTTGTCGCGATGGCTCAAGATACTACCAAATTGTGTGACTTCACCAATACCAACAATAATGATTTTTTAGCACTTCGATTGCTCCTCTTGCCAATACTGAATCTTGTGAAATCAATACTGCTTTGTTGAATCTTGTTATGAAAGATCAATTCGTCGGCCTTCCTAGTGAAGATGCTGCTACTCATCTGAATAGCTTCGTTGATTTATGTGATATGCATAAGAAAAAAGATGTCGATAATGATGTCATTAAATTGAAGCTATTTCCTTTTTCGCTTAGAGATCGTGCTAAAGCTTGGTTTTCCTCTTTGCCTAAAAATAGTATTGATTCTTGGAACAAGTGCAAAGATGCTTTTATCTCTAAGTATTTTCCTCCCTCTAAGATCATCTCTCTTAGAAACGATATTATGAATTTTAAGCAACTTGATCATGAACATGTTGCACAAACTTGGGAGAGAATGAAATTAATGATACGTAATTGCCCTACTCATGGTTTAAATTTGTGGATGATTATACAAAATTTTTATGCCGGATTAAATTTTGCTTCTAGAAAACTTTTATATTCGACCGCGGGAGGCACTTTTATGGAAATCACTTTAGGAGATGCTACTAAACTCCTAGATAATATTATGGTTAATTATTCTCAATGGCATACTGAAAGATCTTCTAATAAAAAAGTGCATGCGATAAAAGAAATCAATGTTTTGAGTGGAAAGATGGATGAACTTATGAAATTATTTGCTACTAAGAGTGTTTCTTCTGATCCTTCTGATATGCCTTTGTCTACATTGATTTAGAATAACAATGAATCTATGGATGTGAATTTTGTTGGTAGGAATAATTCTGGTAACAACGCTTATAGAGGGAATTTTAATCCTAGGCCATATCCTAGTAATCCTTCTAATAATTATGGAAATTCCTACAACAACTCTTATGGAAATTATAATAAGATGCCCTCTGAATTTGAGAATAGTGTTAAGGAGCTTATGAATTCACAAAAGAATTTTAATGCTTTGCTTGAAGAGAAAGTGCTTAAAGTTGATGATTTGGCTTGGAACGTTGATAGAATTTCTCTTGAGATTGATTCTTTAAAGCTTAGATCTATTCCTCCTAAGCGTGATATCAATGAGTCTGTCAAAGCTATGAGAATTTCCACTGATGAGTGCAAGGAAAGAACCGCTAGGATGCGTGCTTCAAAAGATGCCTTTATTAAAGCGTGTTCTTCCAATACCTATGAAAATCAAGATGAAGATCTAAAAGTTATTGGATTTCAAGATGAAATTGATGAAAGTGGGATTGAAAGAAATAAAAATTTAGATGTTGCTAAACCCACTATATTGGATTTCAAGGAATTTAATTATGAAAGTTGCTCTTTGATTGATTGTATATCCTTGTTGCAATCCGTGCTAAATTCTCCGCATGCTTATAGTCAAAAGAAAGCCTTCACCGAACATATTGTTGATGCCTTGATGCAATCTTATGAAGAAAAACTTGAGTTGAAAGTCTCTATCCCTAGAAAACTCTATGATGAGTGGGAGCCAACTATCAAAATTAAAATTAAAGATCATGAGTTTTATGCTTTGTGTGATTTGGGTGCTAGTGTCTCCACTATCCCCAAAACTTTGTGTGATTTGCTAGATTTCCGCGATCTTGATGATTGCTCTTTAAACTTACATCTCGCGGATTCTACTATTAAGAAACATATGGGAAGGATTAACGATGTTCTTATTGTTGCAAATAGGAATTAACGATGGTGAGCCCAGATTCCACAAAATGGCTTGAAGCCATGAAATCTGAGATGGGATCCATGTATGAGAACAAAGTATGGACTTTGGTTGACTTGCCCGATGATCGGCAAGCAATTGAGAATAAATGGATCTTCAAGAAGAAGACTGACGCTGACGGTAATATTACTGTCTACAAAGCTCGACTTGTCGCAAAAGGTTTTCGACAAGTTCAAGGGGTTGACTACGATGAGACCTTCTCACCCGTAGCGATGCTTAAGTCTGTCCGAATCACGTTAGCAATTGCCGCATTTTATGATTATGAAATTTGGCAGATGGATGTCAAAACTGCATTCCTGAATGGATTTCTGGAAGAAGAGTTGTATATGATGCAACCGGAAGGTTTGTCGATCCAAAGGGAGCTAACAAAGTGTGCAAGCTCCAGCGATCCATTTATGGACTGGTGCAAGCCTCTCGGAGTTGGAATAAACGCTTTGATAGTGTGATCAAAGCATTTGGTTTTATACAGACTTTTGGAGAAGCCTGTATTTACAAGAAAGTGAGTGGGAGCTTTGTAGCATTTCTGATATTATATGTGGATGACATATTACTGATTGGAAATGATATAGAATTTCTGGATAGCATAAAGGGATACTTGAATAAGAGTTTTTTAATGAAAGACCTCGGTGAAGCTGCTTACATATTAGGCATAAAGATCTATAGTGATAGATCAAGACGCTTAATTGGACTTTCACAAAGCACATACCTTGACAAGATTTTGAAGAAGTTCAAAATGGATCAAGCAAAGAAAGGGTTCTTGCCTGTGTTACAAGGTGTGAAGTTGAGTCAGACTCAATGCCCGACCACTGCAGAAGATAGAGAGAAAATGAAAGATGTTCCCTATGCTTCAGCCATAGGCTCTATCATGTATGCAATGCTATGTACCAGACCTGATGTGTGCCTTGCTATAAGTTTAGCAGGGAGGTACCAAAGTAATCCAGGAGTGGATCACTGGACAGCGGTCAAGAACATCCTGAAGTACCTGAAAAGGACTAAGGATATGTTTCTCGTATATGGAGGTGACAAAGAGCTCATTGTAAACGGTTATGTTGATGCAAGCTTTGACACTGATCCGGATGATTCTAAATCGCAAACCGGATACGTGTTTACATTAAAACGTGGAGCTGTCAGTTGGTGCAGTTCTAAACAAAGCATCGTGGCGGGATCTACATGTGAAGCGGAGTACATAGCTGCTTCAGAAGCAGCAAACGAAGGAGTCTGGATGAAGGAGTTCATATCCGATCTAGGTGTCATACCTAGTGCATCGGGTCCAATGAAAATCTTTTGTGACAATACTGGTGCAATTGCCCTGGCAAAGGAATCCAGATTTCAAAAAAGAACCAAGCACATCAAGAGACGCTTCAATTCCATCCGGGATCTAGTCCAGGTGGGAGACATAGAGATTTGCGAGATACATATGGATCTGAATGTAGCAGACCCGTTGACTAAGCCTCTTCCAGGAGCAAAACATGATCAGCACCAAGGCTCCATGGGTGTTAAAATCATTACTGTGTAATCTAGATTATTGACTCTAGTGCAAGTGGGAGACTGAAGGAAATATGCCCTAGAGGCAATAATAAAGTTATTATTTATTTCCTTATATCATGATAAATGTTTATTATTCATGCTAGAATTGTATTAACGGGAAACATAATACATGTGTGAATACATAGACAAACAGAGTGTCACTAGTATGCCTCTACTTGACTAGCTCGTTAATCAAAGATGGTTATGTTTCCTAACCATAAACAAAGAGTTGTTATTTGATTAATGGAATCACATCATTAGTTGAATGATCTGATTGAGATAACCCATTTCCATTAGCTTAGCACCCGATCGTTTAGTATGTTGCTATTGCTTTCTTCATGACTTATACATGTTCCTATGACTATGAGATTATGCATCTCCCGTTTACCGGAGGAACACTTTGTGTGCTACCAAACGTCACAACGTAACTGGGTGATTATAAAGGAGCTCTACAGGTGTCTCCAAAGGTACATGTTGGGTTGGCGTATTTCGAGATTAGGATTTGTCACTCCGTTTGACGGAGAGGTATCTCTGGGCCCTCTTAGTAATACACATCACATAAGCCTTGCAAGCACTGCAACTAATGTGTTAGTTGTGAGATGATGTATTATGGAACGAGTAAAGAGACTTGCCGGTAACAAGATTGAACTAGGTATTGGATACCGACGATAGAATCTCGGGCAAGTAACATACCGATGACAAAGGGAACAACGTATGTAGTTATGCGGTCTGACCGATAAAGATCTTCGTAGAATATGTAGGAGCCAATATGGGCATCCAGGTCCCGCTATTGGTTATTGACCGGAGACGTGTCTCGGTCATGTCTACATTGTTCTCGAACCATAGGGTCCGCACGCTTAAAGTTACGATGACAGTTTCATTATGAGTTTATGTATTTTGATGTACTGAAGGTTGTTCGGAGTCCCGGATGTGATCACGGACATGATGAGGAGTATAAAAATGGTCGATACATAAAGATTGATATATTGGACGGCTATATTCGGACACCGGAAGTGTTCCGAGGAAGTTTCGGATAAAACCGGAGAACCGGGGGGTTACCGGAACCCCCCGGGGGGTTAATGGGCCTCATGGGCCTAAAGTGGAGAAGAGGAAAGGCAGCCAGGGCAGGCTGCGCGCCCCCTCTCCCCCTAGTCCGAATTGGACAAGGAGGAAGGGGCGGCGCCCCCCCTTTCCTTCCTCTCCTCTCTTCCTTCCTTCCCCCTCTCCTACTTGGACAAGGAAAGGGAGGGGAGTCCTACTCCTGGCAGGAGTAGGACTCCTCCTGCGCGCCTCCTACTAGGGCCGGCCGCACCCCCCTTGGCTCCTTTATATACGGGGGCAGGGGGGCACCCTAGGACACACAAGTTGATCTTCGTGATCGTTCCTTAGCCGTGTGCGGTGCCCCCCTCCACGATATTACACCTCGATCATATTGTAGCGGTGCTTAGGCGAAGCCCTGCGACGGTTAAACATCAAGATCGTCACCACGCCGTCGTGCTGACGAAACTCCTCCCCGAAGCTTTGCTGGATCAGAGCCCGGGGTGCGTCATCGAGCTGTACGTGTGTCAAGAACTCGGAGGTGCCGGAGTAATGGTGCTTGGATCGGTTGGACCGGGAAGACGTACGACTACTTCCTCTATGTTGCGTCAACGCTTCCGCTTCGGTCTACGAGGGTACGTAGACAATACTCTCCCCTCTCGTTGCTATGCATCACCATGAACTTGTTTTTGCAGGGCATGTTGTGATGTGATATGGTCAAGACATGATGCTAAATTTTATTGTATGAGATGATCATGTTTTGTAACCGAGTTATCGGCAACTAGCAGGAGCCATATGGTTGTCGCTTTATTGTATGCAATGCAATCGCGCTGTAATGCTTTACTTTATCACTAAGCGGTAGCGATAGTCGCGGAAGTATAAGATTGGCGAGACGACAACGATGCTACGATGGAGATCAAGGTGTCGCGCCGGTGATGATGGTGATCATGACGGTGCTTCGGAGATGGAGATCACAGGCACAAGATGATGATGGCCATATCATATCACTTATATTGATTGCATGTGATGTTTATCTTTTATGCATCTTATCTTGCTTTGATTGACGGTAGCATTATAAGATGATCTCTCACTAAAATTATCAAGAAGTGTTCTCCCTGAGTATGCACCATTGCGAAAGTTCTTCATGCTGAGACACCACATGATGATCGGGTGTGATAGGCTCTACGTTCAAATACAACGGGTGCAAAACAGTTGCACACGCGGAATACTAAGGTTATACTTGACGAGCCAAGCATATGCAGATATGGCCTCGGAACACGGAGACCGAAAGGTCGAGCGTGAATCATATAGTAGATATGATCAACATAGTGATGTTCACCAATGAAACTACTCCATCTCACATGATGATCGGATATGGTTTAGTTGATTTGGATCACGTGATCACTTAGAGGATTAGAGGGATGTCTATCTAAGTGGGAGTTCTTTAAGTAATTTGATTAATTGAACTTAAATTTATCATGAACTTAGTACCTGATAGTATCTTGCTTATGTATGTTTGATTGTAGATAGATGGCCCATGTTGTTGTTCCGTTGAATTTTAATGCGTTCCTTGAGAAAGCAAAGTTGAAAGATGATGGTACCAATTACACGGACCGGGTCCGTAACTTGAGGATTATCCTCATTGCTGCACAGAAGAATTACGTCCTGGAAGCACCGCCAGGTGCCAGGCCTGCTGTTGGAGCAACACCAGATGTTATGAACGTCTTGCAGAGCAAAGCTGATGACTACTCGATAGTTCAGTGTGCCATGATTTACGGCTTAGAATCGGGACTTCAACGACGTTTTGAACGTCATGGAGCATATGAGATGTTCCAGGAGTTGAAGTTAATATTTCATGCAAATGCCCGGATTGAGAGATATGAAGTCTCCAATAAGTTCTATAGCTGCAAGATGGAGGAGAACAGTTCTGTCAGTGAACATATACTCAAAATGATTGGGTATAATAATCACTTGATTCAGATGGGAGTTAATCTTCCAGATGATTGCGTCATTGACAGAATTCTCCAATCACTGCCACCAAGCTACAAGAGCTTCGTGATGAACTATAATATGCAAGGGATGAATAAGACTATTCCCGAGCTCTTCGCAATGCTGAAAGCTGCGGAGGTAGAAATCAAAAAGGAGCATCAAGTGTTGATGGTCAACAAGACCACTAGTTTCAAGAAAAAGGGCAAAGGGAAGAAAAAGGGGAACTTCAAGAAGAACGGCAAGCAAGTTGCTGCTCAAGAGAAGAAACTCAAGTCTGGACCTAAGCCTGAAACTGAGTGCTTCTACTGCAAGCAGACTGGTCACTGGAAGCGGAACTGCCCCAAGTATTTGGCGGATAAGAAGGATGACAAGGTGAACAAAGGTATATGTGATATACATGTTATTGATGTGTACCTTACTAATGCTCGCAGTAGCACCTGGGTATTTGATACTGGTTCTGTTGCTATTATTTGCAACTCGAAACAGGGACTAAGGATTAAGCGAAGATTGGCTAAGGACGAGGTGACGATGCAAGTGGGAAACGGTTCCAAAGTCGATGTGATTGCGGTCGGCATGCTACCTCTACATCTACCTTCGGGATTAGTATTAGACCTAAATAATTGTTATTTGGTGCCAGTGTTGAGCATGAACATTATATCTGGATCTTGTTTAATGCGAGACGATTATTCATTTAAATCAGAGAATAATGGTTGTTCTATTTATATGAGTAATATCTTTTATGGTCATGCACCCTTGAAGAGTGGTCTATTCTTATTGAATCTCGATAGTAGTGATACACATATTCATAATGTTGAAGCCAAAAGATGCAGAGTTGATAATGATGGTGCAACTTATTTGTGGCACTGCCGTTTAGGTCATATCGGTGTAAAGCGCATGAAGAAACTCCATACTGATGGACTTTTGGAACCACTTGATTATGAATCACTTGGTACTTGCAAACCGTGCCTCATGGGCAAGATGACTAAAACACCGTTCTCCGGTACTATGGAGAGAGCAACAGATTTGTTGGAAATCATACATACAGATGTATGTGGTCCGATGAATATTGGGGCTCGTGGCGGATATCATTATTTTCTCACCTTCACAGATGACTTAAACAGATATGGGTATATCTACTTAATGAAACATAAGTCTGAAACATTTGAAAAGTTCAAAGAATTTCAGAGTGAAGTTGAAAATCATCGTAAAAAGAAAATAAAGTTTCTACGATCTGATCGTGGAGGAGAATATTTGAGTTATGAGTTTGGTGTACATTTGAAGCAATGCGGAATAGTTTCGCAACTCACGCCACCCGGAACACCACAGCGTAATGGTGTGTCCGAACATCATAATCGTACTTTACTAGATATGGTGCGATCTATGATGTCTCTTACTGATTTACCGCTATCATTTTGGGGTTATGCTTTAGAGACGGCCGCATTCACGTTAAATAGGGCACCATCGAAATCCTTTGAGACGACGCCTTATGAACTATGGTTTGGCAAGAAACCAAAGTTGTCGTTTCTGAAAGTTTGGGGCTGCGATGCTTACGTGAAAAAGCTTCAACCTGATAAGCTCGAACCCAAATCGGAGAAATGTGTCTTCATAGGATATCCAAAGGAAACTATTGGATACACCTTCTATCACAGATCCGAAGGCAAGACTTTTGTTGCTAAATTCGGAAACTTTCTGGAGAAGGAGTTTCTCTCGAAAGATGTGAGTGGGAGGAAAGTAGAACTTGATGAGGTAACTGTACCTGCACCCTTATTGGAAAGTAGTACATCACAGAAAACTGTTTGTGCGACACCTACACCAATTAGTGAGGAAGCTAATGATAATGATCATGAAACTTTAGGACAAGATACTACTGAACCTCGTAGATCAACCAGAGTGAGAACCGCGCCAGAGTGGTACGGTAATCCTGTTCTGGAAATCATACTGCTAGATCACGATGAACCTATGAACTATGAAGAAGCGATGGTGAGCCCAGATTCCGCAAAATGGCTTGAAGCCATGAAATCTGAGATGGGATCCATGTATGAGAACGAAGTATGGACTTTGGTTGACTTGCCCGATGATCGGCAAGCAATTGAGAATAAATGGATCTTCAAGAAGAAGACTGACGCTGACGGCAATATTACTATCTACAAAGCTTGACTTGTCGCAAAAGGTTTTCGACAAGTTCAAGGGGTTGACTACGATGAGACCTTCTCACCCGTAGCGATGCTTAAGTCTGTCCGAATCATGTTAGCAATTGCCGCATTTTATGATTATGAAATTTGGCAGATGGATGTCAAAACTGCATTCCTGAATGGATTTCTGGAAGAAGAGTTGTATATGATGCAACCGGAAGGTTTTGTCGATCCAAAGGGAGCTAACAAAGTGTGCAAGCTCCAGCGATCCATTTATGGACTGGTGCAAGCCTCTCGGAGTTGGAATAAACGCTTTGATAGTGTGATCAAAGCATTTGGTTTTATACAGACTTTCGGAGAAGCCTGTATTTACAAGAAAGTGAGTGGGAGCTCTGTAGCATTTCTGATATTATATGTGGATGACATATTACTGATTGGAAATGATATAGAATTTCTGGATAGCATAAAGGGATACTTGAATAAGAGTTTTTTAATGAAAGACCTCGGTGAAGCTGCTTACATATTAGGCATAAAGATCTATAGAGATAGATCAAGACGCTTAATTGGACTTTCACAAAGCACATACCTTGACAAGATTTTGAAGAAGTTCAAAATGGATCAAGCAAAGAAAGGGTTCTTGCCTGTGTTACAAGGTGTGAAGTTGAGTCAGACTCAATGCCCGACCACTGCAGAAGATAGAGAGAAAATGAAAGATGTTCCCTATGCTTCAGCCATAGGCTCTATCATGTATGCAATGCTGTGTACCAGACCTGATGTGTGCCTTGCTATAAGTTTAGCAGGGAGGTACCAAAGTAATCCAGGAGTGGATCACTGGACAGCGGTCAAGAACATCCTGAAGTACCTGACAAGGACTAAGGATATGCTTCTCGTATATGGAGGTGACAAAGAGCTCATTGTAAACGGTTACGTTGATGCAAGCTTTGACACTGATCCGGACGATTCTAAATCGCAAACCGGATACGTGTTTACATTAAACGGTGGAGCTGTCAGTTGGTGCAGTTCTAAACAAAGCATCATGGCGGGATCTACATGTGAAGCGGAGTACATAGCTGCTTCGGAAGCAGCAAACGAAGGAGTCTGGATGAAGGAGGTCATATCCGATCTAGGTGTCATACCTAGTGCATCGGGTCCAATGAAAATCTTTTGTGACAATACTGGTGCAATTGCCCTGGCAAAGGAATCCAGATTTCACAAAAGAACCGAGCACATCAAGAGACGCTTCAATTCCATCCGGGATCTAGTCCAGGTGGGAGACATAGAGATTTGCGAGATACATACGGATCTGAATGTAGCAGACCCGTTGACTAAGCCTCTTCCAGGAGCAAAACATGATCAGCACCAAGGCTCCAGGAGTGTTAAAATCATTACTGTGTAATCTAGATTATTGACTCTAGTGCAAGTGGGAGACTAAAGGAAATATGCCCTAGAGGCAATAATAAAGTTATTATTTATTTCCTTATATCATGATAAATGTTTATTATTCATGCTAGAATTGTATTAACCGGAAACATAATACATGTGTGAATACATAGACAGACAGAGTGTCACTAGTATGCCTCTACTTGACTAGCTCGTTAATCAAAGATGGTTATGTTTCCTAACCATAAACAAAGAGTTGTTATTTGATTAATGGGATCACATCATTAGTTGAATGATCTGATTGAGATAACCCATTTCCATTAGCTTAGCACCCGATCGTTTAGTATGTTGCTATTGCTTTCTTCATGACTTATACATGTTCCTATGACTATGAGATTATGCAACTCCCGTTTACCGGAGGAACACTTTGTGTGCTACCAAACGTCACAACGTAACTGGGTGATTATAAAGGAGCTCTACAGGTGTCTCCAAAGGTACATGTTGGGTTGGCGTATTTCGAGATTAGGATTTGTCACTCCGTTTGACGGAGAGGTATCTCTGGGCCCTCTTAGTAATACACATCACATAAGCCTTGCAAGCACTGCAACTAATGTGTTAGTTGTGAGATGATGTATTACGGAACGAGTAAAGAGACTTGCCGGTAACGAGATTGAACTAGGTATTGGATACCGACGATAGAATCTCGGGCAAGTAACATACCGATGACAAAGGGAACAACGTATGTAGTTATGCGGTCTGACCGATAAAGATCTTCGTAGAATATGTAGGAGCCAATATGGGCATCCAGGTCCCGCTATTGGTTATTGACCGGAGACGTGTCTCAGTCATGTCTACATTGTTCTCGAACCATAGGGTCCGCACGCTTAAAGTTACGATGACAGTTTCATTATGAGTTTATGTATTTTGATGTACCGAAGGTTGTTCGGAGTCCCGGTTGTGATCACGGACATGACGAGGAGTATCAAAATGGTCGAGACATAAAGATTGATATATTGGACGGCTATATTCGGACACCGGAAGTGTTCCGGGGAAGTTTCAGATAAAACCGGAGAACCGGGGGGTTACCGGAACCCCCCGGGGGGTTAATGGGCCTCATGGGCCTAAAGTGGAGAAGAGGAAAGGCAGCCAGGGTAGGCTGCGCGCCCCCTCTCCCCCTAGTCCGAATTGGACAAGGAGGAAGGGGCGGCGCCCCCCCTTTCCTTCCTCTCCTCTCTTCCTTCCTTCCCCCTCTCCTACTTGGACAAGGAAAGGGAGGGGAGTCCTACTCCTGGCAGGAGTAGGACTCCTCCTGCGCGCCTCCTACTAGGGCCGGCCGCACCCCCCCTTGGCTCCTTTATATACGGGGGCAGGGGGGCACCCTAGGACACACAAGTTGATCTTCGTGATCGTTCCTTAGCCGTGTGCGGTGCCCCCCTCCACGATATTACGCCTCGATCATATTGTAGCGGTGCTTAGGCGAAGCCCTGCGACGGTTAAACATCAAGATCGTCACCACGCCGTCGTGCTGACGAAACTCCTCCCCGAAGCTTTGCTGGATCAGAGCCCGGGGTGCGTCGTCGAGCTGTACGTGTGTCAAGAACTCGGAGGTGCCGGAGTAATGGTGCTTGGATCGGTTGGACCGGGAAGACGTACGACTACTTCCTCTACGTTGCGTCAACACTTCCGCTTCGGTCTACGAGGGTACGTAGACAACACTCTCCCCTCTCGTTGCTATGCATCACCATGAACTTGTTTTTGCAGGGCATGTTGTGATGTGATATGGTCAAGACATGATGCTAAATTTTATTGTATGAGATGATCATGTTTTGTAACCGAGTTATCGGCAACTGGCAGGAGCCATATGGTTGTCGCTTTATTGTATGCAATGCAATCGCGCTGTAATGCTTTACTTTATCACTAAGCGGTAGCGATAGTCGCGGAAGAATAAGATTGGCGAGACGACAACGATGCTACGATGGAGATCAAGGTGTCGCGCTGGTGACGATGGCGATCATGACGGTGCTTCGGAGATGGAGATCACAGGCACAAGATGATGATGGCCATATCATATCACTTATATTGATTGCATGTGATGTTTATCTTTTATGCATCTTATCTTGCTTTGATTGACGGTAGCATTATAAGATGATCTCGCACTAAAATTATCTAGAAGTGTTCTCCCTGAGTATGCACCATTGCGAAAGTTCTTCATGCTGAGACACCACGTGATGATCGGGTGTGATAGGCTCTACGTTCAAATACAACGGGTGCAAAACAGTTGCACACGCGGAATACTAAGGTTATACTTGACGAGCCAAGCATATGCAGATATGGCCTCGGAACACGGAGACCGAAAGGTCGAGCGTGAATCATATAGTAGATATGATCAACATAGTGATGTTCACCAATGAAACTACTCCATCTCACGTGATGATCGGATATGGTTTAGTTGATTTGGATCACGTGATCACTTAGAGGATTAGAGGGATGTCTATCTAAGTGGGAGTTCTTTAAGTAATTTGATTAATTGAACTTAAATTTATCATGAACTTAGTACCTGATAGTATCTTGCTTATGTATGTTTGATTGTAGATAGATGGCCCGTGCTGTTGTTCCGTTGAATTTTAATGCGTTCCTTGAGAAAGCAAAGTTGAAAGATGATGGTAGCAATTACACGGACCGGGTCCGTAACTTGAGGATTATCCTCATTGTTGCACAGAAGAATTGCGTGCTGGAAGCACCGCTGGGTGCCAGGCCTGCTACTGGAGCAACACCAGATGTTATGAACGTCTGGCAGAGCAAAGCTGATGACTACTCGATAGTTCAGTGTGCCATGCTTTACGGCTTAGAATCGGGACTTCAACGACGTTTTGAACGTCATGGAGCATATGAGATGTTCCAGGAGTTGAAGTTAATATTTCATGCAAATGCCCGGATTGAGAGATATGAAGTCTCCAATAAGTTCTATAGCTGCAAGATGGAGGAGAACAGTTCTGTCAGTGAACATATACTCAAAATGACTGGGTATAATAATCACTTGATTCAGATGGGAGTTAATCTTCCAGATGATTGCGTCATTGACAGAATTCTCCAACCACTGCCACCAAGCTACAAGAGCTTCGTGATGAACTATAATATGCAAGGGATGAATAAGACTATTCCCGAGCTCTTCGCAATGCTGAAAGCTGCGGAGGTAGAAATCAAAAAGGAGCATCAAGTGTTGATGGTCAACAAGACCACTAGTTTCAAGAAAAAGGGCAAAGGGAAGAAGAAGGGGAACTTCAAGAATAACGGCAAGCAAGTTGCTGCTCAAGAGAAGAAACCCAAGTCTGGACCTAAGCCTGAAACTGAGTGCTTCTACTGCAAGCAGACTGGTCACTGGAAGCGGAACTGCCCCAAGTATTTGGCGGATAAGAAGGATGACAAGGTGAACAAAGGTATATGTGATATACATGTTATTGATGTGTACCTTACTAATGCTCGCAGTAGCACCTAGGTATTTGATACTGGTTCTGTTGCTAATATTTGCAACTCGAAACAGGGACTACGGATTAAGCGAAGATTGGCTAAGGACGAGGTGACGATGCAAGTGGGAAACGGTTCCAAAGTCGATGTGATCGCGGTCGGCACGCTACCTCTACATCTACCTTCGGTATTAGTATTAGACCTAAATAATTGTTATTTGGTGCCAGCGTTGAGCATGAACATTATATCTGGATCTTGTTTAATGCGAGACGATTATTCATTTAAATCAGAGAATAATGGTTGTTCTATTTATATGAGTAATATCTTTTATGGTCATGCACCCTTGAAGAGTGGTCTATTCTTATTGAATCTCGATAGTAGTGATACACATATTCATAATGTTGAAGCCAAAAGATGCAGAGTTGATAATGATGGTGCAACTTATTTGTGGCACTGCCGTTTAGGTCATATCGGTGTAAAGCGCATGAAGAAACTCCATACTGATGGACTTTTGGAACCACTTGATTATGAATCACTTGGTACTTGCGAACCGTGCCTCATGGGCAAGATGACTAAAACACCGTTCTCCGGTACTATGGAGAGAGCAACAGATTTGTTGGAAATCATACATACAGATGTATGTGGTCCGATGAATATTGGGGCTCGTGGCGGATATCGTTATTTTCTCACCTTCACAGATGACTTAAACAGATATGGGTATATCTACTTAATGAAACATAAGTCTGAAACATTTGAAAAGTTCAAAGAATTTCAGAGTGAAGTTGAAAATCATCGTAAAAAGAAAATAAAGTTTCTACGATCTGATCGTGGAGGAGAATATTTGAGTTACGAGTTTGATGTACATTTGAAGCAATGCGGAATAGTTTCGCAACTCACGCCACCCGGAACACCACAGCGTAATGGTGTGTCCGAACATCGTAATCGTACTTTACTAGATATGGTGCGATCTATGATGTCTCTTACTGATTTACCGCTATCATTTTGGGGTTATGCTTTAGAGACGGCCGCATTCACGTTAAATAGGGCACCATCGAAATCCGTTGAGACGACGCCTTATGAACTATGGTTTGGCAAGAAACCAAAGTTGTCGTTTCTGAAAGTTTGGGGCTGCGATGCTTATGTGAAAAAGCTTCAACCTGATAAGCTCGAACCCAAATCGGAGAAATGTGTCTTCATAGGATATCCAAAGGAAACTATTGGATACACCTTCTATCACAGATCCGAAGGCAAGACTTTTGTTGCTAAATTCGGAAACTTTCTGGAGAAGGAGTTTCTCTCGAAAGATGTGAGTGGGAGGAAAGTAGAACTTGATGATGTAACTGTACCTGCACCCTTATTGGAAAGTAGTACATCACAGAAAACTGTTTGTGCGACACCTACACCAATTAGTGAGGAAGCTAATGATAATGATCATGAAACTTCAGGACAAGATACTACTGAACCTCGTAGATCAACCAGAGTGAGAACCGCGCCAGAGTGGTACGGTAATCCTGTTCTGGAAATCATGCTGCTAGATCACGATGAACCTACGAACTATGAAGAAGCGATGGTGAGCCCAGATTCCACAAAATGGCTTGAAGCCATGAAATCTGAGATGGGATCCATGTATGAGAACAAAGTATGGACTTTGGTTGACTTGCCCGATGATCGGCAAGCAATTGAGAATAAATGGATCTTCAAGAAGAAGACTGACGCTGACGGTAATATTACTGTCTACAAAGCTCGACTTGTCGCAAAAGGTTTTCGACAAGTTCAAGGGGTTGACTACGATGAGACCTTCTCACCCGTAGCGATGCTTAAGTCTGTCCGAATCATGTTAGCAATTGCCGCATTTTATGATTATGAAATTTGGCAGATGGATGTCAGAACTGCATTCCTGAATGGATTTCTGGAAGAAGAGTTGTATATGATGCAACCGGAAGGTTTTGTCGATCCAAAGGGAGCTAACAAAGTGTGCAAGCTCCAGCGATCCATTTATGGACTGGTGCAAGCCTCTCGGAGTTGGAATAAACGTTTTGATAGTGTGATCAAAGCATTTGGTTTTATACAGACTTTCGGAGAAGCCTGTATTTACAAGAAAGTGAGTGGGAGCTCTGTAGCATTTCTGATATTATATGTGGATGACATATTACTGATTGGAAATGATATAGAATTTCTGCATAGCATAAAGGGATACTTGAATAAGAGTTTTTTAATGAAAGACCTCGGTGAAGCTGCTTACATATTAGGCATAAAGATCTATAGAGATAGATCAAGACGCTTAATTGGACTTTCACAAAGCACATACCTTGACAAGATTTTGAAGAAGTTCAAAATGGATCAAGCAAAGAAAGGGTTCTTGCCTGTGTTACAAGGTGTGAAGTTGAGTCAGACTCAATGCCCGACCACTGCAGAAGATAGACAGAAAATGAAAGATGTTCCCTATGCTTCAGCCATAGGCTCTATCATGTATGCAATGCTGTGTACCAGACCTGATGTGTGCCTTGCTATAAGTTTAGCAGGGAGGTACCAAAGTAATCCAGGAGTGGATCACTGGACAGCGGTCAAGAACATCCTGAAGTACCTGAAAAGGACTAAGGATATGTTTCTCGTATATGGAGGTGACAAAGAGCTCATTGTAAACGGTTACGTTGATGCAAGCTTTGACATTGATCCGGACGATTCTAAATCGCAAACCGGATACGTGTTTACATTAAACGGTGGAGCTGTCAGTTGGTGCAGTTCTAAACAAAGCATCGTGGCGGGATCTACATGTGAAGCGGAGTACATAGCTGCTTCGGAAGCAGCAAATGAAGGAGTCTGGATGAAGGAGTTCATATCCGATCTAGGTGTCATACCTAGTGCATCGGGTCCAATGAAAATCTTTTGTGACAATACTGGTGCAATTGCCCTGGCAAAGGAATCCAGATTTCACAAAAGAACCAAGCACATCAAGAGACGCTTCAATTCCATCCGGGATCTAGTCCAGGTGGGAGACATAGAGATTTGCGAGATACATACGGATCTGAATGTAGCAGACCCATTGACTAAGCCTCTTCCAGGAGCAAAACATGATCAGCACCAAGGCTCCATGGGTGTTAAAATCATTACTAAGTAATCTAGATTATTGACTCTAGTGCAAGTGGGAGACTGAAGGAAATATGCCCTAGAGGCAATAATAAAGTTATTATTTATTTCCTTATATCATGATAAATGTTTATTATTCATGCTAGAATTGTATTAACCGGAAACATAATACATGTGTGAATACATAGACAAACAGAGTGTCACTAGTATGCCTCTACTTGACTAGCTCGTTAATCAAAGATGGTTATGTTTCCTAACCATAAACAAAGAGTTGTTATTTGATTAATGGGATCACATCATTAGTTGAATGATCTGATTGAGATAACCCATTTCCATTAGCTTAGCACCCGATCGTTTAGTATGTTGCTATTGCTTTCTTCATGACTTATACATGTTCCTATGACTATGAGATTATGCAACTCCCGTTTACCAGAGGAACACTTTGTGTGCTACCAAACGTCACAACGTAACTGGGTGATTATAAAGGAGCTCTACAGGTGTCTCCAAAGGTACATGTTGGGTTGGCGTATTTCGAGATTAGGATTTGTCACTCCGTTTGACGGAGAGGTATCTCTAGGCCCTCTTAGTAATACACATCACATAAGCCTTGCAAGCACTGCAACTAATGTGTTAGCTGTGAGATGATGTATTACGGAACGAGTAAAGAGACTTGCCGGTAACGAGATTGAACTAGGTATTGTATACCGACGATAGAATCTCGGGCAAGTAACATACCGATGACAAAGGGAACAACGTATGTAGTTATGCGGTCTGACCGATAAAGATCTTCGTAGAATATGTAGGAGCCAATATGGGCATCCAGGTCCCGCTATTGGTTATTGACCGGAGACGTGTCTCGGTCATGTCTACATTGTTCTCGAACCATAGGGTCTGCACACTTAAAGTTACGATGACAGTTTCATTATGAGTTTATGTATTTTGATGTACCGAAGGTTGTTCGGAGTCCCGGATGTGATCACGGACATGACGAGGAGTATCAAAATGGTCGAGACATAAAGATTGATATATTGGACGGCTATATTCGGACACCGGAAGTGTTCCGGGGAAGTTTCGGATAAAACCGGAGAACCGGGGGGTTAATGGGCCTCATGGGCCTAAAGTGGAGAAGAGGAAAGGCAGCCAGGGCAGGCTGCGCGCCCCCTCTCCCCCTATTCCGAATTGGACAAGGAGGAAGGGGCGGCGCCCCCCCTTTCCTTCCTCTCCTCTCTTCCTTCCTTCCCCCTCTCCTACTTGGACAAGGAAAGGGAGGGGAGTCCTACTCCTGGCAGGAGTAGGACTCCTCCTGCGCGCCTCCTACTAGGGCCGGCCGCACCCCCCTTGGCTCCTTTATATACGGGGGCAGGGGGCACCCTAGGACACACAAGTTGATCTTCGTGATCGTTCCTTAGCCGTGTGCGGTGCCCCCCTCCACGATATTACACCTCGATCATATTGTAGCGGTGCTTAGGCGAAGCCCTGCGACGGTTAAACATCAAGATCGTCACCACGCCGTCGTGCTGACGAAACTCCTCCCCGAAGCTTTACTGGATCAGAGCCCGGGGTGCGTCATCGAGCTGTACGTGTGTCAAGAACTCGGAGGTGCCGGAGTAATGGTGCTTGGATCGGTTGGACCGGGAAGACGTACGACTACTTCCTCTACGTTGCGTCAACGCTTCCGCTTCGGTCTACGAGGGTACGTAGACAACACTCTCCCCTCTCGTTGCTATGCATCACCATGAACTTGTTTTTGCAGGGCATGTTGTGATGTGATATGGTGAAGACATGATGCTAAATTTTATTGTATGAGATGATCATGTTTTGTAACCGAGTTATCGGCAACTGGCAGGAGCCATATGGTTGTCGCTTTATTGTATGCAATGCAATCGCGCTGTAATGCTTTACTTTATCACTAAGCGGTAGCGATAGTCGCGGAAGTATAAGATTGGCGAGACGACAACGATGCTACGATGGAGATCAAGGTGTCGCGCTGGTGACGATGGTGATCATGACGGTGCTTCGGAGATGGAGATCACAGGCACAAGATGATGATGGCCATATCATATCACTTATATTGATTGCATGTGATGTTTATCTTTTATGCATCTTATCTTGCTTTGATTGACGGTAGCATTATAAGATGATCTCTCACTAAAATTATCAAGAAGTGTTCTCCCTGAGTATGCACCATTGCGAAAGTTCTTCATGCTGAGACACCACGTGATGATCGGGTGTGATAGGCTCTACGTTCAAATACAACGGGTGCAAAACAGTTGCACACGCGGAATACTAAGGTTATACTTGACGAGCCAAGCATATGCAGATATGGCCTCGGAACACGGAGACCGAAAGGTCGAGCGTGAATCATATAGTAGATATGATCAACATAGTGATGTTCACCAATGAAACTACTCCATCTCACGTGATGATCGGATATGGTTTAGTTGATTTGGATCACGTGATCACTTAGAGGATTAGAGGGATGTCTATCTAAGTGGGAGTTCTTTAAGTAATTTGATTAATTGAACTTAAATTTATCATGAACTTAGTACCTGATAGTATCTTGCTTATGTATGTTTGATTGTAGATAGATGGCCCGTGTTGTTGTTCTGTTGAATTTTAATGCGTTCCTTGAGAAAGCAAAGTTGAAAGATGATGGTAGCAATTACACGGACCGGGTCCGTAACTTGAGGATTATCCTCATTGTTGCACAGAAGAATTACGTCCTGGAAGCACCGCTGGGTGCCAGGCCTGCTGCTGGAGCAACACCAGATGTTATGAATGTCTGGCAGAGCAAAGTTGATGACTACTCGATAGTTCAGTGTGCCATGCTTTACGGCTTAGAATCGGGACTTCAACGACGTTTTGAACGTCATGGAGCATATGAGATGTTCCAGGAGTTGAAGTTAATATTTCATGCAAATGCCCGGATTGAGAGATATGAAGTCTCCAATAAGTTCTATAGCTGCAAGATGGAGGAGAACAGTTCTGTCAGTGAACATATACTCAAAATGACTGGGTATAATAATCACTTGATTCAGATGGGAGTTAATCTTCTAGATGATTGCGTCATTGACAGAATTCTCCAATCACTGCCACCAAGCTACAAGAGCTTCCTGATGAACTATAATATGCAAGGGGTGAATAAGACTATTCCCGAGCTCTTCGCAATGCTGAAAGCTGCGGAGGTAGAAATCAAAAAGGAGCATCAAGTGTTGATGGTCAACAAGACCACTAGTTTCAAGAAAAAGGGCAAAGGGAAGAAGAAGGGGAACTTCAAGAAGAACGGCAAGCAAGTTGCTGCTCAAGAGAAGAAACCCAAGTCTGGACCTAAGCCTGAAACTGAGTGCTTCTACTGCAAGCAGACTGGTCACTGGAAGCGGAACTGCCCCAAGTATTTGGCGGATAAGAAGGATGGCAAGGTGAACAAAGGTATATGTGATATACATGTTATTGATGTGTACCTTACTAATGCTCGCAGTAGCACCTGGGTATTTGATACTTATTCTGTTGCTAATATTTGCAACTCGAAACAGGGACTACGGATTAAGCGAAGATTGGCTAAGGACGAGGTGACGATGCAAGTGGGAAACTGTTCCAAAGTCGATGTGATCGCGGTCGGCACGCTACCTCTACATCTACCTTCGGGATTAGTATTAGACCTAACTAATTGTTATTTGGTGCCAACGTTGAGCATGAACATTATATCTGGATCTTGTTTAATGCGAGACAATTATTCATTTAAATCAGAGAATAATGGTTGTTCTATTTATATGAGTAATATCTTTTATGGTCATGCACCCTTGAAGAGTGGTCTATTCTTATTGAATCTCGATAGTAGTGATACACATATCCATAATGTTGAAGCCAAAAGATGCAGAGTTGATAATGATGGTGCAACTTATTTGTGGCACTGCCGTTTAGGTCATATCGGTGTAAAGCGCATGAAGAAACTCCATACTGATGGACTTTTGGAACCACTTGATTATGAATCACTTGGTACTTGCGAACCGTGCCTCATGGGCAAGATGACTAAAACACCGTTCTCCGGTACTATGGAGAGAGCAACAGATTTGTTGGAAATCATACATACAGATGTATGTGGTCCGATGAATATTGGGGCTCGTGGCGGATATCGTTATTCTCTCACCTTCACAGATGACTTAAACAGATATGGGTATATCTACTTAATGAAACATAAGTCTGAAACATTTGAAAAGTTCAAAGAATTTCAGAGTGAAGTTGAAAATCATCGTAAAAAGAAAATAAAGTTTCTACGATCTGATCATGGAGGAGAATATTTGAGTTACGAGTTTGGTGTACATTTGAAGCAATGCGGAATAGTTTCGCAACTCACGCCACCCGGAACACCACAGTGTAATGGTGTGTCCGAACATCGTAATCGTACTTTACTAGATATGGTGCGATCTATGATGTCTCTTACTGATTTACCACTATCATTTTGGGGTTATGCTTTAGAGACGGCCGCATTCACGTTAAATAGGGCACCATCGAAATCCGTTGAGACGACGCCTTATGAACTATGGTTTGGCAAGAAACCAAAGTTGTCGTTTCTGAAAGTTTGGGGCTGCGATGCTTATGTGAAAAACTTCAACCTGATAAGCTCGAACCCAAATCGGAGAAATGTGTCTTCATAGGATATCCAAAGGAAACTATTGGATACACCTTCTATCACAGATCCGAAGGCAAGACTTTTGTTGCTAAATTCGGAAACTTTCTGGAGAAGGAGTTTCTCTCGAAAGATGTGAGTGGGAGGAAAGTAGAACTTGATGAGGTAACTGTACCTGCACCCTTATTGGAAAGTAGTACATCACAGAAAACTGTTTGTGCGACACCTACACCAATTAGTGAGGAAGCTAATGATAATGATCATGAAAGTTCAGGACAAGATACTACTGAACCTCATAGATCAACCAGAGTGAGAACCGCGCCAGAGTGGTACGGTAATCCTGTTCTGGAAATCATGCTGCTAGATCACGATGAACCTACGAACTATGAAGAAGCGATGGTGAGCCCAGATTCCGCAAAATGGCTTGAAGCCATGAAATCTGAGATGGGATCCATGTATGAGAACAAAGTATGGACTTTGGTTGACTTGCCCGATGATCGGCAAGCAATTGAGAATAAATGGATCTTCAAGAAGAAGACTGACGCTGACGGTAATATTACTGTCTACAAAGCTCGACTTGTCGCAAAAGGTTTTCGACAAGTTCAAGGGGTTAACTACGATGAGACCTTCTCACCCGTAGCGATGCTTAAGTCTGTCCGAATCATGTTAGCAATTGCCGCATTTTATGATTATGAAATTTGGCAGATGGATGTCAAAACTGCATTCCTGAATGGATTTCTGGAAGAAGAGTTGTATATGATGCAACCGGAAGGTTTTGTCGATCCAAAGGGAGCTAACAAAGTGTGCAAGCTCCAGCGATACATTTATGGACTGGTGCAAGCCTCTCGGAGTTGGAATAAACGCTTTGATAGTGTGATCAAAGCATTTGGTTTTATACAGACTTTCGGAGAAGCCTGTATTTACAAGAAAGTGAGTGGGAGCTCTGTAGCATTTCTGATATTATATGTGGATGACATATTACTGATTGGAAATGATATAGAATTTCTGGATAGCATAAAGGGATACTTGAATAAGAGTTTTTTAATGAAAGACCTCGGTGAAGCTGCTTACATATTAGGCATAAAGATCTATAGAGATAGATCAAGACGCTTAATTGGACTTTCACAAAGCACATACCTTGACAAGATTTTGAAGAAGTTCAAAATGGATCAAGCAAAGAAAGGGTTCTTGCCTGTGTTACAAGGTGTGAAGTTGAGTCAGACTCAATGCCCGACCACTGCAGAAGATAGACAGAAAATGAAAGATGTTCCCTATGCTTCAGCCATAGGCTCTATCATGTATGCAATGCTGTGTACCAGACCTGATGTGTGCCTTGCTATAAGTTTAGCAGGGAGGTACCAAAGTAATCCAGGAGTGGATCACTGGACAGCGGTCAAGAACATCCTGAAGTACCTGAAAAGGACTAAGGATATGTTTCTCGTATATGGAGGTGACAAAGAGCTCATTGTAAACGGTTACGTTGATGCAAGCTTTGACACTCATCCGGACGATTCTAAATCGCAAACCGGATACGTGTTTACATTAAATGGTGGAGCTGTCAGTTGGTGCAGTTCTAAACAAAGCATCGTGGCGGGATCTACATGTGAAGCGGAGTACATAGCTGCTTCGGAAGCAGCAAACGAAGGAGTCTGGATGAAGGAGTTCATATCCGATCTAGGTGTCATACCTAGTGCATCGGGTCCAATGAAAATCTTTTGTGACAATACTGGTGCAATTGCCCTGGCAAAGGAATCCAGATTTCACAAAAGAACCAAGCACATCAAGAGACGCTTCAATTCCATCCGGGATCTAGTCCAGGTGGGAGACATAGAGATTTGCGAGATACATGCGGATCTGAATGTAGCAGACCCGTTGACTAAGCCTCTTCCAGGAGCAAAACATGATCAGCACCAAGGCTCCATGGGTGTTAAAATCATTACTGTGTAATCTAGATTATTGACTCTAGTGCAAGTGGGAGACTGAAGAAAATATGCCCTAGAGGCAATAATAAAGTTATTATTTATTTCCTTATATCATGATAAATGTTTATTATTCATGCTAGAATTGTATTAACCGGAAACATAATACATGTGTGAATACATAGACAAACAGAGTGTCACTAGTATGCCTCTACTTGACTAGCTCGTTAATCAAAGATGGTTATGTTTCCTAACCATAAACAAAGAGTTGTTATTTGATTAATGGGATCACATCATTAGTTGAATGATCTGATTGAGATAACCCATTTCCATTAGCTTAGCACCCGATCGTTTAGTATGTTGCTATTGCTTTCTTCATGACTTATACATGTTCCTATGACTATGAGATTATGCAACTCCCGTTTACCGGAGGAACACTTTGTGTGCTACCAAACGTCACAACGTAACTGGGTGATTATAAAGGAGCTTTACAGGTGTCTCCAGAGGTACATGTTGGGTTGGCGTATTTCGAGATTAGGATTTGTCACTCCGTTTGACGGAGAGGTATCTCTGGGCCCTCTTAGTAATACACATCACATAAGCCTTGCAAGCACTGCAACTAATGTGTTAGTTGTGAGATGATGTATTACGGAACGAGTAAAGAGACTTGCCGGTAACGAGATTGAACTAGGTATTGGATACCGACGATAGAATCTCGGGCAAGTAACATACCGATGACAAAGGGAACAACGTATGTAGTTATGCGGTCTGACCGATAAAGATCTTCGTAGAATATGTAGGAGCCAATATGGGCATCCAGGTCCCGCTATTGGTTATTGACCGGAGACGTGTCTCGGTCATGTCTACATTGTTCTCGAACCATAGGGTCCACACGCTTAAAGTTACGATGACAGTTTCATTATGAGTTTATGTATTTTGATGTACCGAAGGTTGTTCGGAGTCCCGGATGTGATCACGGACATGACGAGGAGTATCAAAATGGTCGAGACATAAAGATTGATATATCGGACGGCTATATTCGGACACCGGAAGTGTTCCGGGGAAGTTTCGGATAAAACCGGAGAACCGGGGGGTTACCGGAACCCCCCGGGGGGTTAATGGGTCTCATGGGCCTAAAGTGGAGAAGAGGAAAGGCATCCAGGGCAGGCCGCGCCCCCCTCTCCCCCTAGTCCGAATTGGACAAGGAGGGAGGGGCGGCGCCCCCCCTTTCCTTCCTCTCCTCTCTTCCTTCCTTCCCCCTCTCCTACTTGGACAAGGAAAGGGAGGGGAGTCCTACTCCCGGTAGGAGTAGGACTCCTCCTACGCGCCTCCTACTAGGGCCCGCCGCACCCCCCCTTGGCTCCTTTATATACGGGGGCAGGGGGCACCCTTGGACACACAAGTTGATCTTCGTGATCGTTCCTTAGCCGTGTGCGGTGCCCCCCTCCACGATATTACACCTCGATCATATTGTAGCGGTGCTTAGGCGAAGCCCTGCGACGGTTAAACATCAAGATCGTCACCACGCCATCGTGCTGACGAAACTCCTCCCCGAAGCTTTGCTGGATCGGAGCCCGGGGTGCGTCATCGAGCTGTACATGTGTAAAGAACTCGGAGGTGCCGGAGTAATGGTGCTTGGATCGGTTGGACCGGGAAGACGTACGACTACTTCCTCTACGTTGCGTCAACGCTTCCTCTTCGGTCTACGAGGGTACGGAGACAACACTCTCCCCTCTCATTGCTATGCATCACCATGATCTTGCGTGTGCATAGGAAATTTTTTGAAATTACTACGTTCCCGATGACCTCCCCCCTTGCTCCTTTATATACGGGGCTGGCGGCACCCTAGAAGACACAAGTTGATCATTGATCCCTTAGTCGTGTGCGGTGCCCCCCTCCACCATAATCCACCTCGATCATATCATAGTGGTGCTTAGGAGAAGCCCTGCGTCGGTAGCAACATCATCATCGTCATCACGCCGTCGTGCTGACGGAACTCTCCCGTGAAGCTCTGCTGGATCGGAGTTCATGGGACGTCATCGAGCTGAACGTGTGCTGAACTCGGAGGTGTTGTGCGTTCGGTACTTGGATCGGTCGGATTGTGAAGACGTTTGACTATATCAACCACGTTCTCATAACGCTTCCACTTACGGTCTACGAGGGTACGTGGACGATACTCTTCCCTCTTGTTGCTATACATCACCATGATCTTGCATGTGCGTAGGATTCTTTTTGGAAATACTACGTTCCCCAACAGTGGCATCCGAGCCAGGTTTATGCGTAGATGTTATATGCACGAGTAGAACACAAGTGATTTGTGGACGATACAAGTCATACTGCTTACCAGCGTGTCACACTTTTGTTCAGAGGTATTGTTGGATGAAGCGGCCCAGACCGACATTACGCGTACGCTTACGCAAGACTGGTTCTACCAACGTGCTTTGCACACAGGTGGCTAGCGGGTGTCAGTTTCTCCAACTTTAGTTGAACCGAGTGTGGCTATGCCCGGTCCTTCAGAAGGTTAAAAGAGCACTAACTTGACAAACTATCATTGTGGTTTTGATGCGTAGGTAAGAACGGTTCTTGCTCAGCCCGTAGCAGCCATGTAAAACTGGCAACAACAAAGTAGAGGACGTCCAACTTGTTTTTGTAGGGAATGTTGTGATGTGATATGGTCAAGACATGATGCTATATTTTATTGTATGAGATGATCATGTTTTGTAACCGAGTTATCGTCAACTGGCAGGAGCCGTATGGTTGTCGCTTTATTGTATGCAATGCAATCGCCCTATAATGGCTTTACTTTATCACTAAGCAGTAGCTATAGTCTTAGAAGCAATAATTGGCGAGATGACAACGATGCTACGATGGAGATCAAGGTGTCGCGCCGGTGACGATGGTGATCATGATGGTGCTTCGGAGATGGAGATCACAAGCACAAGATGATGATGGCCATATCATATCACTTATATTGATTGCATGTGATGTTTATCTTTTATGCATCTTATTTTGCTTAGATCGACGGTAGCATTATAAGATGATCTCTCATTAAATTTCAAGGTACAAGTGTTCTCCCTGAGTATGCACCGTTGCGAAAGTTTCTCGTGTGGAGACACTACGTGATGATCGGGTGTGATAAGCTCTACGTTCACATACAACGGGTGCAAGCCAGTTTTGCACATGCAGAATACTCGGGTTAAACTTGACGAACCTAGCATATGCAGATATGGCCTCGGGACACTGGAGACCGAAAGGTCGAGTGTGAATCATATAGAAGATATGATCAACATAGTGATGTTCACCATTGAAAACTACTCCATCTCACGTGATGATCGGACATGGTTTAGTTGATATGGATCACATGATCACTTAGATGATTAGAGGGATGTCTATCTAAGTGGGAGTTCTATAATAATTTGATTAAACGGAACTTTAATTTATCATGAACTTAGTCCTGATAGTATTTGCATATCTATGTTGTAGATCAATAGCTTGCGATGTAGTTAGGTGATAATTTATGATAATTTATCATGAACTTCCTCATTGTTGCACAGAAGAATTATGTCCTTGATGCACCGCTAGGTGATAGACCTATAGCAGGAGCAGATGCACACGTTATGAACGTTTGACAAAGCTCGGTCTGATTACTACTTAATAGTTTAGTGCACCATGCTTTATGGCTTAGAACCGGGACTTCAAAAATGTTTTGAACGCCACGGAACATATAAGATGTTCTAAGAGTTGAAATTGTTTTCATACTCATGCACGTGTCGAGAGGTATGAGACCTCTGACAGTACTTTGCCTACAAGATGGTGAAGAATAGCTCAACCAGTGTGCATGTGCTCAGATTATCTGAGTACTACAATCGCTTGAATCAAGTGGGGGTTAATCTTCGAGATAAAAAGGTGATTGACAGATTTCTCTAGTCACTATCACCAAGTTACTGGAACTTCGTGATGAATTATAATACGCAAGTGATGACGAAATTAATTCCCGAGCTCTTCGCGATGCTCAAATCGGCGAAGGTAGAAATCAAGAAATATCATCAAGTGTTGATGGTTAACAAGACCACTAGTTTCAAGAAAAGGGCAAAGGGAAAGAAAGGGAACTTCAAATAAGAATAGCAAGCAAGTTGCTGCTCCCATGAAGAAGCCCAAAGCTAGACCCAAGCCTGGAACTGAGTGCTACTACTGCAAAGGAAATGATCACTGGAAGTGGAACTGCCCTAGATACTTGGCTGATAAGAAGGATGGCAAAATGAACAAAGGTATATTTCATATACATGTTATTGATGTGTACTTTACTTGTGTTTATAGCAACCCCTCGGTGTTTGATACTAGTTCAGTTGCTAAGAGTAGTAAATTGAAACGGGAGTTGCAGAATGAACAGAGACTAGTTAAGGGTGAAGTGATGATGTGTGTTGGAAGTTGTTCCAAGAATGATATGATCATCATCGCACACTCCCTATACTTTCGAGATTAGAGTTGAACCTAAATAAATGTTATTTGGTGTTTGCGTTGAGCATGAATATGATTTGATCATGTTTATTGCAATACTATTATTCATTTAAGTTAGAGAATAACTGTTGTTCTGTTTACATGAATAAAACCTTCTATGGTTAAACACCCAATGAAATTGGTTTGTTGGATCTCGATTGTAGTGATACACATATTCATAATATTGAAGCCAAAAGATGCAAAGTTAATAATGATAGTGCAACTTATTTATGGCACTGCTGTCGTGGTTCTAAGTCTGACAGTAATCTAGGGGGGTAGGTATGGAGAGGCAAGATCTTAGCTATGGAGTAGTTGTAAGCACACGAGGTTTACGAGTTCAGGCCCTTCTCGGAGGAAATAATAGCCCTACATCTTGGAGCCTGGAGGTGGTCGACTGGATTATGCGTGTATGAATTACAGGGGTGCGAACCCTTTACACTGAGGAGGGGGGTGGCTTATATAGAGTTTGCCGGACCCCTCCGGCCCTCAGTTGTGCAGGATTTTAAATACATTAAGGTCAGGTGTTACTGGTAACGCCCCTAATAAAGTGCTATGATGACCATAAAAGCTACTTAATAACCGACCGTTAGCGTGCGGAGTGCCTTTAGGTCTCGTGGCCGTCGAGTGGTTGGCTCTTGGTCGAGTGATTGCTTCTTGGCCGAGTGTCTTCGAGTCTGTCGAGTGGAACACCTCCAAGTCGATTGAAAGGTGATTACATCTAGAGATGTCCTTGGGTAGGGCAGTTGGGATAGGTCCATGACCCTCCCCTAGGTACATAGCTTCATCATTAGCCCCCGAATGGATCGAGGTTTGAGTGCGGAAGGAGTTGAGAATTTCTCCGACTCATTTTTCATGCCATGAGCATATCTTGTTTCGGATCAATGAACCTGAGCGATGACAACAACTTCCTTTTCAGTCGCCTTGATCCATTCTTAGTATTTTGTCGAGTGAGTTTCTTTACTTGAAAGGCTCCGAGTGATGGCATGGAGGAGATCTTCCGTCTGACAAGTTGTTCTGCTGCCCGCAGATTTCGCGGGATTCGGATTTTGGGAAGCGCGCGGGACGGGGGAGGCCGCAGTAATCGGATGGGATAGGGTGGAGCCGCCTTGATCTCCGCGCCACCTTTTTCGCCACGTATCGCGCGCGCGATTGTTACGGGATTTGACAGGACCGCCCGGGCCTACCAGTCAGCCACTCGGAAGCGACCTCATATAAGGCGTCGGATGGGGGTTTCTTGGACAGTGCGTTCCCATTCCCTCTTCTCCTCTTCAAGCTTATTCGTCGCGCTCGCTCTCGCCCCAGCGCCACCGCTCCGTACGCGTCTCGCCGGCGACGATGGGGAAGGAGAAGACGGTGGCTCTGGAGCGGGCGAAGAAGGCGACGGCAAAGGCGAAGGGGAAGGCGACCAGTCGGGGTGGATCTTCCTCGCGAGCTGGCCTGCCGAAGGGCTGGATCCAGGGCGAGTGGATCCACTCGGCGATCCGCCAAGAAGACCTCGACGACCTAGCCGTAGGAGGTCTGATCCCCCATGGATCGGCGCGGCTTCCGCGGAAGGAGTCCGAGCCGCAACCTTGGGAGGGTGAGCGCGTTATCCTTGCCACCCACGTCGACCATGGATTTTCCTTGCCTCCTCACCCTTTCTTTTGGGGGTTTCTGAATTTCTTTGGGGCACAACTCCACCACTTCACTCCCAATACAATCGTGTACCTCACTGCTTTCGTGTCTTTGTGTGAAAATTTCTTGGGTTGTCGGCCTCACTTGGGTCTTTTCAAGCACATTTTCACCTGTCGTTCTCATACGGTAAAAAAGGCCAATCCGAGTGACGAGAGAACACAAGTGATTCAGATGTGTGGGGGTCTTGGTGTTCAGATGAGAGGGAAAAGTTCCTTTCCAGCCATGATTCTTCCCGACTCGGTTCGCGGATGGCAGTCGACCTGGTTTTGCTGCAAAGACCAGTCGACTGGCCTCCCTCCTTTTACCATGGACCGAGTGAGGAAACCCTCCTCTTTGAAGGTTCTCCCGGAGGAGAAGGCGCAGGTTAGGGTGCTGGTCGAACGAGTGGTCCAGCTTATCCGTGACGGGGTCACCGGTATGGATCTCTTGGAGGTTTTCCTTCAGCGGCGCATCCAGCCTCTTCAAGCCCGAGACCATCCGATGTGGATGTATTCGGGTCTTGACGACTCCACTCGGATTCACCCGGAGGAGGTCGATGATGACACATTGGAGAAGTGGCTGTCGGGCATGACCGGAAACAAGGACAACCTCAGGGGAGCCAGGAGAGTTCCTCCATTCGACCAGTCCCATGTACCAGAGAAGGTCTGATTCTGAGCTTCTGATTGTAATCTAAATTCACTCGCGCAGTTGCCTATACTGCGTCGACTGACTTTGTTCTCCCTGCTTTCTTTCAGGCCCTTATCAAAATGTATTCAATGCCCAACGGAGAGCAAGAGCAAGACCCGGAAGGAGAGGCGAGTGGCGGCAACAGTGGCGAATGGGATTCTGACGGTGAAGGGGACGAAGAAAGTGGCGACCCAAGTGACGAAGAAGAAGTCGAGTCGCCTCCTCGCAGGGAGAGGCGGTCCAAGCTTTACCAAGAACGACAGAGCGCCCGTGAAAAGGCGATTGCTCAGTCTGGTCAGTCTTCAAAGCGTCCTCAGACCTCTTCACCAACTCCAACTGAAAAAGCTTCAAAGCATCCCAAAGTTGCCTAGCCGAAGCTTTGGAAGGCGTTGCCGAAGATCAAGATTGACATCCCCGTCGCTTCTGCGTGAGTGTCTCCCTTTGTATTCAATCGACGCCCCATGCTGTTTGTTTTTCTTGCTTTAACCGGACGAACTTTGGAACTGGCAGCGCTGCTACTTCCGGGACCTCAGCTTACAGGGACAATGATGAGGTAATGGAGGATGCGGTCACTTCCAATCTGGGTATGATTTCTTCCATTCTGTCTTTATTTGGTCGACTCAACTGCAATGTCTACCATTGGGTGATGTGATTTTGGCGATTGAACTTTGCACAGTTCCTAACATTATTGACCTCCCCGATGATGATGATGAAGAGCCTGAGAGGCCTTTGAAGAGGAAAAATAGGCAAGCTCCTGCAAGCAAGGTGCCACAGTCGACGCCGAGGGCCGAACCAGTCGTTCAGGACGCTGGTGATGCCAATCGGGGTTCTGTCACTTTTGCCGTGCCATTGTCGAGTGCCTTGCCTTCTTCGTCGACTGCTTAGGCCCCTGTCGACCCACCTTCGGATTTTGCGACCCATCATGTCCCAGAGGACGAAGTGAATGCTGCCAAGGAAGCCATACGCCAGGCGGGCATTATGATGGAGAAGATGAAGACGGTGCGGGACGCCAGTCAGGCCGCCTACGACGCCAGCTCGGCTCTCCAAAGCAACATTCAGGTTAGTTGGTCACCGCTTGTTTTGTTAGGATATGCTATCTGAAGACTCTCTTTCCGAAAATCTTTGCATCTGTACACCCACTGGGTGCGTCGATTGAATTTTTGAACTAGTGGGGCACGCTGAGTGCACCCACTAGGTGTAGTCCCCGAGACTACGGTGGACTGCTGGCAGTCGACTGTAATGTTTGTATTTTGATTCTTTCGCTCGATGTGGTGTGGCCGCGTCGAGTGTAAACCAAACTGGTAGTTTGTATGTTCTACTCAGTCTGGGCGAGTGGGATCAGAACCGGTGGGGGCACGCCAAGTGCACCCACTGGGTGTAGTCCCCGAGACCGCGGTCGACTGCTGGCAGTCGACTGTGGTCTGAGTTTTATGGTATGAGTTCTTCTTTCTCTCCTTCTTTTTTTACTCCCTCCACTCGACTCCGGTGGGCCGGTCGAGTGGGATCATAACCGGTGGGGGCACGCAAAGTGCACCCACTGGGTGTAGTCCCCGAGACTATGGTGTACTGCACACAATCGACCGTAGTCTTAGTATTTATTGTCTTTGTCGTTTTTTGCTGTGAAATAACTTCTCCTCCCTGATTCCAGAAATCTTGTGATCTTGGAGCTCGCTTTGCTGACTTGGAGAAACAGCAGATCCAACTGAGCCTTGACCTGGAATTGGCCAAGGCAGAGCAGCAAAAGGCCAAGGAGGATGCCAATGGTAAGACGAGCTTGTCGACTGGTTTGTCTTAGGCTTGAGTACCCTTCTGCTCTTTCTGAATCAAGCACCGTTTCTTTGCAGAAAAACTGAGAGAAGCTCTGGCGAAGAAGGATCAGGATTTGGCTGCTACTCAAAAGGAAGCTGATGACAGAACCGCTCTGGCTGAACAGAAACTGGCTTCGGTCGGCCAGCTGGAAGAAGAGAACACCAAGATGAAATCTGCTCTGAACGAAGCCAACAAGGAGTGCATGCGCTTGAAGAAGGACAATCTCAACCTGTACGAGAAGATGGAAGGCATCACTCGCAGGAGGGACGATCTGGAGAGCTATCTGAGGAGCCTTGCCAAGAAGTTGTTCATCAAGCTTGAAGGTACACATTTTGTTCCGACTGATGTTTTTTGTCGACTCAGCGTACGAAAATTGACTTATCCTTGGATCGTGAATGCATAGTTTTGCCAGAACTTCGAAGGGGAGACTGGGCAGATTGAGCCAGGTTTGGACCCAATCAATTCTCCCGTGAAAGATGAAACGGCCATGCATCTGCTCCGACTGGAATCCCGCATCGATGGTGTTGTGGACTACTTGGCTCGACTGAAGGTCGCCATGTCACGGATCGACACGGCACTTTGGCCAGAGGCCACGCTCCAGAATGATCTTGAGTCCCTGATGACTCGACTTAACGAGATCCCTGATCGAGTGTAGGAGTGGAAGAAATCTTCTGCCCGGTGTGGTGCTGATGTGGCTCTGTCTTTGGTTCGTGTCCACTGCAAGGATGTGCCACAAGATAAGCTGGCAGCAATCAAGGTCACCAACACCCAGAAGCATGACTTCCAAACTTTTATGGAGACTTTCATCGTTGCAGCAACTCGGATCACGGACGGCGTCGACCTGGACGAGTTCGTCGAGCCTGCCAGTCCTTCTCCTGCGGAGTGAACAAACTTTTATGCCCCACCTTAAATTTGCCTCGGAATGCCGAGTGGTTTTTGTAACCGTTAAACTCTTTCGGGCTGAATGCCCGAGCACTTCGATCTGTGGTCCGGAACCTTTAGGATTTATCTAAACTTGGTTTATCGTTGAATATCTTCACGAATCCTCCGTCGAGTGGAACTCGTTCTTCACTCGAGACAACTTTTGTATTTGTGGCACAGCTCCGAAGGAGAAGGTAGCAGTCGACCTGCACCTCGTCGTCCTTGCAGGTCGGCGATGGATTGCACATTGTATTTGTGGCGAAGCTCCCAAGGAGAAGGTGGCAGTAGACCTGCACCTCGACGTCCTTGCGGAGTGGGATGGAGCACACGTTGTATTTGTGGCGAAGCTCCCAAGGAGAAGGTGGCAGTCGACCTGCACCTCGTCGTCCTTGCGGAGTGGGATGGAGCGCACGTTGTATTTGTGGCGAAGCTCCCAAGGAGAAGGTGGCAGTCGACCTGCACCTCGTCGTCCTTGTGGATTGAGATGGAGCGCACGTTGTATTTGTGGCGAAGCTCCCAAGGAGAAGGCGGTAGTCGACCTGCACCTCGTCGTCCTTGTGGATTGAGATGTGTTTCGTACTTAGGCGAGTACTCGACTGCAGCTAAGCCCCCGAGTGGGAGGTTGGCTCCTCACTCGGTAGGATTTTCAAATACTTAGGCTAGTACTGGACTGCAGCTAAGCCCCCGAGTGGGAGGGTCGCTCTCCACTCGGTAGGATTTTTAAATACTTAGGCGAGTACTGGACTGGAGCTAAGCCCCCGAGTGGGAGGGTTGCTCACCACTTGGTAGGATTTTCAAATACTTAGGCGAGTACTGGACTGCAGCTAAGCCCCCGAGTGGGAGGGTCGCTCTCCACTTGGTAGGATTTTCAAACTTA
>NC_041392.1:13759477-13815287 GCF_002162155.2 Triticum dicoccoides
AGTGGGAAGGTCGCTCACCACTCGGTAGGATTTTTCAAACTTAGGCGAGTATTGGACTGCAGCTAAGCCCCCGAGTGGGAGGCTGGCTCACCACTTGGTAGGATTTTCAAATACTTAGGCGAGTACTGGACTGCAGCTAAGCCCCCGAGTGGGAGGCTCACTCTCCACTTAGTAGGATTTTCAAATACTTAGGCGAGTACTGGACTGCAGCTAAGCCCCTGAGTGGGAGGCTGGCTCACCACTCGGTAGGATTTTCAAATACTTAGGCGAAACGGGTTCGCAGCTAAGCCTCCGAGTGAGAGGCTGGCTCACCACTCGGTTGGAAATTATTTTTATAAACTTAGGCGAAGCGGATTTGCAGCTAAGCCACCCACTGGGGGATTTCTCATGCAAACAAAAACAATAACAATCACTGGGAAAATTATAACGCTCTTGTCTTTGATAAATAAACTACAAAAGTTTTACATCTCATCCGAGTGAGAATTCAAGTATAAAAGGGATGGAGCAGCTCCGCATTCCAGGCTCGTGGCTCATCAATCTGGCGATCGACATTATAAAGGTGGTACGCTCCATTGTGGAGGACTCTGGTGACTATGAAGGGACCTTCCCAAGTAGGAGCGAGTTTGTGTGGTTTCTGTTGATCCACTCGGAGGACCAAGTCTCCTTCTTGGAAGGCTCGACTCTTCACATTTCTGGCATGGAATCGACGCAAGTCTTGCTGATAGATGGTCGGTCGGATCATGGCCATTTCTCTTTCTTCTTCCAGGAGGTCGACTGCGTCCTGCCGGGCTTGTTCTGCTTCATCTTCAGAGTAGAGCTTGACTCGGGGTGCGTTGTGAAGCAGGTCACTCGGCAAAACTGATTCGGCCCCGTAGACCAGAAAGAATGGGGTTCTTCCGGTCGATCGGTTCGGGGTTTTCCTCAATCCCCAAAGAACTGATGGAAGCTCGTCGACCCATGCACCTGCTGCGTGCTTGAGATCGTGCATCAATCGAGGTTTCAGTCCTTTGAGAATTAAGCCGTTTGCTCTTTCCGCTTGTCCATTCGACTGGGGGTGAGCGACCGAAGCGTAGTCAACTCGTGTGCCCTGAGAGGCACAAAAGGCCCTGAATTTGTCGGAATCGAAGTTTGACCCATTGTTAGTGATGATGCTGTGCGGAACTCCATATCTGAATATCAACTCTCTGATGAAACTGATAGCAGTGCAAGCATCAAGATTCTTGATAGGCTTAGCTTCAATCCATTTGGTGAACTTGTCGACTGCTACTAGCACATGAGTGAAGCCACTCCTGCCCGTTCTCAGTGGTCCAACCATGTCCAGCCCCCAAACAGCAAAGGGCCAGACGAGTGGAATGGTTTTCAGGGCTGACGCGGGCTTGTGCGACATATTGGAGTAATACTGGCATCCTTCACATTTGTCGACTATCTCTTTCGCCATTTCATTTGCTCTTGGCCAGTAGAATCCCGCTCGGTATGCTTTAGCCACAGTGGTCCGAGAGGACGCATGATGACCACAGGTCCCCGCGTTGATATCATCAAGGATCATCTGACGTTCTTCTGGTGTTATATACTTCTGACTGACTCCAGTCGCGCTTTCTCTATACAACTGTCCCTTTATGACTGTAAAGGCCTTGGATCGACGGACGATCTGTAGAGCCTCTTCTTCTTCTTCCGGGAGTTCTTTCATTAGGATGTACGCGATGTACGGTATGGTCCAGTCGGGAGTGATGACCAAGACTTCCATGATCAGGTCGACCACAGCTGGAACTTCAACTTCAGTCGGATCCGTGGCACTTTTTGGCTGCGGGGCCTCTTCAGTGAAGGGATCCTCCTGAACTGATGGTGTGTGGACGTGTTCCAAAAACGCATTGCTGGGAATGGCTTCTCTTTTGGAACCTATTTTTGCCAAATCATCAGCTGCTTGATTTTTCAGTCGGGGTATGTGATGAAGTTCTAACCCCTCGAATTTCTTCTCCAGCTTTCTCACTGCATTGCAATAACCAGTCATGGCTGGACTTCTGACGTCCCACTCCTTCATCACCTGATTAACCACCAAATCTGAGTCGCCATAGACCATGAGGCGACGGACGCCGAGTGAAATGGCCATGCGCAACCCATATAAAAGTGCTTCATATTCTGCCTTGTTATTGGAGGAATCAAAGTGGATTTTAAGAACATATCTGAGCTTATCTCCTCGGGGGGAGACCAATACCACCCCGGCATCGGAACCATTGAGCATTTTGGAACCGTCGAAGAACATGGTCCAATGCTCCGAGTGAACCTGAGTCGGCAGTTGCTGTTCAATCCACTCGGCAACGAAATATGCTATTGCTTGGGACTTGATAGCTTTCTTTGCCTCAAACTTGATATCTAGAGGAAGGAGTTCAATCGCCTATTTTGCCACTCGACTAGTTGCATCTCTGTTATGCAGGATCTCTGAAAATTGAGCGTCGCTGACGACTGTAATGGAATGATCAGAGAAGTAGTGAGCAACCTTCTTTGTGGTCATATAAATCACATATACAAGCTTCTGATAATGAGGATATCTTTGCTTCGACGGGGTCAAAACTTCAGAAATGTAATATACTGGGCGCTGAACTTTGAAGGCTTTTCCTTCTTCTTCCCGCTCGACCATAAGTACCATACTGACGACTTGTCCCATGGCTGCGATGTAAAGCAGCAAAGGCTCTTTGCTGATTGGGGCAGCAAGCACCGGCTGGGTGGAGATCAGAGCTTTGAGCTCTGCAAACGCTGCATCAGCTTCAGGAGTCCACTCGAACTTGTCGGACTTCTTCATCAATCGGTAAAGAGGCAATGCCTTTTCACCGAGACGAGAGATGAATCGACTTAAAGTGGCCAAGCAACCAGTAAGCTTCTGGACGTCGTGCACTCGCACAGGACTTTTCATTCGGAGTATAGTACCGACTTTTTCTGGATTGGCGTCAATTCCTCGTTCAGAAACGAGAAAACCGAGTAGCTTTCCGCCAGGAACTCCGAATGTGCACTTTGATGGATTAAGCTTGATATCATACCTCCTGAGGTTGGCAAAGATTTCAGTAAGGTCAGTCAGCAGGTTGGAACCCTTCTGTAACTTGACCACAATATCATCCATGTATGCTTCCACATTCCGACTGATTTGAGTGAGGAAACACTTCTGAATCATCCTCATGAATGTGGCTCCAGCATTCTTGAGGCCGAGCGGCATGGTAACATAACAGAAGCACCCGAATGGAGTGATGAAAGCTGTTTTGATCTCGTCGGGTCCGTACAGACGGATCTGATGGTACCCGGAATAGGCGTCTAAAAAAGACAGTCGCTCACATTCCGCAGTCGAGTCGACTATCTAGTCGATGCGGGGGAGAGGAAAATGATCTTTCGGGTAGGCCCGATTGATATGTTTAAAGTCAATGCACATGCGAAGTGACTTGTCCTTCTTCGAGACCATGACAACGTTGGCGAGCCACTCAGAGTGGTAGATCTCTCGGATGAACTCCGCTGCTAAGAGCCGAGCCACCTCCTCACCAATAGCCTTTCTCTTCTGGACGGCGGACCGTCGGAGATGTTCTTTGACAGGTTTTACTTTTGAGTCGACTCGTAGGCGGTGCTCAGCCAGCCCCCTGGGAACACCCGTCATGTCAGAAGGCTTCCATGCGAAAATGTCTCAGTTCTCACGGAGGAACTGGATGAGCGCTTCTTCCTATTTGGAGTCGAGTGTTGTTGAGATATGAGTCGGAGCAACACTGGAATCGGTCGGGTGAATGTGAGCCGGCTTCGTTTTGCCAGACGACTGAAAAGCTGATTCTGTAGCGGGCTTCTTGGCTCGCAACAAATCACTCGGGTCTGCAGTCTTCTGGTATTCCTGCAGCTCCACCACTGCCATCTGAGCATCAGCGATCTTTGAACCTTTCTGAAAACACTCTTCTACTTTCTTCCGATTGCCCGTAACAGTGATCACACCTTTGGGACCAGGCATCTTCAATTTGAGATACACATAACATGTTCGAGCCATGAAGCGTGCATAAGTCGGCCTGCCCAAAATAACGTGATAAGCACTCTGGAAATCTACAACTTCAAACGTCAACTTTTCTTTGCGGTAATTCTTGGAATCACCAAAAACCACATCAAGAGCAATCTGGCCGAGTGACTCAGCCTTCTTTCCAGGAATGACTCCATGGAAACTCATGTTGCTGGTACTGAGTCTGGACATCGGAATGCCCATCCCTTTCAACGTCTCAGCATACAGTATGGTCAAACCACTGCCACCATCCATCAAGACTTTGGTAAGTCGAGTGCCATCAACGACTGGGTCGACCAGCAAAGCTTGCCTCCCAGGGGTGGCAATGTGCGTTGGGTGATCGGACTGGTCAAATGTGATGGCAGTCTGAGACCACTTCAGATAACTGGGTGATGCCGGAGCAACCATATTCACCTCTCGGTTGATAAATTTTAGTCGACTTTTGCTTTCAACATCAGCAAAAATCATCAGGGTGAAATTGACCAGGGGGTATCCATCGTCACTATCTTCCTTGTCCTCAACTTTGTCCGACTCCTTTTCCTTATCTTTGGGCTGCTTGCCCTGGAACTGCTGGATCAAGAGCCGACACTGTCGAGTGGTATGTTTTGGTTAAATGAAATTACCCTCTTCATCTTTCTTGGTGTGGATGTGACATGGCAAATCCAACACATCATTTCTGTCTTGGTCTTTAACTTTCTTGGGGTTCCAAGGTCCTTTGGGTTACCCCTTAAACTTTCCTTGAGTTACAGCCAAGGCTTCCCCAGAAGCAGCTTGCTCGTCTTTCTGCTTCTGTTTCCGATTGGAATTCCCTCCTCCGGTTTCTTGAGCAACTGACTTGAGCTTGACGCTCCTGAGTCGATCCTCATCTTCACCATTAGCGTACTTGGTGGCAATCTCCATCATCCGATTCAGAGACATATCTCCGGTTCGACCGAATTTCAGATTCATTTCCCTGTACTTGACGCCTTCTTTGAAGGCACAAACTGCTTGGTGGTCAGGCACATTCTCTACCGTGTGATGCAACGTGATCCATCTCTGGATGTAATCCCTCAAAGTTTCATTCGGCTTCTGCACGCAAGACCGCAGTTCCGTCAGCCCTGCCGGTCGCTTGCATGTTCCTTCAAATGTGGTGACAAACACTCGGGCGAGATCTTCCCAAGTGTAAATGCTGCTGGGTGCTAACTGATTCAGCCACGCTCTGGCCGAGCCCTCCAACATGAGAGGCAGGTGCTTCATGGCCACTTCATCATTGCCACCGCCAATCTGGACGGCCACTCGGTAGTCTTCAAGCCAAGTATCGGGCTTGGACTCATCAGTGAACTTACTGACTCCAGTCGCCAACCTGAAGTTGGGAAGAATCACAGCGGCCTTGATGGATCTACTAAAGCACTCTGGCCCCGAAACATGTACTCTGCTGCTGGTAGGTGCATCTCTGTCGTGACCTTCTCGGTGAGCTCTGTTCCTGTCGACCAAACCTTGAACGAGAATGGATCTCGCATCAAAGCCTGGTTCCCTGGGGTCGACTGGAATCCTTCGCCCAACACTATGAGAGCGCCTGTCATCCTGCTATCGAGGCACATACGACCCGCTCCTCGGGGGAGGGGTGGGCACTCGACGTCGATCGTCACGATCGAATCGGTGATCATACTGCTCACGGTTCCCGTACTGATTACGCCGGTCCCCACGTCCCTCATGCCTCGGGGGCGATTTTGGGCTATGAGCCGACTGGATTGTGTCTGCAGCAACGGATCTGCTATGAATCCTGTTCCGCGACTGAGAAACAGCGGAATTCTGGTCTCCTGCTGCCCGGACTAACGCTCTGATCTGCAGCAAGCCTCTGTTAGCCTCCGACTGGGAAGGCTGAATCGACTCTGCTATACGGGCTGCAGCTGCTAAATTCTGAATCGGAGTTCGATATACCTGCGGGGGCGGAAAGAGCTGACGTCGACTGGATTCTGGAACCCGTTGTCATGCACGCTCGTCGAGTGCTCGCTGGAGGTTCTCCAGTCGAGTGCGCTCGGCCAAGTTTGCCAGGCGCGCGTCCTCCAAGGCATGAGCCTGAGGGGTTTCTCCAACGATAGGAGTGTGCAGTGCATCCATGTTCCAGTGACGAACTTCTTCTCTCTACAGCGACGTGAGAGGCTCGGGGAGATATTCCTCATGGGGACGCGACGGGTCGCCTCCATCGGCGCCTCTGTCGGTGCGGGGAATACCGGGAGGACTGGGCGGTCCATCGACCATCAGAACCTCCGCCGCCGGATCACTGCTGTCACACTCGGATGTGGTCTCTACGGAGCCAGTCGAACAGGCCGTACAGGGATTCGTCGGGCTCGATCGCCGTGACTTGAGGGGTGGCCGACTGGCGTGCCACCGCGTGTCTCACCCACCGCTGAAGTCTCGACCGACCGGAGCGCTTGTGCCAGCGGGAAATAGGGAGGGAGGACAACACAGGAACCGACCGATAATGGGTCGACGGTTGCCGCAAGAGGACGCTGCGGACGCACGCGCGAAAGTGCGTTGCCCCGCGGACAGGGAGTGCGTCCACGTCGAGCGGAGCCTCCTGAAGCCAGGCGGAGTCTTCGGCGATGAACGTGAGCGCACCGAGACGGATCTCGCGGCCCTCCACCAAAACTCCGCCAGAAACCATGATGATTTGGATCGGAAAAGATCGCAACTCCTCCAACAAATCGCTAAAACACCTGCCATAAGGTGGGCGCCAACTGTCGTGATTCTAAGTCTGACAGTAATGTAGGGGGGTAGGTATGGAGAGGCAAGATCTTAGCTATGGAGTAGTTGTAAGCACACGAGGTTTACGAGTTCAGGCCCTTCTCGGAGGAAGTAATAGCCCTACGTCTCGGAGCCCGGAGGCAGTCGACTGGATTATGCGTGTATGAATTACAAGGGTGCGAACCCTTTACACTGAGGAGGGGGTGGCTTATATAGAGTTCGCCGGACCCCTCCGGCCCTCAGTTGTGCAGGGTTTTAAATACATTAAGGTCGGGCGTTACTGGTAACGCCCCTAATAAAGTGCTATGATGACCATAAAAGCTACTTAATAACCGACTATTAGCGTGCGGAGTGCCTTTAGGTCTCCTGGCCGTCGAGTGGTTGGGTCTTGGTCGAGTGATTGCTTCTTGGTCGAGTGTCTTCGAGTCTGTCGAGTGGAACACCTCCAAGTCAATTGAAAGGTGATTTCTTCTAGAGATGTCCTTGGGTAGGGCAGTTGGGACAGGTCCATGACCCTACCCTAGGTACATAGCTTCATCAACTGTCGTTTGGGTCATATTGGTCTAAAGCGCATGAAGAAACTCCATGCTGATGGGCTTTTGGGATCACTTGATTATGAATCAATTGATGCTTGCGAACCATTCCTCATGGGCAAGATGACTAAAACTTCGTTCTCCGGAACAATGGAGCGAGCAACAAACTTGTTGGAAATAATACATACTGATGTATGCAGTCCGATGAGTGTTGAGGCTCGTGGTGGGTATCATTATTTTCTGACCTTCACATATGATTTGAGAAGATATGGGTATATCTACTTGATGAAACATAAGTCTGAAACATTTGAAAAGTTCAAAGAATTTCACAGTGAAGTGGAAAATCATCATAACAAGAAAATAAAGTTTCTACGATCTGATCGCGGAGACGAATATTTGAGTTATGAGTTTGGTCTTCAACTAAAACAATGTGGAATTGTTTCACAAATTCATGCCACCTGGAACACCACAATATAATGGTGTGTCCGAACGTCATAACCATACTTTATTGGATATAGTGCAATCTATGATGTCTCTTACCGATTTGCCACTATCGTTTTGGGGTTGTGCATTAGAGACAGCTACATTCACGTTATATAGGGCACCGTCGAATCCGTTTATACGGCACCATATGAACTATGGTTTGGCTAGAAACCTAAGCTATCGTTTCTTAAAGTTTAGGGTTGTGATGCTTATATGAAAAAGTTTTAGCCTGATAAGCACAAACCTAAATCAGAAAAGTGTGTCTTCATAGGTTACCCAAAAGAAACTGTTGGGCACACCTTCTATCACAGATCCAAAAGGCAATGTCTTTGTTGCTAAAGAGTGGAGAGGTCATTCTACCTTCTCCCGAATTGGAAAGTAGTTCATCACAGAAATCAGTTCTAGTGATCTCTACACCAATTAGAGAGGAAGCTAATGATGATTATCATGAAACTTCAGATCAAGTTACTACCGAACCTCGTAAGACAACCAGAGTATGGTCCGCACCAGAGTGGTATGGTAATCCTTTCTGGAAGTCATGTTACTAGACCATGACAAACCTACGAACTATGAGGAAGCGATGATGAGCCCAGATTCCGCGAAATGGCTTGAGGCCGTGAAATCTGAGATGGGATCCATGTATGAGAACAAAGTATGGACTTTGATTGACTTGCCCGATGATCGGTGAGTCATTGAGAATAAATGGATCTTCAAGAGGAAGACGGACACTGATAGTAGTGTTACTATCTATAAAGCTCGAATTGTCGCAAAATGTTTTCAACAAGTTCAAGGTGTTAACTACCACGAGATTTTCTCACTCATATCGATGCTTAAAAGTCTGTCCAAATCATGTTAGCAGTTGCCACATTTTATGAAATCTGGCAAATAGATGTCAAAACTCCATTCCTTAATGGATTTCTTAAACAAGAAGTTGTATATGATGCAACCAGAATGTTTTATCGATACTAAAGGTGCTAACAAACTGAGCAAGCTCGAGCGATCCATCTATGGACTTGTGCAAGCATCTCGGAGTTGGAATATATGCTTTGATAAAGTGATCAAAGCATATGGTTTTATACAGACTTGCGGTGAAGCCTGTATTTACAAGAAAGTGAGTGGGAGCACTGCAACATTTCTGATAAGTATATGTGAATGACATATTGTTGATCGGAAATAATGTAGAATTTTCTAGAAAGCATAAAGGAGTGTTTGAAAAGAGTTTTTCAAAGAAAGACCTCAATAAAGCTACTTACATATTGAGCATCAAGATCTATAGAGATAGATCAAGACACTTGATATATCTTCAATGAGTACATACCTTGACAAGATTTTGAAGTAGTTCAAAATGGAGCAGTCAAAGAAGGAGTTCTTGCCTGTGTTGCGAGGTGTGAAGTTGAGTAAAGACTCAAAACCCGACCACGGCAAAAAATAAAAAAGAATGAAAAGTCATTCCCTATGCCTCAGTCATAGGTTCTATAAAGTATGATATGTTGTTTACCAGTCCTATTGTATACCTTAGCATGATTCTGGCAAGGGAGTACATTAGTGATCTAGGAGTAGATCGCTGGACAGCGGTCAAAATTATCCTTAGAGGACTAAGGAAATATTTCTCGGTTATGGAGGTGATAAAAGAGTTCGTCATAAAGAGTTACATCGATGTAGGATTTTGACACTGATCTAGACGACTCTAAGTCTCGATCTAGATACATATTGAAAGTGAGATCAATTAGCTAGAGTAGCTCTGTGCAAAGCATTGTAGACATAGAAAATTTGCAAAATACATACGGCTCTGAATGTGGCAGACCGGTTGACTAAATTTCTCACAAGCAAAACATGATCACTCTTTGGGTGTTAATCACATAGCGATGTGAACTAGAATATTGACTCTAGTAAACCCTTTGGGTGTTAGTCACATGGAGATGTGAACTATTGATGTTAAATCACATGACGATGTGAACTAGATTATTGACTCTAGTGCAAGTGGGAGACTGAAGGAAATATGCCCTAGGGGCAATAATAAAGTTGTTATTTATATTTCCTTATATCATGGTAAATTTTTATTATTCATGCTAGAATTGTATTAACCGGAAACTTAGTACATGGGTGAATACATAGACAAACAAAGTGTCACTAGTATGCCTCTACTTGACTAGCTCGTTGAATCAATGATGGTTATGTTTCCTAACCATAGGCATGAGTTGTCACTTGATTAATGGAATCACATCATTAGAGAATGATGTGATTGACTTGACACATCTCTTAGCTTAGCACGATGATCGTTTAGTTTGTTGCTATTGCTTATTTCATGATTTATACATGTTCCTAAGACTATGAGATTATGCGACTCCAGAATACCAAAGGAACACTTTGTGTGCTACCAAACATCACAACGTAACTGGGTGATTATAAATGTGCTCTACAGGTGTCTCCGATGGTACTTGTTGAGTTGGCATAGATCAAGATTAGGATTTGTCACTCCGATTGTCGGAGAGGTATCTCTGGGCCCTCTCGGTAATTAATGCACATCACTTTAAGCCTTGCAAGCAATGCAACTAATGAGTTAGTTGCGGGATGATGTATTACGGAACGAGTAAAGAGACTTGCCGGTAACGAGATTGAACTAGGTATTGAGATACCGACGATTGAATCTCGGGCAAGTAACATACCGATGACAAAGGGTACAACGTATGTTGTTATGCAGTTTGATTGATAAATATCTTCGTACAATATGTAGGAGCCAATATGAACATCCAGGTTCCGCTATTGGTTATTGACCGGAGACATGTCTCGGTCATGTCTACATAGTTCTCGAACCCGTAGGGTCCTCACGCTTAACGTTCGGTGACGATCGGTATTATGAGTTTATGTGATGTGTGATAACCCACAAGTATAGCAGATCACAACAACTTTTGAGGGTAGAGTATTCAACCCAAATTTATTGATTCGACATAAGGGGAGCCAAAGAATATTCTCAAGTATTAGCAACATCAATCTCAGAACATAGTGGATACTAGGGATCAAACCCAAACAAAACTAACTCGATTACATGATAAATCTCATCCAACCCATCACCGTCCAGCAAGCCTACGATGGAATTACTCACGCACGACGGTGAGCATCATGAAATTGGTGATGGAGGATGGTTGATGATGACGACGGCGACGAATCCCCCTCTCCGGAGCCCCGAACGCACTCCAGATCAGCCCTCCCGAGAGGTTTTAGGGCTTGGCGGTGGCTCCGTATCGTAAAACATGATGATTTCTTCTCTCTAATTTTTTTCTCTCCGAAAGCAAATATATAGAGTTGGAGTTGGCGTCGGAGGGCATCCATGGGGCCCACGAGGTAGAGGGGCGCGCCCCCCACCCTCGTGAGAAGGGTGTGGGCCCCCTGGTCTTCATCTTTGGCGAGGATTTTTTATTATTTTTTCTAAGATGTTCCGTGGAATTTCAGGTCATTCCGAGAATATTTGTTTTCTGCACATAAAACAACACCATGGCAATTCTGCTGAAAACAGCGTCAGTCCGGGTTAGTTCCATTCAAATTATACAAGTTATGGCCCAAAACAAGGGCAAAAGTGTTTGGAAAAGTAGATACGACAGAGACGTGTCAACTCCCCCAAGTTTAAACCCTTGCTTGTCCTCAAGCAATTCAGTTGACAAACTCAAAGAAAGAAAGAAAAACTTCTACAAACTCTGTTTGCTCTTGTTGTTGTAACTATGTCAAGCCAGCATTCAAGTTTTCAGCATAGATCATAACTAACCACATTTGCAATAATTCTCAGGTCTCATAACTACTCATATCAATAGCATAATCAACTAGCAAGCCATAATAATAAATCTCGGATGACAACACTTTCTCAAAACAATCATAATATGATATAACAAGATGGTATCTCGCTAGCCCTTTCTAAGACTGCAAAACATAAATGCAGAGCACCTTTAAAGATCAAGGACTGACTAGAAATTGTAATTCATGGTAAAAGAGATCCAATCATAGTCACACCCAATATAAATTAATAGTGATGAATGCAAATGATGGTTGTGCTCTCCAGCTAGTGCTTTTTAATAAGAGGGTGATGACTCAACATAAAAGTAAATGGATAGGCCCTTCGCAGAGCGAAGCAGGGATTTGTAGAGGTGCCAGAGCTCGGTTTTTAAATAGAGATAAATTGCATTTTGAGCGGTATACTTTCATTGTCAACATAACAACTAAGAGATGGCGATATCTTCCATGCTAAACACATAGGCGGTTCCCAAACAGAATGGTAAAGTTTATACTCCCCCTCCACCAACAAGCATCAATCCATGGCTTGCTCGAAACAACGAGTGCCTCCAACATACATCAGGTCCCAAGGGGAGTTTTGTTTGCAATTAATTTTGATTTAGTTTGCATAAAGCATGGGACTGGGCATCCCGGTGACCAGCCATTTTCTCATGAGTGAGGAGGGGAGTCCACTCCTCTTGAGAATAACCCGCCTAACACGGAAGATAAGGACAACCTTGGTTGATACATGAGCTATTCGAGCATACAAAACAGAATGAGTATTTGAAGGTTTAGAGTTTGGCACATACAAATGTACTTGGAACGGCAGGTAGATACCGCATATAGGTAGGTATAGTGGACTCATCTGGAATAACTTTGGGGTTTAAGGGATTGGATGCACAAGCAGTATTCCCGCTTAGTACAAGTGAAGGCTAGCAAAAGACTGGGAAGTGACCAACTATAGAGCGACAACAGCCATGTACATGCATTAAAATTAATAAACATTGGATGCAAGCATGAGTAGGATATAATCCACCATGAACATAATATTGTGAAGGCTATGTTGATTTTGTTTCAACTACATGCGTAAACATGTGCCAAGTCAAGTCACTTAAATCATTCAAAGGAGGATACCACCCCATCATACCACATCATAATCATCTCAATAGCATGTTGGCACACAAGGTAAATCATTATAACTCATAGCTAATTAAGCATGGCACAAGCAACTATGATCTCTAATTGTCATTGCAAACATGTTTATTCATAATAAGCTGAATCAAGAATGAGGGACTCATCATATTTACAAAAACAAAAGAGGTCGAGTTCATGCCAGCTTTTCTCATCTCAGTCAGTCCATCATATATCATCATAATTGCCTTTCACTTGCACGACCGAACGGTGTGAATAATAATAAGAGTGTACGTGCATTGGACTAAGCTAGAATCTGCGAGCATTCAATAAACAGGAGAAGACAAGGCAATATGGGCTCTGGATTAAATCAACAATAATGCATATAAGAGCCACTTCAACAATTTAATTATTGTCTTCTCCTACTGACCCCAAAGAAAGAAAATAAATAAAACTATTTACACAGGAAAGCTCCCAACAAGCAAAAGAAGAACGGGAAATATTTTTGGGTTTTCTTTTTAATTATTACTACTATAGCAGAAAAATAACTACTACTAATTTTTTTTGGGTTTTCTTAAGGTTTAACAAACACACAAGAAGAAAGTAGGAAAAAGAGAATAAACTAGCATGGATATTACTGTGAAAAAGTATGAGCACCGACATCTAGCAATGAGTGTGTGTGAACATAAATGTAATGTCGGTGAGAAATACGTACTCCCCCAAGCTTAGGCTTTTGGCCTAAGTTGGTCTATGGCCACGGCTGGCCTGGCGGATATCCATAATAATAGTTGTTGGGGTCGTACTGTGATGAGGACAAATAGTTGGGATCATACTGATGTGCAGCGCTTATCGCCTGCAGGGCTACAGCGTGGAGTCGAGCTGCCTCCGCCCTCCTCTCGTACTCTTCTGCCTCCTTGATACGTCTCCAACGTATCTATAATTTTTGATTGCTCCATGCTATATTATCTACTGTTTTGGACTATATTGGGCTTTATTTTCCACTTTTATATTATTTTTGGGACTAACCTATTAACCGGAGGCCCAGCCCAGAATTGCTGTTTTTTTGCCTATTTCCGTGTTTCGAAGAAACGAAATATCAAACGGAGTTCAAACAGAAAAATCCTTTTTGGAACGTGATTTTCTTTTCGGATAAGACCCAGGAGACTTGGACCCTACTCCAAGAAGTACCGGAGGCGGTCACGAGGGTAGGGGGCGCGCCCCCCCTACAGGGCGCGCCCCCCTGCCTCGTGGGCCCCTCGGTGCTCCACTGACGTACTCCTTCCTCCTATATATACCCACGTACCCCCAAACGATCAGAACAGGAGCCAAAAACCTAATTCCACCGCCACAACTTTATGTATCCACGAGATCCCATCTCGGGTCCTGTTCCGGAGCTCCGCCGGAGAGGGCCGTCATCATGGAGGGCTTCTACATCATCATAGCCCCTCCGATGAAGTGTGAGTAGTTTACCTCAGACCTTTGGGTCCATAGTTATTAGCTAGATGGCTTCTCCTCTCTTTTTGGATCTCAATACAATGTTCTCCCCCTCTCTTGTGGAGATCTATTCGATGTAATCTTCTTCATTTGCGGTGTGTCTGTTGAGACCGATGAATTGTGGGTTTATGATCAAGTCTATCTATGAACAATATTTGAATCTTCTCTGAATTCTTTTATGTATGATTGGTTATCTTTGCAAGTCTCTTCGAATTATCCGTTTGGTTTGGCCAACTAGATTAGTAGTTCTTGCCATGGGAGAAGTGCTTAGCTTTGGGTTCGATCTTGCGGTGTTTTTTCCCAGTGACAGAAGGGGCAGCAAGACACGTATTGTATCGTTGCCATCGAGGATAAAAAGATGGGGTTTATTTCATATTGCATGAATTTATCTCTCTACATCATGTCATCTTGCTTAAAGCGTTACTCTGTTTTTAACTTAATACTCTAGATGCATGTTGGATAGCGGTCGATGAGTGGAGTAATAGTAGTAGATGCAGAATCGTTTCGATCTACTTGTCACGGACGTGATGCCTATATACATGATCATGCCTAGATATTCTCATAAGTATGCTCAATTCTGTCAATTGCTCAACAGTAATTTGTTCACCCACCGTAGAAAACTTATGCTCTTGAGAGAAGCCACTAGTGAAACCTATGGCCCCCGGGTCTATTCTCATCATATCAATCTCCATCACTTTAATCTTGCTTTGTTTTTACTTTGCCTTTTACTTTTCACTTTGCATCTTTATATCAAAAATACCAAAAAAAATATTATCTATCGGATCTCACTTCTGTAAGTGACCGTGAAGGGATTGACAACCCCTAATCGCGTTGGTTGCGTTGAGCTCTTTGTGTTGTGTAGGTACGAGGGACTTGCGCGTGGCCTCCTACTGGATTGATACCTTGGTTCTCAAAAACTGAGGGAAATACTTACGCTACTCTGCTGCATCATCCTTTCCTCTTCGGGGAAAACCAACGCAAGCTCAAGAGGTAGCAAGAAGGATTTCTGGCGCTGTTGCCGGGGAGTCTACGCAAAAGGTCAACATACCAAGTACCCATCACAATCCCTATCTCCCGCATTACATTAGTTGCCATTTGCCTCTCGTTTTCCTCTCCCCCACTTCACTCTTGCCGTTTTATTCGCCCTCTCTTTCTCCTTCCCCTTCTCCTTCTCCGTTTGTCTTTTTCTCGCTTGCCTTTTGTTTGCTCGTGTGTTGGATTGCTTGTTTGTCGCGATGGCTCAAGATACTACCAAATTGTGTGACTTCACCAATACCAACAATAATGATTTTTTAGCACTTCGATTGCTCCTCTTGCCAATACTGAATCTTGTGAAATCAATACTGCTTTGTTGAATCTTGTTATGAAAGATCAATTCGTCGGCCTTCCTAGTGAAGATGCTGCTACTCATCTGAATAGCTTCGTTGATTTATGTGATATGCATAAGAAAAAAGATGTCGATAATGATGTCGTTAAATTGAAGCTATTTCCTTTTTCGCTTAGAGATCGTGCTAAAGCTTGGTTTTCCTCTTTGCCTAAAAATAGTATTGATTCTTGGAACAAGTGCAAAGATGCTTTTATCTCTAAGTATTTTCCTCCCTCTAAGATCATCTCTCTTAGAAACGATATTATGAATTTTAAGCAACTTGATCATGAACATGTTGCACAAGCTTGGGAGAGAATGAAATTAATGATACGTAATTGCCCTACTCATGGTTTAAATTTGTGGATGGTTATACAAAAATTTTATGCCGGATTAAATTTTGCTTCTAGAAAACTTTTAGATTCGACCGCGGGAGGCACTTTTATGGAAATCACTTTAGGAGATGCTACTAAACTCCTAGATAATATTATGGTTAATTATTCTCAATGGCATACTGAAAGATCTTCTAATAAAAAAGTGCATGCGATAAAAGAAATCAATGTTTTGAGTGGAAAGATGGATGAACTTATGAAATTATTTTCTACTAAGAGTGTTTCTTCTGATCCTTCTGATATGCCTTTGTCTACATTGATTTAGAATAACAATGAATCTATGGATGTGAATTTTGTTGGTAGGAATAATTCTGGTAACAACGCTTATAGAGGGAATTTTAATCCTAGGCCATATCCTAGTAATCCTTCTAATAATTATGGAAATTCCTACAACAACTCTTATGGAAATTATAATAAGATTCCCTCTGAATTTGAGAATAGTGTTAAGGAGCTTATGAATTCACAAAAGAATTTTAATGCTTTGCTTGAAGAGAAAGTGCTTAAAGTTGATGATTTGGCTAGGAACATTGATAGAATTTCTCTTGAGATTGATTCTTTAAAGCTTAGATCTATTCCTCCTAAGCGTGATATCAATGAGTCTCTCAAAGCTATGAGAATTTCCATTAATGAGTGCAAGGAAAGAACCGCTAGGATGCGTGCTTCAAAAGATGCCTTTATTAAAGCGTGTTCTTCCAATACCAATGAAAATCAAGATGAAGATCTAAAAGTTATTGATGTGTCCCCTATCAAATCTTTGTTTTGCAATATGAATCTTGATAAAACTGAATATGATCTTCCGTTACCTAGAAGGCGTTCCAAAAATTCGGAGTATTTAGATCTTTATGATGAAATTGATGAAAGTGGGATTGAAAGAAATAAAAATTTAGATGTTGCTAAACCCACTATATTGGATTTCAAGGAATTTAATTATGAAAGTTTCTCTTTGATTGATTGTATATCCTTGTTGCAATCCGTGCTAAATTCTCTGCATGCTTATAGTCAAAAGAAAGCCTTCACCGAACATATTGTTGATGCCTTGATGCAATCTTATGAAGAAAAACTTGAGTTGAAAGTCTCTATCCCTAGAAAACTCTATGATGAGTGGGAGCCAACTATCAAAATTAAAATTAAAGATCATGATTTTTATGCTTTGTGTGATTTGGGTGCTAGTGTCTCCACTATCCCCAAAACTTTGTGTGATTTGCTAGATTTCCGCGATCTTGATGATTGCTCTTTAAACTTACATCTCGCGGATTCTACTATTAAGAAACGTATGGGAAGGATTAACGATGTTCTTATTGTTGCAAATAGGAATTATGTGATCGTAGATTTCATTGTTCTTGATATAGATTGCAATCCTTCTTGCCCTATTATTCTTGGTAGACCTTTCCTTAGAACGGTTGGTGCGATTATTGATATGAAGGAAGGGAATATTTGATTCCAATTTCCATTAAAAAAGGGCATGGAACACTTTCCAAGAAAGAAAATAAAATTGCCATATGAAACCATCATGAGAGCCACTTATGGATTGCCTTCCAAAGATGGCAACACCTAGATCTATCCTCGCTTTTATGCCTAGCTAGGGGCGTTAAACGATAGCGCTTGTTGGGAGGCAACCCAATTTTATTTTTTTGTTTTTGTGTTTTTCTTCTGTTAGGGAATAAATAACCCATCTACCCTCTGTTTGGATGTGGTTTTGTGTTTTAATTAGTGTTTGTGCCAAGCTAGACCTATTGGATCTTCTTGGATGATAGTTATTTGATCTTGCTGTAATTTCCAGAAACTTTGCCTTCAGTGCCCGAATTACTAAAAATCATCAGAACGTGATAAAATACTGATTACAATTGCTGCTGATCAATAAACAAATTATCTGGGTCTTCTAAGTTTGGTAGATTTTTTGGAGTTCCAGAAGTTTGCGTTAGTTACAGATTACTACAGACTGTTCTGTTTTTGACAGATTCTGTTTTTCGTGTGTTGTTTGCTTATTTTGATGAATCTATGGTTAGTAAAATAGTTTATAATCCATAGAGAAGTTGGAATACAGTAGGTTTAACACCAAAATAAATAAAGAATGAGTTCATTACAGTACCTTGAAGTGGTTTTATGTTTTCTTTCTCTAACGGAGCTCACGAGATTTCTATTGAGTTTTGTGTTGTGAAGTTTTCAAGTTTTGGGTGAGTTCTTTTGATGGATTATGGAACAAGGAGTGGCAAGAGCCTAAGCTTGGGGATGCCCATGGCACCCCCAATATAATATAAGGACACCAAAAAGTCAAAGCTTGGGGATGCCCCGGAAGGCATCCCCTCTTTCGTCCACTTCCATCGGTAATTTACTTGGAGCTATATTTTTATTCACCAACATGATATGTGTTTTGCTTGGAGCGTCTTGTATTATTTGTGTCTTTGTTTTTTAGTGTGCCACAATCATCCTTTCTGTACACACCTTTTGAGAGAGTCATCTATGAATTAAAATTTGATAGAATACTCTATGTGCTTCACTTATATCTTTTGAGCTATGTAGTTTTGCTCTATGTGCTTCACTTATATCTTTTGAGCGTCGAAATTTTGCTCTATGTGCTTCACTTAGATCTTTTAGAGCATGGTGGTGGCTTTGTTTTAAAGAAACTATGATCTCTCATGCTTCACTTAAATTATTTTGAGAGTGGTAATAGCATGGTAATTTTCTTAATAATAACTTGCTTGGTATTCAAGATTTGTGAAACTTTCTTTTGAGTGCGTTGAATACTAAGAAAAGTTGGATGATTGATAATTGTTTTGAGATACGGAGGTAGTAATATCAAAGTCATGATAGTAGAGTAATTGTTAATTTGAGAAGTGCTTGAGTTAAAGTTTGCAAGTCCTGTAGCATGCACGTATGGTTAACATTATGCAACAAATTTGAAACATGAGGTGTTATTTGATTGTCCTCCTTATGAGTGGCGGTCGGGGACGAGCGATGGTATTTTCCTACCAATCTATCCCCCTAGGAGCATGCGCGTAATACTTTGGTTTTTGATGTCTTGTAGATTTTTGCAATAAGTATATGAGTTCTTTATGACTAATGTTGAGTCCATGGATTATACACACTCTCACCCTTCCATCATTGCTAGCCTCTACGGTACCGTGCATTGCCCTTTCTCACATTGAGAGTTGGTGCAAACTTCACCGGTGCATCCAAACCCCGTGATATGATACGCTCTTTCACACATAAACCTCCTTATATCTTCCTCAAAACAGCCACCATACCTACCTACTATGGCATTTCCATAGCCATTCCGAGATATATTGCCATGCAACTTTCCACCATCCAGTTTATCATGACACATTCATCATTTTCATATTTCTTAGCATGATCATGTAGTTGACATAGTATTTGTGGCAAAGCCACCGTTCATAATTTTTACTTGTCACTCTTGATTCATTGCATATCCCGGTACACCGCCGGAGGCATTCATATAGAGTCATACTTTGTTCTAGTATCGAGTTGTAATCATTGAGTTGTAAATAAATAGAAGTGTGATGATCATCATTCAATAGAGCATTGTCCCAAAAAAAAAAAGAAAGGCCAAAGAAAAAAAGAAGGCCCAAAAAAAACAAAAAGGGGCAATGTTACTATCCTTTTTTCCACACTTGTGCTTCAAAGTAGGACCATGATATAGCGAGTCTCATATATTGTGCTTCAAAGTAGCACCTGAAGGAAATATGCCCTAGAGGCAATAATAAAGTTATTATTTATTTCCTTATAATCATGATAAATGTTTATTATTCATGCTAGAATTGTATTAACCGAAAACATAATACATGTGTGAATACATAGACAAACAAAGTGTCACTAGTATGCCTCTACTTGACTAGCTCGTTAATCAAAGATGGTTATGTTTCCTGACCATGAACAATGAGTTGTTCTTTGATTAACGAGGTCACATCATTAGTTGAATGATCTGATTGACATGACCCATTCCATTAGCTTAGCACCCGATCGTTTAGTATGTTGCTATTGCTTTCTTCATGACTTATACATGTTCCTATGACTATGAGATTATGCAACTCCCGTTTACCGGAGGAACACTTTGGGTGCTACCAAACGTCACAACGTAACTGGGTGATTATAAAGGAGCATTACAGGTGTCTCCAAAGGTAGATGTTGGGTTGGCGTATTTCGAGATTAGGATTTGTCACTCCGATTGTCGGAGAGGTATCTCTAGGCCCTCTCGGTAATACACATCACATAAGCCTTGCAAGCATTACAACTAATATGTTAGTTGTGAGATGATGTATTATGGAACGAGTAAAGAGACTTGCCGGTAACGAGATTGAACTAGGTATTGGATACCGACGATCGAATCTCGGGCAAGTAACATACCGATGACAAAGGGAACAACGTATGTTGTTATGCGGTCTGACCGATAAAGATCTTCGTAGAATATGTAGGAGCCAATATGGGCATCTAGGTCCCGCTATTGGTTATTGACCGGAGACGTGTCTCGGTCATGTCTACATTGTTCTCGAACCCGTAGGGTCCGCACGCTTAAGGTTACGATGACAGTTTCATTATGAGTTTATGCATTTTGATGTACCGAAGGTTGTTCGGAGTCCCGGATGTGATCACGGACATGACGAGGAGTCTCGAAATGGTCGAGACGTAAAGATTGATATATTGGAAGCCTATTTTTGGACATCGGAAGTGTTCCGGGTGAAATCGGGATTTTACCGGGTTACCGAGAGGTTACCGGAACCCCCCGGGAGCCATATGGGCCTTCATGGGCCTTAGTGGAAAGGAGAAAAGGGCAGCCCAAGGGGGCTGCGCACCTCCCCCCTCCCCTAGTCCTATTAGGACTAGGAGAGGTGGCCGGCCACCCTTCTCCCCCTTTCCCCCTTGGGAATCCTAGTTGGAATAGGATTGGGGAGGGGAGTCCTACTCCCGGAAGGAGTAGGACTCCTCCTGCGCCCTCTCCCTGGCCGGCGCCCCCCTCCCCCCTTGGCTCCTTTATATACTGAGGTAGAGGCACCCTAGAACACACAAGTTGATCCACGTGATCTATTCCTTAGCCGTGTGCGGTGCCCCCTGCCACCATATACCTCGATAATACTGTAGCGGAGTTTAGGCGAAGCCCTGCTACTGTAGTTCATCAAGATCGTCACCACGCCATCGTGCTGACGGAACTCTTCCCCGACACTTTGCTGGACGGAGTCCGGGGATCGTCATCGAGCTGAACGTGTGCTCGAACTCGGAGGTGCCGTAGTTTCGGTGCTTGATCGGCTGGATCGTGAAGACGTACGACTACTTCCTCTACATCGTGTCATCGCTTCCGCAGTCGGTCTGCGTTGGGTACGTAGACAACACTCTCCCCCTCGTTGCTATGCATCACATGATCTTGCGTGTGCGTAGGAATTTTTTTTAAATTACTACGAAACCCAACAGTGGCATCCGAGCCTAGGTTATTTATGTTGATGTTATATGCACGAGTAGAACACAAGTGAGTTGTGGACGATACAAGTCATACTGCCTACCAGCATGTCATACTTTGGTTCGGCGGTATTGTTGGACGAGACGACCCGGACCAACCTTACGCATACGCTTACGCGAGACCGGTTCCCTCGACGTGCTTTGCACATAGATGGCTTGCGGGCGACTGTCTCTCCAACTTTAGTTGAATTGAGTGTGGCTACGCCCGGTCCTTGCGAAGGTTAAAACGGAGTCTATTTGACAAACTATCGTTGTGGTTTTGATGCGTAGGTGAGATTGGTTCTTACTTAAGCCCGTAGCAGCCACGTAAAACATGCAACAACAAAGTAGAGGACGTCTAACTTGTTTTTGCAGGGCATGTTGTGATGTGATATGGTCAAGGCATGATGCTGAATTTTATTGTATGAGATGATCATGTTTTGTAACCGAGTTATCGGCAACTGGCAGGAGCCATATGGTTGTCGCTTTATTGTATGCAATGCAATCGCGATGTAATGCTTTACTTTATTACTAAACGATAGTGATACTCGTGGAAGCATAAGATTGGCGAGATGACAAATATGCTACGATGGAGATCAAGGTGTCGCGCCGGTGACGATGGTGATCATGACGGTGCTTCGGAGATGGAGATCACAAGCACAAGATGATGATGGCCATATCATATCACTTATATTGATTGCATGTGATGTTTATCTTTTTATGCATCTTATCTTGCTTTGGTTGACGGTAGCATTATAAGATGATCTCTCACTAAATTATCAAGAAGTGTTCTCCCTGAGTATGCACCGTTGCCAAAGTTCGTCGTGCCCAGACACCACGTGATGATCGGGTGTGATAAGCTCTACATCCATCTACAACGGGTGCAAGTCAGTTTTGCACACGCAGAATACTCAGGTTAAACTTGACGAGCCTAGCATATGCAGATATGGCCTCGGAACATGGATACCAAAAGGTCGATCGTGAATCATATAGTAGATATGATCAACATAAACGATGTTCACCATTGAAAACTACTCCATCTCACGTGATGATCGGTTATGGTTTAGTTGATTTGGATCACGTAATCACTTAGAAGATTAGAGGGATGTCTATCTAAGTGGGAGTTCTTAAGTAATATGATTAATTGAACTTAAATTTATCATGAACTTAGTACCTGATAGTATCTTGCTTGTTTATGTTGATTGTAGATAGATGGCTCGTGCTATTGTTCCGTTGAATTTTAATGCGTTCCTTGAGAAAGCAAAGTTGAAAGATGATGGTAGCAATTACACGGACCGGGTCCGTAACTTGAGGATTATCCTCATTGCCACACAGAAGAATTACGTCATGGAAGCACCGCTGGGTGCCAGGCCTGCTGCTGGAGCAACACCAGATGTTATGAACGTCTGGCAGAGCAAAGCTGATGACTACTCAATAGTTCAGTGTGCCATGCTTTACGGCTTAGAATCGGGACTTCAACGACGTTTTGAACGTCATGGAGCATATGAGATGTTCCAGGAGTTGAAGTTAATATTTCAAGCAAATGCCCGAATTGAGAGATATGAAGTCGCCAATAACTTCTATAGCTGCAAGATGGAGGAGAACAGTTCTGTTAGTGAGCATATACTCAAAATGTCTGGGTATAATAATCACTTGATTCAATTGGGAGTTAATCTTCCGGATGATTGCGTCACTGACAGAATTCTCCAATCACTGCCACCAAGCTACAAGAGCTTCGTGATGAACTATAATATGCAAGGGATGAACAAGACTATTCCCGAGCTCTTCGCAATGCTGAAAGCTGCGGAGGTAGAAATCAAAAAGGAGCATCAAGTGTTGATGGTTAACAAAACCACTAGTTTCAAGAAAAAGGGCAAAGGGAAGAGGAAGGGGAACTTCAAGAAGAACGGCAAGCTAGTTGCTGCTCAGGAGAAGAAACCCAAGTCTGGACCTAAGCCTGAAACTGAGTGCTTCTACTGCAAGCAGACTGGTCACTGGAAGCGGAACTGCCCCAAGTATTTGGCGGATAAGAAGGATGGCAAGGTGAACAAAGGTATATGTGATATACATGTTATTGATGTGTACCTTAGTAGAGCTCGCAGTAGCACCTGGGTATTTGATACTGGTTCTGTTGCTAATATTTGCAACTCGAAACAGGGACTACGGAATAAGCGGGCACTGGCAAAGGACGAGGTGACGATGCGCGTGGGAAACGGTTCCAAAGTTGATGTGATCGCGGTCGGCACGCTACCTCTACATCTACCTTCGGGATTAATATTAGACCTAAATAATTGTTATTTGGTGCCAGCGTTGAGCATGAACATTATATCTGGATCTTGTTTAATGCGAGACGGTTATTCATTTAAATCAAAGAATAATGGTTGTTCTATTTATATGAGTAATATCTTTTATGGTCATGCACCCTTGAAGAGTGGTCTATTCTTTTTGAATCTCGATAGTAGTAATACACATATTCATAATGTTGAAGCCAAAAGATGCAGAGTTGATAATGAAAGTGCAACTTATTTGTGGCACTGTCGTTTAGGTCATATCGGTATAAAGCGCATGAAGAAACTCCATACTGATGGACTTTTGGAACCACTTGATTATGAATCACTTGGTACTTGCGAACCGTGCCTCATGGGCAAGATGACTAAAACACCGTTCTCTGGTACTATGGAGAGAGCAACAGATTTGTTGGAAATCAAACATACTGATGTATGTGGTCCGATGAATATTGAGTCTCGTGGCGGATATCGTTATTTTCTCACCTTCACAGATGATTTAAGCAGATATGGGTATATCTACTTAATGAAACATAAATCTGAAACATTTGAAAAGTTGAAAGAATTTCAGAGTGAAGTTGAAAATCATCGTAACAAGAAAATAAAGTTTCTACGATCTGATCGTGGAGGAGAATATTTGAGTTACGAGTTTGGTGTACATTTGAAAAATTGTGGAATAGTTTCGCAACTCACGCCACCTGGAACACCACAGCGTAATGGTGTGTCCGAACGTCGTAATCGTACTTTACTTGATATGGTGCGATCTATGATGTCTCTTACTGATTTACCGCTATCATTCTGGGGTTATGCTTTAGAGACGGCCGCGTTCATGTTAAATAGGGCACCATCAAAATCCGTTGAGACGACGCCTTATGAACTGTGGTTTGGCAAGAAACCAAAGTTGTCGTTTCTTAAAGTTTGGGGCTGCGATGCTTATGTGAAAAAGCTTCAACCTGATAAGCTCGAACCCAAATCAGAGAAATGTGTCTTAATAGGATACCCAAAGGAGACTGTTGGGTACACCTTCTATCACAGATCCGAAGGCAAGACATTCGTTGCTAAGAATGGATCCTTTCTAGAGAAGGAGTTTCTCTCGAAAGAAGTGAGTGGGAGGAAAGTAGAACTTGATGAGGTAACTGTACCTGCTCCCTTACTGGAAAGTAGTACATCACAGAAAACTGTTTCAGTGACACCTACACCAGTTAGTGAGGAAGCCAATGACAATGATCATGAAACTTCAGATCAAGATACTACTGAACCTCATAGATCAACCAGAGTAAGATCCGCACCAGAGTGGTACGGTAATCCTGTTCTGCAAGTCATGCTACTAGATCATGATGAACCTACGAACTATGAAGAAGCGATGGTGAGCCCAGATTCCGCAAAGTGGCTTGAAGCCATGAAATCTGAGATGGGATCCATGTATGAAAACAAAGTATGGACTTTGGTTGACTTGCCCGATGATTGGCAAGCAATTGAAAATAAATGGATCTTTAAGAAGAAGACCGACGCTGATGGTAATGTTACTGTCTACAAAGCTCGACTTGTCGCAAAAGGTTTTCGGCAAGTTCAAGGGATTGACTACGATGAGACCTTCTCACCCGTAGCGATGCTTAAGTCCGTCCGAATCATGTTAGCGATTGCCGCATTTTATGATTATGAAATTTGGCAGATGGATGTCAAAACTGCATTCCTGAATGGATTTCTGGAAGAAGAGTTGTATATGATGCAACCGGAAGGTTTTGTCGATCCAAAGGGAGCTAACAAAGTGTGCAAGCTCCAGCGATCCATTTATGGACTGGTGCAAGCCTCTCGGAGTTGGAATAAACGTTTTGATAGTGTGACCAAAGCATTTGGTTTTATACAGACTTTCGGAGAAGCCTGTATTTACAAGAAAGTGAGTGGGAGCTCTATAGCATTTCTGATATTATATGTGGATGACATATTGCTAATTGGAAATGATATAGAATTTCTGGATAGCATAAAGGGATACTTGAATAAAAGTTTTTCAATGAAAGACCTCGGTGAAGCTGCTTACATATTAGGCATTAAGATCTATAGAGATAGATCAAGACGCTTAATTGGACTTTCACAAAGCACATACCTTGACAAAATTTTGAAGAAGTTCAAAATGGATCAAGCAAAGAAAGGGTTCTTGCCTGTGTTACAAGGTGTGAAGTTGAGTAAGACTCAATGCCCGACCACTGCAGAAGGTAGAGAGAATATGAAAGATGTTCCCTATGCATCAGCCATAGGATCTATCATGTATGCAATGTTGTGTACCAGACCTGATGTGTGTCTTGCTATAAGTTTAGCAGGGAGGTACCAAAGTAATCCAGGAGTGGATCACTGGACAGCGGTCAAGAACATCCTGAAATACCTGTAAAGGACTAAGGATATGTTTCTCGTATATGGAGGTGACAAAGAGCTCACCGTAAAAGGTTACGTTGATGCAAGCTTTGACACTGATCCGGAAAATTCTAAATCGCAAACCGGATACGTGTTTACATTAAATGGTGGAGCTGTCAGTTGGTGCAGTTCTAAACAAAGCGTCGTAGCGGGATCTACATGTGAAGTGGAGTACATAGCTGCTTCGGAAGCAGCGAACGAAGGAGTCTGGATGAAGGAGTTCATATCCGATCTAGGTGTCATACCTAGTGCATCGGGTCCAATGAAAATCTTTTGTGACAATACTGGTGCAATTGCCTTGGCAAAGGAATCCAGATTTCACAAAAGGACCAAACACATCAAGAGACGCTTCAACTCCATCCGGGATCAAGTCCAGGTGGGAGACATAGAGATTTGCAAGATACATACGGATCTGAATGTTGCAGACCCGTTGACTAAGCCTCTTCCACGAGCAAAACATGATCAGCACCAAAGCTCCATGGGTGTTAGATTCATTACAGTGTAATCTAGATTATTGACTCTAGTGCAAGTGGGAGACTGAAGGAAATATGCCCTAGAGGCAATAATAAAGTTATTATTTACTTCCTTATAATCATGATAAATGTTTATTATTCATGCTAGAATTGTATTAACCGGAAACATAATACATGTGTGAATACATAGACAAACAAAGTGTCACTAGTATGCCTCTACTTGACTAGCTCGTTAATCAAAGATGGTTATGTTTCCTGACCATGAACAATGAGTTGTTGTTTGATTAACGAGGTCACATCATTAGTTGAATGATCTGATTGACATGACCCATTCCATTAGCTAGGCACCCGATCGTTTAGTATGTTGCTATTGCTTTCTTCATGACTTATACATGTTCCTATGACTATGAGATTATGCAACTCCCGTTTACCGGAGGAACACTTTGGGTGCTACCAAACGTCACAACGTAACTGGGTGATTATAAAGGAGCATTACAGGTGTCTCCAAAGGTAGATGTTGGGTTGGCGTATTTCGAGATTAGGATTTGTCACTCCGATTGTCGGAGAGGTATCTCTGGGCCCTCTCGGTAATACACATCACATAAGCCTTGCAAGCATTACAACTAATATGTTAGTTGTGAGATGATGTATTACGGAACGAGTAAAGAGACTTGCCGGTAACGAGATTGAACTAGGTATTGGATACCGACGATCGAATCTCGGGCAAGTAACATACCAATGACAAAGGGAACAACGTATGTTGTTATGCGGTCTGACCGATAAAGATCTTCGTAGAATATGTAGGAGCCAATATGGGCATCCAGGTCCCGCTATTGGTTATTGACCGGAGACGTGTCTTGGTCATGTCTACATTGTTCTCGAACCCGTAGGGTCCGCACGCTTAAGGTTACGATGACAGTTTCATTATGAGTTTATGCATTTTGACGTACCGAAGGTTGTTCGGAGTCCCGGATGTGATCACGGACATGACGAGGAGTCTCGGAATGGTCGAGACGTAAAGATTGATATATTGGAAGCCTATGTTTGGACATCGGAAGTGTTCCGTGTGAAATCGGGATTTTACCGGGTTACCGGGAGGTTACCGAAACCCCCGGGGAGCCATATGGGCCTTCATGGGCCTTAGTGGAAAGGAGAAAAGGGCAACCCAAGGGGGCTGCGCACCTCCCCCCTCCCCTAGTCCTATTAGGACTAGGAGAGGTGGCCGGCCACCCTTCTCCCCCTTTCCCCCTTGGGAATCCTAGTTGGAATAGGATTGGGGGGGGGAGTCCTACTCCCGGAAGGAGTAGGACTCCTCCTGCGCCCTCTCCCTGGCCGGCGCCCCCCTCCCCGCTTGGCTCCTTTATATACTGAGGTAGAGGCACCCTAGAACACACAAGTTGATCCACGTGATCTATTCCTTAGCCGTGTGCGGTGCCCCCTGCCACCATATACCTCGATAATACTGTAGCGGAGTTTAGGCGAAGCCCTGCTGCTGTAGTTCATCAAGATCGTCACCACGCCGTCGTGCTGACGGAACTCTTCTCCGACACTTTGCTGGATTGGAGTCCGGGGATCGTCATCGAGCTGAACGTGTGCTCGAACTCGGAGGTGCCGTAGTTTCGGTGCTTGATCGGTTGGATCGTGAAGACGTACGACTACTTCCTCTACGTCGTGTCATCGCTTCCGCAGTCGGTCTGCGTTGGGTACGTAGACAACACTCTCCCCCTCGTTGCTATGCATCACATGATCTTGCGTGTGTGTAGGAATTTTTTTTAAATTACTACGAAACCCAACAGCACCATGTTCTTCATATAGAGATTCTCTTGAGTTATCACTTTCGTATACTAGTGGGAATTTTTCATTATAGAAATTGGCTTGTATATTCCAACAATGGGCCTCCTCAAGTGCCCTAGGTCTTCATGAGCAAGCAAGTTGGATGCACACCCACTTAGTTTCTTTTGTTGAGCTTTCATACATTTATAGCTCTAGTGCATCCGTTGCATGGCAATCCCTACTGAGGGAGTCCTGGATTAGGGGGTGTTCGGGTAGCCGGACTATACCTTCAGCCGGACTCCAGGACTATGAAGATACAAGATTGAAGACTTCGTCCCGTGTCCGGATGGGACTTTCCTTGGCGTGGAAGGCAAGCTTGGCGATGCGGATATTCAAGATCTCTTACCATTGTAACCGACTCTGTGTAACCCTAACCCTATCTGGTGTCTATATAAACCGGAGGGTTGTAGTCCGTAGGACATCCACTCCATATACAACAATCATACCATAGGCTAGCTTCTAGGGTTTAGCCTCCTTGATCTCGTGGTAGATCTACTCTTGTACTACCCATATCATCAATATTAATCAAGCAGGAGTAGGGTATTACCTCCATCGAGAGGGCCCGAACCTGGGTAAAAACATCGTGTCCCTTGTCTCCTATTACCATCCAGCCTTGACGCACAGTTCGGGACCCCCTACCCGAGATCCGCCGGTTTTGACACCGACATTGGTGCTTTCATTGGGAGTTCCTCTGTGTCGTCGCCTTTAGGCCCGATGGCTCCTTTGATCATCAACAACGATGCGGTCCAGGGTGAGACTTTTCTCCCCGGACAGATCTTCATCTTCGGCGGCTTCGCACTGTGGGCCAATTCGCTTGGCCACCTGGAGCAGATCGAAAGCTACGCCCCTGGCCATCAAGTCAGGTTTGGAAGCCTAAACTACATGGCAGACATCCGCGGAGATTTGATCTTCGACGGATTCGAGCCACAACCAAGCGTGCCGCACTGTCTCGCAGGGCATGATCTAGCTCTGTCACCGAACAGTATCCCGGAGGCCGCAAACGCACCAGCTCCGACCCTTAATTCGGAGCCAGTTGTGTCAATCGAGGATGAGCGGTTGCACGTCACCTCGGGGGCTGCGATCTCAAAGGCGATCGACCCGAACGCCGGCCCCACACTCCGCGTGACTCACGACTCCGAGGATCCGGACTCCTCTCCGGACTCCGAACCCCCCACGCCCCTGCCGATCGAATCCGATTGGGCGCCAGTAATGGAGTTCACCGCCGCGGACATCTTTCAGCACTCGCCTTTTGGCGATATCCTGAATTCTCTCAAGTCTCTCTCTTTATCAGGAGAGCCCTGGCCGAACTGCAGTCAGCGAGGATGGGCTACGGACGATGAAGAAATTCAAAGCCAACCCACCACCCACTTGGTAGCCACTGTCAACAATTTAAACGACGTGCTCAACTTCGACTCCAGAGACATCGACAACATGGATGACGATGCAGGAGATACCGATGAACCAACGCCCATAGGGCATTGGACAGCCACCTCATCTCACGATGTGTACATGGTGGATAATCCTAAAGGAAGCGACAACGAGGAAAAAGGGGATGGAACGGGAGATCGACCCCCCGAAAAGCAATCAAAGCGTCGGCGTAAACGCCGACCAAGCCCCGCCTCGATAAAAACCCAGCCATAGAGCAGGACGAGCCGGTAGACGACGAGCAGGCCTTAGAGCAACCGTCCGAACAGGGCAACACAGATAGAGAAACCGAACATCCCTCCTCCGGCGAAAACGGCATTCCGGACGACCTCACGCCGGATAAACCCATGGAGTAGAAGAATCTCCACGAGAGGCTCGTTGCAACTGCACGTAGCCTGAAAAAGCAGAAGCGGAAGCTAAAAACAGCGGAAGATGCACTCCGGATTAGATGGAGCAAAGTAATCAATACCGCAGATAAATACGGCAACGGTCGCCGCACTAAAAGCTATCCGAAAAGAAAGCTACTGCCTGAATTCGACGAAAAGGCCCTAGAGCCTTCGCATTCAAAAAATAAGAAAGCCACACGGTCGGATAGACGACCCCATAAAGCGGCAAGCGGCGCCGCACTTAAATCAGCATGCGACCCACCTAAGGATTCGCATCATGGCCCAGTTAGGTCCATTTATGGGCCAAGAAAGCAAGCTCTCGTAAGCAATGCAATAAAGCCATCATCAGAATCCGGCACACCCAATTACAAGGGCGCCGCACACCCCCTATGTTTCACCGATGAGGTCCTGGACTATGAATTTCCAGAGGGATTCAAACCCATAAACATAGAGGCATATGATGGAACAACAGACCCTGGAGTCTGGATCGAGGATTATATCCTCCACATACACATGGCTAGAGGAGATGATCTTCACGCCATAAAATATTTACCCCTTAAGCTTATAGGGCCAGCCCGGCATTGGCTTAAAAGCCTTCCTGAAAACACAATTGGAAGTTGGGAAGAGCTCGAGGATGCTTTCCGAGCAAATTTTCAAGGGACCTATGTCCGCCCTCCGGATGCAGACGATCTTAGTCACATAACTCAACAGCCCGGAGAATCAGCTCGGCAGTTCTGGAATAGATTCCTCACTAAAAAGAATCATATAGTCGAATGTCCAGACGCTGAAGCCTTAGCAGCTTTCAGGCATAACGTCCGAGACGAATGGCTCGCCAGACACCTCGGCCAAGAAAAGCCAAGAACAATGGCCGCACTAACAAGCCTCATGACCCGCTTTTGTGCAGGAGAAGACAGCTGGTTGGCAAGGTGCAGCCCCAGCGACCCAAGTACATCTGAAACTAGGGATGGAAACGGAAAACCGCGACGCAACAAGGACCATCGCCGGACTAAGGAAAAAAGTCCGAAGAGCACGGCAGTCAATGCCGGATTCAAAGGTTCACGACAAAATCAGACAAAACCGCCCCTCCAGGATAACAGGGACGATCCATCCAACTTAAATAAAATCCTGGACAGCATTGTGGGATACACAGTACTCCCGGGAAGCCTGCTAACCATACCCACAAAGATTGTTGGGTTTTCAAACAATCCGGCAGACTCAATGCCGAACACAAGGGGCTTGACACACCAAGTGAAGACGAGGACGAACCCCAAAAGCAGAGCACCAGGAAACAAAAGAATTTCCCACAAGAAATAAAAATAGTGAACTTACTTCACATAACAAAACGTGCGGCGCCCATAAAGGTACGCACCACACGACCTATCCCCAAAGGGTCCCGCCACTGGTTGTCAAAACCAATCATCTTCGATCAGCTAGATTATTCTAGAAATATCAAGAATGCAGGCTCGACTGCCTTGATACTCGATTCAATAATTGGCGGACTCCAGTTTTCAAATGTCCTTATGGACGGCGACAGTGGACTAAACCTGATATATCAGGATACAATCCATCACATGGGGATAAACCCAGCAAGAATCCACCGCAGCAAAACCTCCTTTCAAGGGGTAACACCTGGTCCGGACACCCATTGTACGGGTTTTCTCTGGCTCGAAGTTATATTCGGCTCTGCCGATAACTTCCGCTGCGAAAAGCTGACCTTCCATATCGTCCCGTTCTCAAGTCGCTATCAAGCACTACTGGGACACGAAGCTTTCGCTCGCTTTAACGCAATACCGCATTATGCATCTCTCACGCTTAAGATGCCCGGTCCACGAGGCATCATCTCTTTGAAGGGGAAGCACTAAAGTGCGCCTCCCCAAGCGGAGGACTGTGCGGCCGCTTTGACAGCCCCACAGTAAAATGGCCTCACCGGCCAAAAAAACTTCGAAATAGGTCATTAAAGACCACGAACGCGGATAGACGAGTTCGGTACAAAATCATCATTGATGCAGGCTTAGTGGCCATATACCCCCGCACTAGGGGCTCCATGCATATACAATAAGAGACAATAAAGCTCAATTTTATATATTTTACTTTATACTTTGTTTATTTTAAACTTTTGTTCGGCACGACCCGTTTTCAACTCAGTTCCTCTCTTTTACAGATGAACGTCGTGCGGCGCCCGTCCAGGATACGGCACAACGGAGACACAGGCGCAGACGTGCAGTAGGGACCCGTCCTAAAGGATTCTTTTTAGATTAAGACCCTGCGTAAACCTTTTTTACTTTCTCTTGTTGCTACACATCCCCTGGTTCTTTCTGATATAACCAAGGAGGAGGCTGGCGTCTTGGCATGTGGCCACGTCAGAATTTTTGCACGTACCTGGACAATAGGGGCTTTTTTTAATAAAGAGTGTTGTTTCGCCCGCACTCATAAAGACCGAACACCTTAGGGAGTGTTCGGCGTCGTGAGTTTTGGCATTATATGCATCAGCTCCGAATCATGTCTTTGGTCAAATGTTGGGTTGCCCGGCTCCTGAGTTCGGCTACCTTACGTTCCGCTCTATCGGCTAAGGTAGCACCAGGAGAACTACTGCGATTGTGCCCCGTTCGGCCGGGCGAGCACCTCAGTAGAGAAAGCCGAAAACTGACTGTCATGATGTAGCATGAGACTGGTCAGCCACTCGATGACCTATCAGAATCTATCGGATTCCTCCGCTTTAACGAAGGGCCGCAGACCGGTCAGGCACATATGCGTCCCGAACTCGGGCGAGCGCAGTCGCCACCAAGGGGCTACCTAAATAGTCTCACTGTCAAGCTCCTATGGATAAGTGAAAGTGTTAAAGCATTATAGTCCGGTTGCCTGGCCCGCTGCGCTATCACCTCCTTTGCAGGACCAAGACGTTGGGTTAAGTGTGAAAATGCGTCTTCTGCGATCACCCCCGCACTATGTGCGTGGGGGCTAAAGCCAACGACTGCCATCTTTCAGATTTTGTATATATGTATATCTTAAAACGGCCGCACAGGAGGTGTTCCCAATACTTGAATGCACAAGTATAAAAAGACCACTACAGTTTATCAAATTATTACTTTATAATTACATATGCTATCATAACATAGCATCTTTCGAGCACTGCGTCTCTATTACACGAGCGCCTTCAAGGACTTCCTGAAAATAGTGCTCGGAGGGTACTCGGCTTTTGTCCAAATCTCGGGACGCAACAACGGTGGCCTCCATCTCTGCCCAGTATGTCTTGACACGGGCAAGAGCCATCCTTGCACCCTCTATGCATGCTGACCTCTTCATTGCATTAATACGCGGCACCGCGTCAAGGAATTGCTGCACCAAGCTGAAATAACTCTTCGGCTCCGATCTCCCCGGCCACAGATGACCCATGACGTACTTCATGGCGAGTCCGAACAACCTATTCAGTTCGGCCCATTGAGCCAAACGATCGTCCACTGCCAGTGGACGCTCTGGATTGTGAAACTGCGAGCAGAAAAGCTTTTCCACTTCGCGATCTTTCTGATCTCGAAAGTGTTCGGTCGCATCAGCAGCACTCGCTGCCAAATCCAGATAGGTATCCTCCACACTCCACATCCGGTCCAACGGAGCAAACTTCGGATCGCAAAATTTCCTTCGCAGCATAAAGGGCTTTCCAGCCGCAATCTGTTCGGCCTGACGCAGCTCCTCCTTCGTAGCTCTCATCGCAGAGCGCGTGTCCTTGGCATTGGCAACGGCCTTCTCTAAGTCCGTCTGTTTCGCCTGGTCTTCTTTCTCAAGAAGTCTGCAGCGGTCTGCAGCGCTCTTTAACTTTTTGGCCATCTCGGCCATCTCTTCCTTGCTTCGGCAATGAGCAGCATGTTCGGCTCTCAGCTCTTCAAGGGCTTTCTTGGCAGCCGCATCACTTTCTCTGGCTTGTTCTTTAGCTCGGGCAAGTTCTGCCCTAAGACTCTCCACGGCGGCCGCACCATCTGCGTCAAGCACACACATCGTAAGACACTGGCCTAAAACTCTTCTTACCTGATGCCGCCCGAGGAATTACATACCTTGAGCCTCATCAAGCCGCTTGTTGACAAGCGCGATGTCGGCATCTGCCACGTCCAGTTGCCGCTTTAATTCAGCAAAACCATCGGTTCGGCTCGATTCCGGACAACCTGCCGTCTACATTCAAAGGCGACATCTTAGACCTGGGATTATGATCCTCCGCGTGCCGTCATTTCTTGACGACGCGCAGAGTCTCAGGGGCTACTATCTACATAGGGCGCATCTTATTCATGCACAACTGACAGAAGTGTACATTATCTAATGTACCTCAAAACCCGTCAGTAAACTTTTGACGGCCTCATGCAATCCGCTCTCTGCGGATGAGATCCTTTCAATCACCGTGCCCATCAATGCACGGTGCTACTCCGAGATAGAAGCTCGCCCCAGCAGAATCTTTAGCTCCTCCGGCCGAGCACCAGACGGTGCCGGACTTGTCCCATGGCCTCTTTCGAAAGCTGGACGCGGAGAGCCTCGGGGGGCCACATAGCTATCTTCCGCCCCTGCCGGATACGGAGAAACCCTCCGCGACGACACCTCAGGGTCGCCCGCCTCGCTAGGCGGCACGGCAGGGGGAGGCGTCCCGCTCTCCATCATCTCCGGAAGGAGATCCCCTGAAGACGAGCTCTACTGAGAAGGGCTGAGGTCCGAGCTACAAGGTAAAAAATTCGGTTAATCTTCTCAGATATAAATCAAGGATTTCCCTCATCCCTCAAAAGGAAAATCTTTCTCTACTTACGGCTCGCTGGAGGGCTGATCCCCTTGAGGGCGTAGTCCGGCCAAGGAACTCCCCGGCGTCGGACCCTCTGACGAGGATTTTTTTCCCCGCTTCGAGGCCACGGTTTCCGGGTCGTCAGAGGCGGCTCTCTTCTTCCCCTTAGGAGAGGAATTGTCGGTTCCTCCCTTCGGAACATCCTCCCTCGAGGAGGCCATAGTTTCCTTGTCCTCCCCCTTGCTTCCCCCCAAAGGCATTTTCTCCAGCATCCTGACCAGCACGGGATCCGGCCTGGTTTCGGGAAGGGGAGCCGGACACCTGATCAGCTTTGCCTTCGCTATCCACTCCTGTTTAAAAGGACGGCTCTTTTAGGGGCAAGTTTATGACAATTATACAGATAGACGGTTCAGGCACAAGGTTGCTTACTTGAGTATCCGGGCGATTGCAGCTTAGGCCTGCGTCCTCGGTTAAATCCGGACACATCTCTTGTGATCCGAAGAACAGTTTATACATCCCCGCGGGCGTTGTGCCCATGAAATTCTGGAGAGCTCGCGCTCCCTCTGGATTAAACTCCCACAGGCGAAGGGAGCAACGTTTGCCGGGCAATATTCGGCGAATCAGCATGACCTGCGTCACCTTGACCAGGCTGAGGTCTCCTTCCAAGAGATCCTTAATGCGGCCCTGTAACAAGGGCACGTCTTTGGGCAAACCCCAATCTAACCCTCTGTTGACCCATGATGCTAGCCGTGGTGGGGGACCCGAGCGAAAGGCAGGAGGCGCCACCCACTTGGTGCTCCAGGGAGCGGTGATATAAAACCACTCTCGTTGCCACAAGCCTAGCTCCTCTTGAAAAGAGCCCTCGGGCCATGGAGCATCAGCATTTTTGCTTATAACAGTGCCTCCGCACTCTGCGTGCCGTCCCTTGATCATCTTCGGCTCCACTTTGAAGGTCTTGAGCCATAATCCGAAGTGAGGGGTAACACGGAGGAACGCTTCACACACGACAATAAACGAGGAGATATGGAGGATGGACTCCGGAGCTAAGTCATGGAATTCCAGCCCGTAATAAAACAGCAGTCCCCTCACAAAGGGATCCATTGGGAAGCCCAACCCCCGAAGGAAGTGATACATGAACACCACGCTCTCACCGGGCTGGGGACTGGGAATGACCTGCCCTTGAGCAGGCAACCTATGCGAAATTTTGCCGGTCCAGAACTTAGCCTCACTCAACTTTAGTACGTCCTCCTCCGTGACAGAGGAGGGCGTCCATCGGCCTTGAAGGTCAGAACCGGACATTGCCGAAGGTCCGAAGCGCCTGGAATCTGGAGCCTAGGGTGTTGGAACTCGTGGCGACGGGCGAACTCGCTTGAGATTGAAAAAAGGAGTAAGGCCTTGGTCTCTTTATAAGAGGTTGAATACCAAGAGCCCTCCCCGTAATCGTTCAGGACTCGTCTTTAATCGAGAAAACGTGCTAACGGGTGCGGTTGGGTTACCCACGTCCGTATTGATGAGAATCCCGTAAAAGGGGTACACGATCTCTGCTTTGACAAGACGTGCCAAGGAAACAACCTCGCAAAACATGCTGAGGCGGAAAAGTAAAAACAATTCGAGTAAAGGACTTGGCCGTAGTGTGATGACGCACTACGGAATACGTCAGCAGATTTGATTTGTGTTAATGTTATTCTCTCTATGGCAATATGTGGAAACTTATTTTGCAGAGCCGGACACTACCCTTGGTGTTTACAATCTTCTATGAAGGACTTGGAGGAGGAACCCGCTTTGCAATGCCGAAGACAATCTGCGCGCCGGACTCGTCGTCATTGAAGCCTGGTTCAGGGGCTACTGAGGGAGTCCTGGATTAGGGGGTGCTCGGCTAGCCGGACTATACCTTCAGCCGGACTCCAGGACTATGAAGATACAAGATTGAAGACTTCGTCCCGTGTCCGGATGGGACTTTCCTTGGCGTGGAAGGCAAGCTTGGCGATGCAGATATTCAAGATCTCCTACCATTGTAACCGACTCTGTGTAACCCTAACCCTATCCGGTGTCTATATAAACCGGAGGGTTGTAGTCCATAGGACATCAACTCCATATACAACAATCATACCATAGGCTAGCTTCTAGGGTTTAGCCTCCTTGATCTCGTGGTAGATCTACTCTTGTACTTCCCATATCATCAACATTAATCAAGCAGGAGTAGGGTATTACCTCCATCGAGAGGGCCTGAACCTGGGTAAAAACATCGTGTCCCTTGTCTCATGTTACCATCCGGCCTTGACGCACAGTTCGGGACCCCCGACCCAAGATCCGCCGGTTTTGACACCGACACCTACTCCTCGCATTAACATCAATCGATGGGCATCTCCCTAGCCCATTGATTAGTCTCGTTGATGTGGGACTTTCTCCTTTTTTGTCTTCTCCACACAACCCCCATCATTATATTCTATTCCACCCATGGTGTTATATCCATGGCTCACGCTCATGTATTGCGTGAAAGTTTATGAGTTTGAAATTATTAAGGTATGAAACAATTGCTTGGATTGTCATCGGGGTTGCGCATGATCAGAGCATTCTTGTGTAACGAAAATGGAGCATGACTAAACTATACGATTTTGTAGGGATGAACTTTCTTTGGCCATGTTACTTTGAGAAAACATAATTGCTTTGTTAGTTTGCTTCAAGTGTTATTATTCTTTATGTCAATATGAACTTTTGTCTTGAATCTTTCTAATCTGAATATTCATACCACAATTAAGAAATTTTGCATTAAAATTATGCCAAGTAGCACTCCGCATCAAAAATTCTCTTTTTATCATTTACCTACTCGAGGAAGAGCAGGAATTAAGCTTGGGGATGCCTGATACGTCTCCAACATATCTATAATTTTTGAATTCTCCATGCTATATTATCTACTGTTTTGGACTATATTGGGCTTTATTTTCCACTTTTATATTATTTTTGGGACTAACCTATTAACTGGAGGCCCAGCCCAGAATTGCTGTTTTTTGCCTATTTCAGTGTTTCGAAGAAACGGAATATCAAACAGAGTCCAAACAGAAAAAGTCATTTTTGGAACATGATTTTCTTCTCGGATAAGACCCAGGAGACTTGGACCCTACTCCAAGAAGTACCGGAGGTGGTCACGAGGGTAGGGGGCGCCCCCCCCCCCCTACAGGGCGCGCCCCCTGCCTTGTGGGCCCCTTGGTGCTCCACCGACGTACTCCTTCCTCCTATATATACCCACGTACCCCCAAACGATCAGAACAGGAGCCAAAAACCTAATTCCACCATCGCAACTTTCTGTATCCACGAGATCCCATCTTGGGGCCTGTTCCGGAGCTCCGCCGGAGAGGGCCGTCATCACGGAGGGCTTCTACATCATCATAGCCCCTCCGATGAAGTGTGAGAAGTTTACCTCAGACCTTCGGGTCCATAGTTATTAGCTAGATGGCTTCTTCTCTCTTTTTGGATCTCAATACAATGTTCTCCCCCTCTCTTGTGGAGATCTATTCGATGTAATCTTCTTCTTTTGCGGTGTGTTTGTTGAGACTGATGAAATGTGGGTTCATGATCAAGTCTATCTATGAACAATATTTGAATCTTCTCTGAATTCTTTTATGTATGATTGGTTATCTTTGCAAGTCTCTTCGAATTATCCGTTTGGTTTGGCCAACTAGATTGGTAGTTCTTGCCATGGGAGAAGTGCTTAGCTTTGGGTTCGATCTTGCAGTGTTCTTTCCCAGTGACAGAAGGGGCAGCAAGACACGTATTGTATCGTTGCCATCGAGGATAACAAGATGGGGTTTATTTCATATTGCATGAATTTATCTCTCTACATCATGGCATCTTGCTTAAAGTGTTACTCTGCTTTTAACTTAATACTCTAGATGCATGCTGGATAGCGGTCGATGAGTGGAGTAATAGTAGTAGATGCAGAATCATTTCGATCTACTTGTCACGGACGTGATGCCTATATACATGATCATACCTAGATATTCTCATAACTATGCTCAATTCTGTCAATTGCTCAACAATAATTTGTTCACCCACCATAGAAAACTTACGCTCTTGAGAGAAGCCACTAGTGAAACCTATGGCCCCCGGGTCTATTCTCATCATATCAATCTCCATCACTTTAATCTTGCTTTGTTTTACTTTGCCTTTTACTTTTCACTTGGCATCTTTATATCAAAAATACCAAAAAAATATTTTCTATCGGATCTCACTTCCGTAAGTGACCGTGAAGGGATTGACAACCCCTAATCGCGTTGGTTGCGTTGAGCTCTTTGTGTTGTGTAGGTACGAGGGACTTGCGCATGGCCTCCTACTGGATTGATACCTTGGTTCTCAAAAACCGAGGGAAATACTTACGCTACTCTGCTGCATCATCCTTTCCTCTTCGGGGAAAACCAACGCAAGATCAAGAGGTAGCACTCCTCTCTGGTAATAACATATCTTCTTTTTGTCTGTGAATCAAAGAAGGCGGGAGCAGGGAGAGTAATACGGAAAACACGTCGTTTATCAAAAATTAAACGATATAAGAGAGGTGATTCAGGCCTCTCGACAAACTGGTGCGAAGCCATAGAGTCATAATCTAAATATGCAGGAGGGAACTCCGTATCATCCTCACGAATGTCTATCTCAAGAAAATGAGCTAAGTGGGTTGCATAAATTCCTCCAAAGAAATCTCCATTATGTCTATTATGATGCAACCTACGAGCTACAATGGCTCCCATATGATAAGATTGGTCTCCTGACACAGCACTCCTAAGAATGCTAAGATCAGGGACACACATGTGACATGCTTCATCCTTAGCATTTATGCATCTACCGATGAAGAGAGCAAAATAATGTATAGCAGGAAAGTGAATGCTCCCTATGGTAGCCTGCGTTATATCTCTAGATTCCCCTAGAGTTATACTAGCAAGAAAGTTTCTAAATTCAGATTTAGGGGGATCCCTAATACTGCCCCATGATGGAAGTTTACATGCAAGAATGAAATCCTCTAGTTCCATGGTATAAGATTTGTCATAGAGATCAAACATGACTGAAGGAGAATTACGCGAAGATGAATACTCAAACTCCTCACAAAGGAACTTGTGAGATCATGATACTGGGGCATTTGTTAGCCTCAAAATTCTCAAGACCGGCATTGCACAAATATGCTTTGAATTCTTCTTTAATTCCCGCACTGTCCATAAAATTTTCTGACGGCCATTCGCAAGGCCGTACTGGAGCGTCTCTTGGTGGATCCTCGTAAGCATCGCGCATAGCAATCCTGGGTCCTTGCTTCTTAGAGGAACCACCTTGGAACATCTTCCTAAGCATATTGTTTTTCCCTGAAAGATTCTGAAATTTTTAGTAACTTCAAACAAAAGTGAACCAACTTCAATAAAACTGATAGCAACTACTCCTACAAGTGCCTAGAGCCTATATCAAGCATTAGAACTACTTAGAACCATATAAATTTGACATGCAAGCTCAAGAACATGGTCACCTATGCAGCAAAAATTTGCAAAGAATAAAACACTAGAACAAAAACTAATTGGACCAATGGAGGAGTCACATACCAAGGAACAATCTCCCCAAGCAGTTTTGCGAGAGGTGCTTTGAGCAAGGAGATCGAAAATCATAGAAAATGTGGCTGGAACTCGTGCTTGAGTTGGTTTTTCGGGTTTGGGTGAGACAGAGGAAGAATATGGGTGCTGGGATAAGTGGAGGAGGGCCACCATGGGCCCACGAGGCAGGGGGCGCGCCCTAGAGGGGGGGATCGCGCCCACCACCCTCGTGGCCAGGTGACAGCTCCTCCCGCGGTAATTTTTGCACAGTAAATCCTCAAATATTCCCGAAAAAATCATATTAAATTGGCATGTCATTCTGAGGACTTTTATTTTCGGGATATTTTTATATTGCACGGATAAGTCAGGAAACAGACAGAAAAAATACTATTTTCACTTTATTTAATATAAATAACAAAAAGTAAAAGTGGGGTACAGAAGGTTGTGCTTCTAGTTTCATCCATCTCATGCTCATCAAAAAGAATCCACTAACAAGGTTGATCAAGTCTTGTTAACAAACTCATGCCGATAATCACGAAGCCGGAGAAATTTCGAATAACACTAAGTTACCTCAACGGGGATATGCACATCCCCAATAATAAGAATATCATATTTCTTCTTGACAGGAAGAGGAAATTCAAAACCTCCAAATATAATCGATGGAATTTTTCCAATAGAGTTGATACTATGAACTTGAGGTTGTTTCCTCGGAAAGTGTACCATATGCTCATTACCATTAACATGAAAAGTGACATTGCCTTTGTTGCAATCAATAACAGCCCCTGCAATATTAAGAAAAGGTCTTCCAAGAATAATAGACATACTATCATCCTCGTGAATATCAAGAATAACAAAGTCCGTTAAAATAGTAACGTTTGCGACCACAACAGGCACATCCTCACAAATACCGACAGGTATAGCAGTTGATTTATCAGCCATTTACAAAGATATTTCAGTAGGTGTCAGTTTATTCAAGTCAAGTGTACGATATAAAGAGAGAGGCATAACACTAACACCGGCTCCAAGATCACTTAAAGCAGTTTTAATATAATTTCTTTTAATGGAGCAAGGTATAGTAGGTACTCCAGGGTCTCCAAGTTTCTTTGGTACTCCACCCTTAAAAGTATAATTAGCAAGCATGATGGAAATTTCAGCTTCCGGTATCTTTCTTTTATTAGTAATGATATCCTTCATATATTTAGCATAAGGATTTGTTTTGAGCACATCAGTTAATCTCATACGCAAAAAGATAGGCCTAATCATTTCAGCAAAGCGCTCAAAATAATCATCATCCTTTTTCTTGGATGGTTTTGGAGGAAAAGGCATGGGTTTCCGAACCCAAGGTTCCCTTTCTTTACCATGTTTCCTAGCAACAAAGTCTCTTTTATCATAACGTTGATTCTTTGATTGTGGGTTATCAAGATCAACAGCAGGTTCAACTTCTACATCATTATCATTACTAGGTTGAGCATCGTCATGAACATCATCATTAATATTTTCACTAGGTTCATGTTCATTACCAGATTGTGTTTCAGCATCAGACATAGAAATATCATTTGGATTATCAGGTGGTTCACCAATAGGTTCACTAGAAGTTTGCACAGTTCTACTCCCTCCGTTCCATGATGTAGTGCTTCCTCTATCCTCGTGCTTCAACTTTGACCGTAAATTTAACTACCAGGTGGTTCACCAATAGGAGCAGTCAGTCTTGTTGGTTAAATTTATGGTCAAAGTTAGACCTCGGGAAGCGCGGGCGCACTATATTTTGGAACGGAGGGAGTATCATTTTTCTTCTTCTTCTTTTTAGAAGAACTAGGAACATCAATATTATTTCTTTGAGAATCTTGCTCGATTCTCTTAGGGTGTCCTTCAGGATACAAAGGTTCCTGAGTCATTCTACCAGTTCTAGTAGCCACTCTAACAGCATAATCATTTTTCTTACTATTCATTTCATCAAGCACTTCTTTTTGAGCCTTAAGTACTTGTTCTACTTGAGTGGTAACCATAGAAGCATGTTTGCTAACAAGTTTAAGTTCAACTTTAATATTAGCCATATAATCACCCAAGTGTCTAATCATATAAGCATTTTCTTTTAATTGTCTACCAAAATAAGCATTGAAGTCGTCTTGCTTAAACATAAAGTTATCAAACTCATCCAAGCACTGACTAGAAATTTTAGTAGGAAGGACTTCAGCTTTACCATATCTATAGAGAGAATTTACCTTCACTACCTGTGTCGGGATATAGGGATCAGGAGGTTATTCAGTAAATAAAGAATTGAGATCATATGTTTCTTCAACAGGCGGTATATTAAGACCATGTATTTCTTCAATAGGAGGTAAATTCTTAACGTCTTCAGCTTTAATACCTTTTCCTTTCATAGATTTCTTTGCCTCTTGCATATCTTCGGGACTGAGAAATAGAACACCTCTCTTCTTCGGAGTTGGTTTAAGAATAGGCTCAGTAATTGGAGCAGGAGCTGGCTCAGGAGGTGCCCAATTATTTGCAAGCTAAAATAGCGGCAGAAGATCCCATATCAAAAAGATAACCCTCAGGAATAACAGGCATATTTTCATCATCACTATCATCATCGTATTCAGATTCAATAATTTCTTTTTCTCTAGCCCTAGCAATTTGTTCATCAAGAAATTCACCAAGGGGCACAGTAGTATCAGGCATAGAAGCAGTTTCATCATAAGTATCATGCATAGCAGAAGTAGCATCATCAATAACATGCGACATATCAGAACAAATAGCGGAAGCAGGTGTAGGTGTCGCAAACTTACTCATAACAGAAGGTGAATCAAGTGCAGAGCTAGATGGCAGTTCCTTACCTCCCCTCGTAGTTGAGGGATAGATCTTGGTTTTCAGATCTCTCAAGTTCTTCATAGTGTCCAGCAGATATAAATCCCAAGTGACTCAAAGAATAGAGCTATGCTCCCCGGCAACGGCGCCAGAAATTGGTCTTGATAACCCACAAGTATAGGGGATCGCAACAGCTTTCGAGGGTAGAGTATTCAACCAAATTTATTGATTCGACACAAGGGGAGCCAAAGAATATTCTCAAGTATTAGCAGCTGAGTTTTCAATTCAACCACACCTGGAAACTTAGTATCTGCAGCAAAGTGTTTAGTAGCAAAGTAATCTGGTAGTGGTGGTAGCGGCAACAAAAGTAAAGACAACAAAAGTAATGTTTTTGGTATTTTGTAGTGATTGTAACAGTAGCAGCGAGAAAGTAAATAAGCGTAAACCAGTATATGGAAAACTCATAGGCACCGGATCAGTGATGGATAATTATGCCGGATGCGGTTCATCATGTAACAGTCATAACATAGAGTGACATAGAACTAGCTCCAATTCATCAATGTAATGTAGGCATGTATTCCGTATATAGTCATACGTGCTTATGGAAAAGAACTTGCATGACATCTTTTGTCCTACCCTCCCGTGGCAGCGGGGTCCTATTGGAAAGTAAGGGATATTAAGGCCTCCTTTTAATAGAGAACCGGAACAAAGCATTAGCACATAGTGAATACATGAGCTCCTCAAACTATGGTCATCACCGGGAGTGGTCCCGATTATTGTCACTTCGGGGTTGCCGGATCATAACACATAGTAGGTGACTATAGACTTGCAAGGTAGGATCAAGAACTCACATATATTCATGAAAACATAATAGGTTCAGATCTGAAATCATGGCACTCGGGCCCTAGTGACAAGCATTAAGCATAGCAAAGTCATAGCAACATCAATCTCAGAACATAATGGATACTAGGGATCAAACGCTAACAAAACTAACTCGATTACATGATAAATCTCATCCAACCCATCACCGTCCAGCAAGCCTACGTTGGAATTACTCACGCACGTCGGTGAGCACCATGAAATTGGTGATGGAGGATGGTTGATGATGACGACGGCGATGAATCCCCCTCTCCGGAGCCCCGAACGGACTCCAGATCAGCCCTCCCGAGAGGTTTTAGGGCTTGGCGGCGGCTCCGTATCGTAAAACGCGATGATTTCTTCTCTCTTATTTTTTTCTCTCCGAAAGCAAATATATAGAGTTGGAGTTGGCGTCGGAGGGCATCCAAGGGGCCCACGAGGTAGGGGGGCGCGCCCCCCACCCTCGTGAGAAGGGTGTGGGCCCCCTGGTCTTCATCTTTGGCGAGGATTTTTTATTATTTTTTCTAAGATGTTCCGTGGAGTTTTAGGTCATTCCGAGAATATTTGTTTTCTGCACATAAAACAACACCATGGCAATTCTGCTGAAAACAGCGTCAGCCCGGGTTAGTTCCATTCAAATTATACAAGTTAGAGTCCAAAACAAGGGCAAAAGTGTTTGGAAAAGTAGATACGACGGAGACATATCAATGTGATGTACCGAAGGTAGTTCGGAGTCCTGGATGAGATCGGGGACATGACGAGGAGTCTCGAAATGGTCGAGACATAAAGATCGATATATTGGATGACTACATTCGGAGATCAGAAAGGTTCCGAGTGATTTGAGTATTTTTCAGAGTACCAGAGAGTTACAGGAATATGGGGAAGAAGTATTGGGCCTCATGGGGCAAGTGGTGGAAGAGAGGAAGCAGGGCGCGTGACCCCCTAGCCCAAACCGAATTGGACAAGGGGGCTGGGCCCCCTTCCCTCCCTCTCCTTCCTTCTCCCTTTCCCCCTTCCTTTCCTCCTCCTAGTAGGAGTAGGAAAGGGGAGTCCTACTCCTACTAGGAGGAGGACTCCTCCTCCTAGCGCACCCTACAGGGGCCGGCCGGCCTCCCCCTTGCTCCTTTATATACAAGGGTAGGGGGCACCCTAGAGGACACAAGTTGATCATTGATCCTTAGCCGTGTGTGGTGCCCCCCTCCACCATAATCCACCTCGATCATATCGTAGCGGTGCTTAGGCGAAGCCCTGCGTCGGTAGCAACATCAACACCGTCATCATGCCGTCATGCTGACGGAACTATCCCATGAAGCGCTGCTGGATCGTAGTTCGTGGGACATCATCGAGCTGAACGTGTGCTGAACTCAGAGGTGCCGTGCATTCGGTACTTGGATCGATCGGATCGTGAAGACGTTCGACTACATCAACCGTGTTCTCATAACGCTTCCGCTTACGGTCTTCGAGAGTACGTGGATGATACTCTTCCCTCTTGTTGCTATGCATCACCATGATCTTGCGTGTGCGTAGGATTTTTTTTTAAAATACTACGTTCCCCAACAATAACATACAAAAGATCAAATGGTAGACAATGTGAAGTTCATAAGTATTGATAGTAAATCTTCTTTGGTCCTCTAGAAACAAACTTCCCATGTATAGGCCTGAATATATTGAATCTTCCTGTATAACTGAATATTACATTTCAGACTTTAATCTCCTCAGCTCCTAAGAAGGACAAAAATGACAGTACATGATCAATGGTGATACCATATCCACACCTTTGAAGAAAATCAAGGAAAATGACCTCTCGTATCATTACAAAACCCGTAGAAAGAGAAGCCTATAGTACATACCTTTGAAGAAACATATCTCACTGTACTCTGTTTGTATGTTGTATCTACAACACTGAACATCAGATCAATTTGTGGCCCTATTTGTCCTACAGCTTACCTCAGATGGATGGATGCGTAGGGGGAGTTACAGCAGCCGATTGCACCTCCTTTCTAAGGCACTCCTCCACAAGGGCTGCATAGCCAGGACAGGAAACACAGAAAACTCCACGCAGTTGTCAGCAAATCTTTTTCGGAGAGACATCTGCCGACTGCCAGAGCGCCGCCCACAGGGAGAGGCCTCCACCTGAACATCTACACTGGTCAGCAGAAGGGCGGACGCGTATTAGTAATCGGGGTGGCTGGAGCGCATCTCGCGCAGTGGGTCGCGCCTCGCCGAACGCAGGTACTGTCAACGGGATCAGGGTGATGTCGCCGAGATTGTGGGGGTGGCTCCGTTGGGTCGCGCCGGATGGCATGCCTCGCTTGCCGGAGGTGTCTGACCAGCCGTGCATGCCAGCGTCGCTGCGCTTGCAGGACCGCTCTCGATTGAGGTGGGTTTGCGTACTGAAGGAGGGATGGGAAATGAACAGAGGATTTATGTGATGAGAATGAATCATCGGTTACTGAAGGAGGAATGGGAAATGAACAGATTTACGCGAGTGGAACCGGGCATGGCATTGAAGTATTTTTTTTCTCTAGTGCTTTTCTTAGGATTTTTTTTTCTATAGTGCTGATGTGGTAGCTTGTGCTTCTGGTTGGGTCCCTCGTGTCAGCCGGTAGTGAAACAATGACGTGGCTAGGCTGCTGAGGTGGATAGCTTGCATGTTAAGAGAATTAGTTTAATCAGGATGAACTATTTAGGTATTATAGATTTTACAGGAAGGTGAGACGAATAAAAGAAACAAGATAATGACACTTACGCAAGTTCTCATCGGATCCTCCTCGGAAAACAGTCCATTAACTCAAACAACTAATAATATCCCTCGTATTAGAGCTCAACTCAACCCCGATGATGTTGAATACTAAAAGAATACCAATTGACTCTTTTTACATTTTGCATCTGTATTGTATTTCAAAATTTATCGTTCAAGGTTTAGCTTTTATTGAAGACTATTGGAGGCTGAGATTAATCACGCGACTGACTTGTTCCTAAAACCACGATACTTATTTCGGTTCAGAGGGAGTATTATTTATGACATATATTGTCTTTTGATATGTCCTAATTTCTTAGTATCACTATTGAATAAGTATTTTCATTGATTATTGTGGTTGGATTCTTATTTGTCTGAGAAGTTTTAACATGGCCCATCTTAACTCCTTTCTTCATGTGAGATATAAAGGAACATAAGGCTGCTCATAGTGTGAGTAACATAATTAGTAACACGCATGCCACATAGGAAAAAATATGATGTGACAAGTAGTTAATAAGAAGAAATGCAAATGAAGTAACATAATATGTTCCCATCACGTAGCAGTTCCGAATATAAAACGACTCTACAAAGTAATGAATGAACCTCTCTATGTCATCACACGTATCACAGTACCCACCGGTCCAAGTTACTTCCTTTTATGACTGAGTTATTAAGTAGTGGGTTAGGAAACTCTTACCTTACCATGTTAAAATTGCTCATGGCTTGAAACTGCGTTGTTTTAGTTATTTTTTGACCTTTAGTTTCTCACTCGCAGCCTCATCCAGTCCTGGCTCTGCTACTGTTCATAAGGAATGACACTTACATGATTAATGTAAAAGACTCGGGGGCATTTTTTTGGTTGAATGAAATTAGGAGAGGGTGTCACTACTAGGAAAAGGCCTACTAATGGCGCACCTAATTTGGCCATTAATGGCGCATTAGCGGTGCGCCATTAGTGCCACACCATTAGTATATTTTACTAATGGCGCACCACTGGTGCGCCATTAGTATCTGGTATACTAATGGCGCACCTGGGATGCGCCATTAGTATATACAACAATGCGCCATTAGTATGCCTCCCAGGGGGCCATGTATACCTAGGTGCTTTGGCATACTAATGGCGCACATCAACAGGATGCGCCATTAGTAACTTCGGCATACTAATGGCGCATTGTTTAGTGATGCGCCATTAGTATCCTTTGGCATACTAATGGCGCACTAAGATGTGATGCGCCATTAGTATGAACATTAGGTTTTTTTTATTTTTTTATTTTCTGTTTTTTGCACAGGTTACAAAATGTATAATTGCACAAAATATAGACAGCACACATCAACAACAGATTCATCGAATAAAATAGAAGATTAGTCTCTGAATACAATTCATCATTTTAGTCTCCGAATACAGTTCATCATATTAGTCTCTGAATTGAAAAGACCGAACAAAGATAGAACATTATATTACAAGTCTCGAGACTGCGAGTTTGTCTTCACATTACAAGTCGATATCGATCATCTAAACTACCATCACATAGAAGAGAGTTGCGGTCATCACGATGAGCATCATCACGATGAAACTCGTCTTCATCCGGTTCCTCCAACACTCCCTCCCCTCTCCCGCTAGATAGCGGGCGTATCTAGATTCGGCCTCGGCCCTAGTGGTGTACCCTTTGTAACTGTTACCGTTGAATCGGTGAACCTGTCTCCGACACTCCTCCCAGTCGTTGTAGACTCCGGGAACCTTACCCTTGTACACGACATACCACGGCATCGCTATGCAGTAGCCAAACGAAACGTTAGTACCAATTCACAGACAATACATAAGCAATATATAAGTATGCAACAGAATGATCGGAAGAGAAAAGCAAGACATTAATAGCATCGATTACATCTAAGTTGAATGACTCTCGAAACCAAAGAGACATACTACAAGTTCATTAAAGTTTAATTACAACATGAGCCAATCGATGTTTCAGAACTAGACGCAGCATCACTGCTTTCGACTCGACTCAAGGGACCGGAGCGTGGATGAAGCCGCCGTCTATCGTGGGAGTCATGAAACAACAGGCATTGTCAGCCTGCATTTGTAGGATTGTGTCGATGTCACTGTTGGACGGTTGATTTCTGAGGTAGAACTGCCCCGAGGTACGAAGGACATCTTGATGGATGATTTCCGCAAACTCCGACTGGATGCGAAAGAATTCTTCTGATGTCCGCGTCCTGGATTGCCGACACGCTCGCGGCCCAATCTTTGAGTCTACTCGGTAGCAGAAGTTGATGATGGTCCCGTACGATCGCCCGCATGTGATGGATGGCGTAGTAGGCACCCTTCTGACCGCCAGTTGGCTGCTTGACGCAGCAAAACGTCATATTGTGGGAGAACACGTGCTTGCCGTACTTACGAATAGGCCTGGTGAAGGTGCCTCCAGATTTGACATAGCCGGGGAGAACATCATCAAGAACCTTCTTGACATTTGTGTAGTCTACGTTCGACTGACGGTCTGGGTCGAAATATGTGGCCATGGAATATTTGGGGCTTAGGAGGATGAGCGTGCAACGTGTGTCACTGCAGAAAACACGGAATGTTAAAAGAAAAACGATCGAAATCTAAGAATTCATATGTTACGAGGCGGTTGAGGGGAGGACTTACTCGGGAAAGTAAGGCATGAGGAAGTTATCCTTATCTTGGTTTGCCAGAATGACGCCTTCGAGGTAAGAACTCGCGACTTGCCGGTCCCCAGCGCTGCCCAAGATCTTGGCACCCATGTAGAAGGGGTCGACTATCACGATGTCCGGGGTCTTGTCGCGAATGATCCGCATCTCCATACTCAGCGAAAATAGCCGAACGAAGGTGTAGTGCATCGGATGAAGGTTCAACATAGCGTGGATGTCATCAAACCGCAGGACGATCGTACCCCCGATGGAGTTATCCACAAAGCCCTTGCCCTCTGGCACCTTGGCCGCGAAAACTGGGTATGCCACATCCTTCTCTCTGAGACGCCGCTTCTCCAAAGAAAGAACACTGTCATGCAGACTCCGCATAGCACCGGTTGCAGCATCGAGCATATTTCTCGGTAGCATCGGCCTACCCACCACATGCACCCTCCTCGAGATATCCTCAGGTGCAGGTGGCCCGTCCTGAGCACGGATCGTACTCGGTGCCGGCTGGCCCGCACCCTTGTTAGTCTTTCTTTTGCGTGCCTTCTTCTTCTCCTGTAATGGGACCGAGTTTTGCTCACAGACCGCCTTCTTGAGTGTGTTGGGGCTGATAATATTTCGCACCTCGCCTATCTGAGGCTTGGTGAAGTCGGCAGCTGGAGGTGTCTCCTGAGAGCTGAACGGCAGACGACGCCTGTTGCAACTTGGCTTCTCCGCGGTACCAGCTAGATCACGCACGTCTTTTCTTGGGTTGGGTTCTTGAGAAGGAGGCCCCATGAAGTCACCACCGTACCCATGATCGGCAAAGTACTGATCGACGTTGGCAAATGTATCGTCGTCGTCGTCGTTCTGATCCTGTGCCATATGCATGTTTGGATCCAGTGGCATAGGGATGTCCGGCACCGTTGCGGCGGTCTTGCCATGGGGCCGACTTGGCGCCGGCACGACTGGCGGTGTTGTCTTTGGGGTGGTGTCCCCAGCCCCCAAACGAATCTGGCTCTTCGGCCAAAGCAGGGGCCAGCTCAGGCAGGCGCTGAGGGTCATCACGTCATCATCGTCGGCCCCGACGGGTCGAATCGGAGGTAACAACTTGTCGCAGCCTGGCAGCACCTGAACCAGTTGAACCCTAAACAAGTTGGGTGGCATTTGGGTACCGTGGAACAAGGGGTTGCCCGGTTGAACGATTTTGCCCATGGCGACATCGACCAACTCGTTGTTCACGAAGTGCAGGAGAGTGCACGGAACGTCGGCGGCGCCCTGCGAAAACATGTAGGGCGTCAGGGATGCCCAGTCAAAGGCAAGGAGATGAAGTCCTCGGCCGAGAGAGGCTTAATTAGTTACCGTGATGATGGCATCGAGCTCGGCTAATGTCGAGGCACCACCAACGGCGGGCGTGCAGTTGACGGAGGGGCCGCTTGCTGCAGAGGTGCCGGCCGGCGTACACCCGGGTGCATTAAGCTCCCATGCCGGAGACACCAATGCCGCCTCCGCCGGAGACACCAATGGCCCCGCCATCGCGTTCCGCGAGTTGCTAGCCGTGAAGCTAGGAATCGGGGGCGGCCCCTATTGGCCGCCCGCAATCCACGCACTAATCCCCTGGATCAAGGTAGGCACAATGGCGGTGATCGTCCTTCCGAGTTGTTGTTCCACTTGCTCTTGGACAATCTCCGGAATCCGCGCCACCTGTGCCCTGAGTTCTTGAACCTCGCGCCCCTGGCATTCCGAGCTGGTCTTTTTCTCCTTTCGCCCACCAGTGTTATAGTATGACGACCATTTTGTCGACAATCCTTTGCCGGCCACACGACCAGCTGACGTCGGCTTACTGAGCTTATCCTTGTTCTTCATTACATTCAATGCCCTATTTAGAGTGGTGTCCCAAGGGTTGCTCTTAGTCGACCCCGCGCTACTGCTTTCAGTCGCCTGCGGAAGGAATGTGAACCATTTAGAAATTTGGCTTCATTAATTAGAATGCAACCATATGGAGCTAATTACGCGGGAGTGTATTCCTTACCAGCACAAGCTCAAGCTCCCTGGTCTTCGGATCCGTGGTAAGCTCCTTTGTTTTCGGGTCCTTCTTGTACCGGGCCCTGACAAAGTTCCTGGTCTGCTTGTCACCGCATTTATCGAAGAGGGGCGGTAGGCCTTGCTCGGCACGGTCCGCCTCCTCCTTGTCCCATATAGGCTCCGCCACTTTGTAACCGCCGGGACCGAGTGTGTGTTCCCCTAAGTTCAGCTCCCGCATTTCTTTCCCCCACTTACTTGATTCGGAGCTTGCGGTGCTCGAGCAATTGATCTTGAAGTCGTTGTAGTCATCTTCGGTGATCGAAGGATTTTTCTCCTTGATCTTCTCATAACTCTCACCTTTCTCGATCATTCTCTTCACATTGCTTTTCCAAGTAGACAGGGCCGTGCTCATCTTCGTGAGGGCAGCACTGTTCACTTTATTCCCTTTGGGGCTTGTGTTTTCAAATTTAGCGGGGAACATGTATCGTTCGTGCAGCTTCATGAAGAGGAGGTTGCGCAAATTCCCTCGGTCAGGATGCCTGAGGTTCTCGGTGTTGATCGAGACGGTGCTCCGGAGAATGCACCCGAGCTGAAGCGAGTACCCCTTGACTATTCGTTCGGGCGCCGTTGGATTCCCGTTGGAGTCCACTTCAGTAACTTCCTCCTTGAGGGTGCGGAGCACGGTCGGGCGCCGGTCCTTCCGTTGCCTCTTCGGTTGGCTGCCATCTGTGCGTGCGCCGCCATCATCAGTGGTGGCATCCTCGGCGGCACCACCAGTGGTGGCATCAGTGGGGTCATCCTCGGCGGTACCATCAGTGGTCTCAGGATCGGTGGGGAAGGCGGCGTCCTCATACAAGTGAGGTTGTTCCTCCATCTCCTGGGACAGCTCCTAGAATGCCTTGACGCCCGAACCCCTGGCCTCATCGTTGTTGGCCATGTTTCTCTCTAAATAGGAACAAAGTTTGGTCAAAAAGTTGGTTATTGTCAAGGAACAAGATCATGGTCTCATCATTTAGGGTTTGTCGACACCGAGGAGAATTCTAAGTTGGGCTACATTTGGTCGGCGTAGAGGCTCATGGAGTAAGATAGCATAGATGTCTGGGTTCTAGCTCATCGCATGCTTTTTAGAAATGAATGAGCTAGCTAGTCACTAACAAATCGAATTTCATCAACTTGCAATACAAGGCTCAAGCAATGGGTCGGGCGTCTTCTAACTATACCAGAAACTTGTTTTGGTCCAAAATGTCTTTTATACTACTCTAAGTAACAAGCAATACTTTCACCACTATTTTAATGGTAACATGCTAGTAAAAATAAAAAAATGGCATTATTCAGGAAAGGTAGTTTTTATAGTAAATCGAGTCATTTTTTTATCATGTGTTTTGTATGAAGTATTAAACATCAATAGTGGCCAAAACTGAAGAAAAAACTCCACACAAAGCATACTACGTATAGTTTTGAGCTGCCAAATTATAATAGTGGAGCAGCAAGTGAATCCCTCACATTAATCAACATCCTGATTCACTCACAGTTGACTGATCAGAACAAATTGCTTTACTTGTATTGGGCAGTCCTTGAAACATAGAAAAAGAGATCACACAATTGATTTAACACTGAAAATTGTATGTCTCTATTCAACATAGGAGACTAGAAAGATGGAACACTGAAAACTGTTAAAGCTACAATATAGGAAAAAAAATTAATCTTCTCAAGGCTCACAACTGAAAAATAATTAATAGCTTGCAATAACACATCTTAGAGGAACCAGGCAAGAGAAATAAAAGTTGGCTTGCATTGTGGAAACAATTAATCTTCTCAAGGCTCACAAATAAAAGTTTCGGTTGAGAATCGGGCACCTTCTAGATCAAGAAAATTGGGCATGACCTTTGCTAATTTTCTTGACCTAGGAGTGCCCCATTCTCAACCGAAACGGAAATTAATCAACATTTCAGGAGAAAGGGATCATTTCACATCAGGAGAAATAGATCATTTCATCTAGCTCATGCCAGGCAATCAACCAAACCAAATATGTACAGGAAAGGTTCATCAACATCAGTCAATTAAGATACTACACCATAAGCTTCATCCAGCACATGCCATGATACTAAAATCCTGCTTTATTTTTCACAACAGAAATGTCAAAACAACAATAAAAAGGAGAGCCCAATCTGGTCTAATTGATCCTTGGAAATTATAGAATGTTCATCTATGCATGGAAAAACAACAATTAGGACAGGGAAATTACTATGCAGCTAATAGTCTTTAAGCATTGAAACACAGCTAAGGTTACAACCCAGAAATTACTATACAGGGAAATTACTACAGTACTCATGTACTCCATCTTACAGAGTTACTCCATCGCAGCAACAACAACCTTGCAGATCAAAAATGATTTGTGTAATCTGGTTGGTACTCTTACAGTTGCATAAATTAAAAAAAAATGATCTGTGTGATATGGGTTACAGTATCAGCAACCTTGCATTTCATTTTATACAAAATTGTACTCCATCACCAAATTCATTGATGTTTCTAAGCAAAATTCACAAGTTCATTGCCTAAGTTCATCACCAGATAGCAGCAGCAGCATCACTTGACAAGTTTCAGACCACATAAATAGCACAAGTGACATGAAAATTCACTTGTAGTGTACTGCTAGCACAAGTGACATGAAAATTCCTTTTACTGTCAAAAAACTACTAATAGCACAAGTGACATGAAAATTCAGGAGTAGGAGATCACAAAGGCCATGTCATGCTTGGCAATATTTGTTTACTGAAACTAAATGAACATTTTACTGTCAATAAAAATGCGTGTGGAGGACCAATGGCGCCCTCTTGCTACACATTGTCCCCAGATGTATCATGGATTCAGGGGCTACAGCCTAACCCTGTTAAAATGTTTTATTGCTGAAGTTATTATCTGGTCTTAGTAGTACATCTTATAGTAAACAGGAGATGGCATCATCATCGTGATTTTGAGTGAAATGCACTTGCAACCTAACTGGAGATGGTACCATCCAGGCGAGCAATGGCACGGCAAGCACGCGACGAGCAGCGGCAGATAGCAAATGTAGTTGTAGCCGGTGTTCTCGCACTCTCTCGTCGCTCTGAAACTGCAGCGTTTTCTTCTCTGCTACTTATTTGTTGTTACAACAACACATTCTTCCTAGCCTACCGGGCACGTTTGATCTAATGGCCGCACCATTCCATGGGAGCCAATACTGCAACACTAGCTACTACATGCAGAAAACAAAGACTACGAGCACGTACTAGAATGACTCCTTGTACATTTTTATTCTGACGAAACTGAAAAAAAATTGACACTTGGGTTAACTGAAGAAGGAAGCAGCACTGAAAAAAACTGAAAAAAAATCGTGGCGGCTACAGGCGCGCGCAGCAGCAGCTGTTGCAAGGCAGCGGGCGGGGCGCGGCCGTGGGCAGGTGCACACGCGCGAGGGGGCGAACTGGGGCGGCCAGAGACGCGGGGAATAAGCACGGCCACGACGAGCTCGTGGCCATGGAGGACGATGGCTTCGGCCTCAAACAGAGCGACGAATACGACGGCGGTTCCGCACGGGAAGGAGAAGGGAATGGTTGAGTGCCTCACCGAGGAGGCACACGATGGCCCGTTGGTGGCTTAGGAGCAGCAGAACGGCGACAATCGTCGCGGACGCGCCGGTGACTGTAGGTTGAAGACGACGAAGAATCCGGCAATGTAGGGGCTCCCACCAAGGATGTCGGGGCGGCGGGGCGGGGTCGAGGCGGCGTTGGGGCGGCGTCGGGGCGGCGGGGCAGCGGCGTCGGGAGAGGAGAGGGGAAGGGGATCGAGGGCGAGGGCGAGGGAGAGAGAGGGGATAGGGAGGGGCTGGGGAGGGAATATGGATGGGGCCGGGCACAATACTAATGGCGCACCACCCCTCGGTGCGCCATAAGTACATCCATACTAATGGCGCACCTCACCGTGGTGCGCCATTAGTATTTTTTTTGATTTCTGCTCGAGCCAACAGGTTATCTTCCACCTGACCTAATCCATATCAAGTTTCCTCTACTAGCTTGACTGGTCAGCAGCCAGTTCTCACACTAGGAGGTCTTGGGTTTGATTCCCAGGCTCCACAATTTTTTTTATGCATTTAAAATGTTGTTTGATACTTATTTGTGTTTAAATATGTTCAAACTTGTTTAAATCATAACAGTAATATTTTTTTTATAAGACAGTAATAATTTTTTTTTAAATATCATCAAACAGTAATGCCGGTGGAGCGGGGGAGGGTGCGGGGGG
>NC_041392.1:13815862-13848111 GCF_002162155.2 Triticum dicoccoides
GGAGGGGTGCGGGGGGTCGGCGGCGGCGGTTGAGTAGGGGAATCGAGGGTGCGGAGGGTCGGCGGCGGCGGCCGGTGGACCGGGGGGTGCTCGGCGGCGAGGGAGACCGGATCTGGCGAGGTGGGATAGCGATCGAGATGGAGGGGGGTCGAGATCGAGTGTCCATGAAATTTAAAAATATTCATGATAGTTCAAAAAGTGCCCATGAAATACAATCGAGAAATGAAGGCTACGATTTAAATACAATCGATCTTAGCTATGTTGGGGAACGTTGCAGAAAACAAAAAATTTCCTACTCGTTTCACCAAGATCTATCTAGGAGTTCATCTAGCAACGAGCCATCAGATGCATCTACATACCTTTGTAGATCGCGTGCGGAAGCGTTCAAAGAACGGTGATGATGTAGTCGTACACGACGTGATCCAAATCACCGATGACCAAGCGCCGAACGGACGGCACCTCCGCGTTCAACACACGTACGGGACGGGAGACGTCTCCTTCTTCTTGATCCAGCAAGGGGAAGGAGAGGTTGATGAAGATCCAGCAGCACGACGGCGTGGTGGTGGATGCAGGGCGTCACAGTAGCAGGGCTTCGCCTATACTACGAGAGGGAGACGTAACGGCGAGAGAGGGAGGCGCCAGGGGCTGGGGTATCAAGTCCCTCCTCTCCCCACTATATATAGGAGGGCCAAGGGGGGGTGGTGCGCAGCCTAGGAGATCTGATCTCCTAGGTGCGGTGGCCAGGGGGAGGATTCCCTCCCCCCCAAGGCACCTAGAGGTGCCTTCCACCACTTGGACTCCTCCCTCATGGAAACCCTAGGCGCATGGGCCTAGTAGGGCTGGTTCCCTTGGCCCATGTAGGCCAAGGCGCACCCCCTACAGCCCACTTGGCCCCCCGGGACAGGTGGCCCCACCCGGTGGGCCCCCGGGACCCCTCCGGTGGTCCCGGTACAATACTGATAACCCCGAAACTTGTCCCGATGGCCGAAACAGCACTTCCTATATATAATTCTTTACCTCCGGACCATTCCGGAAGTCCTCGTGACGTCCGGGATCTCATCCGGTATTCCGAACAACATTCGGGTTCCTGCATATACATATCTTCACAACCCTAGCGTCACCGAACCTTAAGTGTGTAGACCCTACGGGTTCAGGAGACAAGCAGACATGACCGGGACGACTCTCCGGTCAATAACCAACAGCAGGATCTGGATACCCATGTTGGCTCCCACATGCTCCACTTTGATCTCATCGGATGAACCACGATGTCGAGGATTCAATCAACCCCGTATGCAATTCCCTTTGTCAATCGGTATGTTACTTGCCCGAGATTCGATCATCGGTATCCCAATACCTCGTTCAATCTCGTTACCGGCAAGTCACTTTACTCGTACCGTAATGCATGATCCCGTGACCAGACACTTGGTCACTTTGAGCTCATTATGATGATGCATTGCCGAGTGGGCCCAGTGATACCTCTCCGTCATACGGAGTGACAAATCCCAGTCTTGATCCATGTCAACCCAACAGACACTTTCGGAGATACCCGTAGTCTACCTTTATAGTCACCCAGTTACGTTGTGACGTTTGGCATACCCAAAGTACTCCTACGGTATCCGGGAGTTACACGATCTCATGGTCTAAGGAAAAGATACTTTGACATTGGAAAACTCTAGCAAACGAACTATACGATCTTGTGCTATGTTTAGGATTGGGTCTTGTCCATCACATCATTCTCCTAATGATGTGATCTCGTTATCAATGACATCCAATGTCCATAGTCAGGAAACCATGACTATCTGTTGATCAACGAGCTAGTCAACTAGAGGCCTACTAGGGACATGTTGGTGTCTGTTATTCACACATGTATTACGATTTCCGGATAATACAATTATAGCATGAATAAAGACAATTATCATGAACAAGGAAATATAATAATAATGCTTTTATTATTGCCTCTAGGGCATATTTCCAACAGTCTCCCACTTGCACTAGAGTCAATAATCTAGTTACATTGTGATGAATCGAACACCCATGGAATTCTGGTGTTGATCATGTTTTGCTCTAGGGAGAGGTTTAGTCAATGGATCTGCTACATTCAGGTCCGTATGTACTTTACAAATCTCTATGTCTCCATTTTGAACATTTTCATGAATGGAGTTGAAGCGACGCTTGATGTGCCTTGTCTTCTTGTGAAACCTGGGCTCCTTGGCAAGTGCAATAGCTCCAGTGTTGTCACAAAAGAGTTTGATTGGCCCCGACGCATTGGGTATGACTCCTAGGTCGGTGATGAACTCCTTCACCCATATTTCTTCATGTGCTGCCTCCGAGGCTGCCATGTACTCTGCTTCACATGTAGATCCCGCCACGACGCTCTGCTTGCAGCTGCACCAGCTCACTGCTCCACCATTCAACATATACACGTATCCGGTTTGTGACGTAGAGTCATCCAGATCTGTGTCCAAGCTAGCGTCGACGTAACCCTTTACGACGAGCTCTTCGTCACCTCCATAAACGAGAAACATCTCCTTAGTCCTTTTCAGGTACTTCAGGATATTCTTGACCGCTGTCCAGTGTTCCTTGCCGGGATTACTTTGGTATCTGCCTACCAAACTTACGGCAAGGTTTACATCAGGTCTGGTACACAGCATGGCATACATAATAGAACCTATGGCTGAGGCATAGGGGATGACACTCATCTCTTCTATTTCTTCTGCCGTGGTCGGACATTGAGCTGAGCTCAATTTCACACCTTGTAACACAGGTAAGAACCTCTTCTTAGAATGATCCATATTGAACTTCTTCAATATCTTATCAAGGTATGTGCTTTGTGAAAGACCTATGAGGCGTCTCGATCTATCTCTATAGATTTTGATGCCTAATATATAAGCAGCTTCTCCAAGGTCCTTCATTGAAAAACTCTTATTCAAGTAGGCCTTGATGCTGTCCAAGAGTTCTATATCATTTCCCATCAATAGTATGTCATCTACATATAATATGAGAAATGCTACAGAGCTCCCACTCACTTTCTTGTAAACGCAGGCTTCTCCATAAGTCTGTGTAAACCCAAACGCTTTGATCATCTCATCAAAGCAAATGTTCCAACTCCGAGATGCTTGCACCAGCCCATAAATCGAGCGTTGGAGCTTGCACACCTTGTCAGCATTCTTAGGATCGACAAAACCTTCCGGCTGCATCATATACAATTCTTCTTTAAGGAAACCATTAAGGAATGCCGTTTTGACGTCCATTTTCCATATCTCATAATCGTAGAATGCGGCAATTGCTAACATGATTCGGACGGACTTTAGCTTCGCTGCCGGTGAGAATGTCTCATCGTAGTCAACCCCTTGAACTTGTCGATAACCCTTAGTGACAAGTCGAGCTTTATAGATGGTCACATTACCATCCGCGTCTGTCTTCTTCTTAAAGATCCATTTATTCTCTATGGCTCGCCGTTCAACGGGCAAGTCAGTCAAAGTCCATACTTCGTTTTCATACATGGATCCTATCTCGGATTTCATGGCTTCTAGCCATTTGTCGGAATCCGGGCCCGCCATCGCTTCTTCATAGTTCGAAGGTTCACCGTTGTCTAACAACATGATTTCCAAGACAGGGTTGCCGTACCACTCTGGTGCGGAACGTGTCCTCGTGGACCTTCGAATCTCAGTAGGAGCTTGATCAGAAGTATCTTGATCATTATCATTAACTTCCTCTCTAGTCGGTGCAGGCACCTCAGGAACATTTTCTTGAGTTGCGCCATTTGCCGGTTCAAGAGGTAATACTTCATCAAGCTCTACTTTCCTCCCACTTACTTCTTTCGAGAGAAACTCTTTCTCTAGAAAGGACTCATTCTTGGCAACAAAGATCTTGCCTTCGGATCTGAGGTAGAAGGTGTACCCAATAGTTTCTTTTGGGTATCCTATGAAGACGCATTTTTCCGACTTGGGTTCGAGCTTCTCAGGTTGAAGTTTCTTCACATAAGCATCGCATCCCCAAACTTTTAGAAACGACAGCTTAGGTTTCTTCCCAAACCATAATTCATACGGTGTCGTCTCAACGGATTTCGACGGAGCCCTATTTAAAGTGAATGCGGCAGTCTCTAAAGCATAGCCCCAAAAAGATAGCGGTAAATCAGTAAGAGACATCATAGACCGCACCATATCCAATAGAGTGCGATTACGACGTTCGGACACACCGTTACGTTGAGGTGTTCCAGGCGGCGTGAGTTGTGAAACTATTCCACATTTTCTTAAGTGTGTACCAAATTCGTGACTCAAGTATTCTCCTCCACGATCTGATCGTAGAAACTTGATTTTCCTGTCACGTTGATTCTCAACCTCACTCTGAAATTCCTTGAACTTTTCAAAGGTTTCAGACTTGTGTTTCATTAAGTAGACATACCCATATCTACTTAAGTCATCAGTGAGGGTGAGAACATAACGATAGCCACCGCGAGCCTCAACACTCATTGGACCGCACACATCAGTATGTATGATTTCCAATAAGTCGGTTGCTCGCTCCATTGTTCCTGAGAACGGAGTCTTGGTCATTTTACCCATAAGGCATGGTTCGCACGTGTCAAATGATTCATAATCAAGAGACTCTAAAAGTCCATCTGCATGGAGCTTCTTCATGCGTTTGACACCTATGTGACCAAGGCGGCAGTGCCACAAGTATGTGGAACTATCATTATCAACCTTACATCTTTTGGTACTCACATTATGAACATGTGTAGCATTACGTTCGAGACTCATTAAGAATAAACCATTCACCATAGGAGCATGACCATAAAACATATCTCTCATATAAATGGAACAACCATTATTCTCAGATTTAAATGAGTAGCCATCTCGAATTAAATGAGATCCCGATACAATGTTCATGCTCAAAGCTGGCACTAAATAACAATTATTGAGGTTTAAAACTAATCCCGTAGGTAAATGTAGAGGCAGCGTGCCGACGGCGATCACATCGACCTTGGAACCATTCCCGACGCGCATCGTCACCTCGTCCTTCGCCAGTCTCCGTTTATTCCGCAGCTCCTGCTGTGAGTTACAAATATGAGCAACAGCACCGGTATCAAATACCCAGGAGTCACTACGAGTACTGGTAAGGTACACATCAATTACATGTATATCAAATATACCTTTGGTGTTGCCGGCCTTCTTGTCCGTTAAGTACTTGGGGCAGTTCCGTTTCCAGTGACCCTTCCCTTTGCAATAAAAGCACTCTGTCTCAGGCTTGGGTCCATTCTTTGGCTTCTTCCCGGCAGCTTGCTTGCCGGGCGCGGCAACCTCCTTGTCGTCCTTCTTGAAGTTCTTTTTACCCTTGCCTTTCTTGAACATAGTGGTTTTATTGACCATCAACACTTGATGTTCCTTCTTGACTTCTACCTCCGCTGATTTCAGCATAGAGAACAACTCAGGAATGGTCTTTTGCATCCCCTGCATGTTGAAGTTCATCACAAAGCTCTTGTAGCTTGGTGGAAGCGACTGGAGGATTCTGTCAATGACCGCATCATCCGGGAGATTAACTCCCAGCTGAGACAAGCGGTTATGTAACCCAGACATAGTGAGTATGTGCTCACTGACAGAACTATTTTCCTCCATCTTACAGCTGAAGAACTTATCGGAGACTTCGTATCTCTCGATCCGGGCATGAGCTTGAAAAACCATTTTCAGCTCTTCGAACATCTCATATGCTCCATGTCTCTCAAAACATTTTTGGAGCCCCGGCTCTAAGCTGTAAAGCATGCCGCACTGAACGAGGGAGTAGTCGTCAACATGTGTCTGCCAAGCGTTCATAACGTCTTGGTTCTGTGGGACATGTAGGACATAACCTTTCTTGGCAGCTATGAGGATGATCCTCAGGTTCCGGACCCAGTCCGTATAGTTACTGCCATCGTCTTTCAGCTTGGTTTTCTCTAGGAACGCGTTGAAGTTGAGGACTACATGGGCCATTTGATCTACAAGACATAGTGTAAATTTTTTTTGACTAAGTTCATGATAATTAAGTTCATCTAATCAAATTATTAATGAACTCCCACTTAGATTAGACATCCCTCTAGTCATCTAAGTATTACATGATCCGAGTTAACTAGGCTGTGTCCGATCATCACGTGAGACGGACTAGTCAACGTCGGTGAACATCTTCATGTTGATCGTATCTTCTATACGACTCATGCTCGACCTTTCGGTCTTCTGTGCTCCGAGGCCATGTCTGTACATGCTAGGCTCGTCAAGTTAACCCTAAGTGTTTTGCATGTGTTCCGAGGCCATGTCTGTACATGCTAGGCTCGTCAACACCCGTTGTATGTGAACGTAAGGATCCATCACACCCGATCATCACGGCGTGCTTAGAAACGACGAACTTTAGGAACGGTGCACAGTTAGGGGAGAACACTTCTTGAAATTGTTATGAGGGGTCATCTTATTTACTACCGTCGTTCTAAGTAAACAAGATGCAAAACATGATAAACATCACATGCAATCAAATAATAAACGTGACATGATATGGCCAATATCACATAGCTCCTTTGATCTCCATCTTGGGGCTCCATGATCATCTTGTCACCGGCTTGACACCATGATCTCCATCATCATGATCTCCATCATCGTGTCTCCATGAAGTTGCTCGCCAACTATTACTTCTACTACTATGGCTAACGCATTTAGCAATAAAGTAAAGTAATTTACATGGCGTTTCTCGATGACACGCAGGTCATATAAAAGAATAAAGACAACTCCTATGGCTCCTGCCGGTTGTCATACTCATCGACATGCAAGTCGTGATTCCTATTACAATAGCATGAACATCTCATACATCACATATAGATCATTCATCATTCATCACAACTTTGGCCATATCATATCACAAACCACTTGCTGCAAAAACAAGTTAGACGTCCTCTAATTGTTGTTGCAAGTTTTACGTGGCTGAATTAGGGTTCTAGCAAGAACGTCTTCTTACCTACGTTAAAGCCACAACGTGATTTGTCAACTTCTATTTACCCTTCATAAGGACCCTGTTCATCGAATCCGCTCCAACTAAAGTGGGAGAGACAGACACCCGCCAGCCACCTTATGCAACTAGTGCATGTTAGTCGGTGGAACCGGTCTCACGTAAGCGTACGTGTAAGGTTGGTCCGGGCCGCTTCATCCCACAATACCGCTGAAGCAAGATAAGACTAGTAACGGCAAGAAAGTTGACAAATCTCCGCCCACAACTAATTGTGTTCTACTCGCGCAAGAAGAACTACGCATAGACCTAGCTCATGATGCCACTGTTGGGGAACGTTGCAGAAAACAAAAATTTTCCTACTCGTTTCACCAAGATCTATCTAGGAGTTCATCTAGCAACGAGCCATCAGATGCATCTACATACCTTTGTAGATCGCGTGCGGAAGCGTTCAAAGAACGGTGATGATGTAGTCGTACACGACGTGATCCAAATCACCGATGACCAAGCGCCGAACGGACGGCACCTCCGCGTTCAACACACGTACGGGACGGGAGACGTCTCCTCCTTCTTGATCCAGCAAGGGGAAGGAGAGGTTGGTGAAGATCCAGCAGCATGACGGCGTGGTGGTGGATGCAGGGCGTCACAGTAGCAGGGCTTCGCCTATACTACGAGAGGGAGACGTAACGGGGAGAGAGGGAGGCGCCAGGGGCTGGGGTATCAAGTCCCTCCTCTCCCCCACTATATATAGGAGGGCCAAGGGGGGGTGGTGCGCAGCCTAGGAGACCTGATCTCCTAGGTGCGGCGGCCAGGGGGAGGATTCCCTCCCCCCCAAGGCACCTAGAGGTGCCTTCCACCACTTGGACTCCTCCCCCATGGAAACCCTAGGCGCATGGGCCTAGTAGGGCTGGTGCCCTTGGCCCATGTAGGCCAAGGCGCACCCCATACAGCCCATGTGGCCCCCCGGGACAGGTGGCCCCACCCGGTGGGCCCCCGGGACCCCTCCGGTGGTCCCGGTACAATACCGATAACCCCGAAACTTGTCCCGATGGCCGAAACAGCACTTCCTATATATAATTCTTTACCTCCGGACCATTCCGGAACTCCTCATGACGTCCGGGATCTCATCCGGGATTCCGAACAACATTCGGGTTCCTGCATATACATATCTTCACAACCCTAGCGTCACCGAACCTTAAGTGTGTAGACCCTACGGGTTCGGGAGACAAGCAGACATGACCGAGATGACTCTCCGGTCAATAACCAACAGCGGGATCTGGATACCCATGTTGGCTCCCACATGCTCCACGATGATCTCATCGGATGAACCACGATGTCGAGGATTCAATCAACCCCGTATGCAATTCCCTTTGTCAATCGATATGTTACTTGCCCGAGATTCGATCATTGGTATCCCAATACCTCGTTCAATCTCGTTACCGGCAAGTCACTTTACTCGTACCGTAATGCATGATCCCGTGACCAGACACTTGGTCACTTTGAGCTCATTATGATGATGCATTACCGAGTGGGCCCAGTGATACCTCTCCGTCATACGGAGTGACAAATCCCAGTCTTGATCCATGTCAACCCAACAGACACTTTCGGAGATACCCGTAGTCTACCTTTATAGTCACCCAGTTACGTTGTGACGTTTGGCATACCCAAAGTACTCCTACGGTATCCGGGAGTTACACGATCTCATGGTCTAAGGAAAAGATACTTTGACATTGGAAAACTCTAGCAAACGAACTATACGATCTTGTGCTATGTTTAGGATTGGGTCTTGTCCATCACATCATTCTCCTAATGATGTGATCTCGTTATCAATGACATCCAATGTCCATAGTCAGGAAACCATGACTATCTGTTGATCAACGAGCTAGTCAACTAGAGGCCTACTAGGGACATGTTGGTGTATGTTATTCACACATGTATTACGATTTCTGGATAATACAATTATAGCATGAATAAAGACAATTATCATGAACAAGGAAATATAATAATAATGCTTTTATTATTGCCTCTAGGGCATATTTCCAACAAGCTAGCTATCTGTTCACAATCTTCTTGCCCTTCTTTTTCGCAAATGGAGTTCTTCTGTGGAACGGACGTCCTTTAGGTAGGGGGGTCCTGCTTCTTCTTGTGGTGTATGCTGCTACTTCATCATCGTCGTCATGTTCGATCCTCGCGTCGCCGTACTTGTCGAAGTCTTGCTCATTGGCTACTCCATCCATTCCGATGATCTTCCTTTTGCCTCTCCTCACGACAACACGACTGGGCTTTGACGGGTCGGTAATGAAGAAGTATTGGTCCACTTGGGAAGCCAGTACCCATGGCTCATTTTTCGCGGTGACGTTTGCGCCCGCGGTCTTGGATTTGGCTTCGGGTATAACCATGGTGGTGAAATACCGGTCTTCTTTTAGGACGCTCTTGGCCGATCTGACACGGAACATCGGGACCTTCTCTCCAGCGTAGCTCAGCTCCCAGATCTCCTCGATCCTTCCGTAGTATCTGTCCTTGTCGTTACCGGTGTAGGATTCCATCGTTACCCCGGAGTTCTGATAACCATCGCTCTTCATGTCCTTGGCCTCGGTGTAGAATGTCTAGCAGTTGATATCGTACGCCTCATAGGTTATCAGGTTGTGCTTGGCGCCCTGTGACAAGGCGAATATGAGTTGTTCTTCCGCGGAAGAATCCTCATGTAAAGGGTACGACAGAAGCTTCTGCTTGAACCAACGCGTGAAACATGATTTGTGCTCTTTGAGTATATCTCCGTCCGTCCTCTGTTGGCCTCGGTCATTGTACGTCTTCTTAATAAAGGTTTTGTGCTCTACCACCCAAGGATCGACCACGTCTATGTGTTGTAGCGCAACTAGGTTTGCTCTTTCAAAGTCGGCGAGTCGACCCTCGAAGTCGACATGCATTTCGCGACGACCCTCACGGTGACCCCATCCAGCGAGCCTGCCGAGGTGCCTGTTGACGGGCAGACCAATGGGGTTCTCGATGCCTAGATAATTCGTGCAGTAGGAGATGCACTCTTCGGTCAGAAAGCCCCTGGCTATGCTTCCCTCTGAACGTGACATGTTGCGAATGTATCCTTTGATGACACCATTCATCCTTTCGAACGGCATCATGCTGTGCAGGAACGTCGGCCCGAGTTGGATGATATCGTCCACGATATGGACCAGCAGATGCAACATAACGTCGAAGAATGCGGGCGGGAAGTACATCTCAAGCTCGCATAGTATCACCACGATCTCTTCCTGTAGCCTTTTGAGTTGCCTCACGCCAACAGACTTCCGAGAGATGACGTCGAAAAAGTTGCATAGGCCAAATAGGGTTTCACGGACGTGCGCGTCCATGATCCCACGGATTGCAACTGGAAGTATCTGCGTCATCAGCATGTGACAGTCGTGAGACTTCATCCCGCTGAACTTCTGCTTCGCTGGGTCTAGGTATCTGCTTATCTTCCCCGCGTAACCGTAAGGAAGTTTTACTCCTACGAGGCAGGTGAAAAACCGCTCGATCTCCTCCTGACTTAGAGTGAAGCATGCGGGAGGGTAGTCATTTCCGGTCTTCTTGGCCTTCTTGCCTTTGCGACGACTTTCCGTGTCCTGCTTCGCCTGATGCCCATTGATTTCAAGTCTGCCCTTGCTTTCGGCCCATCTTTGGTCCTCTCTGGCATGTTGAGCAGGGTACCAAGCAAACTCTCGCACACGTTCTTCGTGATATGCATGACATCAAGGCTGTGAGGCACACGATGGATCTTCCAGTACGGCAAGTCCCAGAAAACAGACCTCGTTTTCCATACCTTTAGCAGCGGCTCTGGCGCCTTTCGCTTCTTTCCCGGCTCTGGCGCCTTTTGCTTCTTTCCCGGCAGTGGGCAGTCTTTCCAATTTTTCAACAGCTCGTCTATTTCCTCGCCGCTCCTCGTACGCAGGCATCCTCGGGGTTCGGTTTCACCATCGAACAGATCCTTGCGTTTTCTCCATGGGTCATCGTCGCGAAGCCACCTTCGATGTCCCATGAACACGGTTTTCGAAGACCCGGGATCTCTATCTAGCTGCCGATACGTTGTGTCATCCATGCACCTGACGCATCCAGAAAATCCATGGACCACCTGCCCCGCGACATATCCGTAACCGAGATAGTCGTGCACCGTCGTGAGCAGCGCGTCTCTCATAGGGAAATATTCTTTCTCTGCGGCGTCCCACGTATTGGCTGGCGTTTTCCATAGTGTGTCAAGCTCCTCTTTCAGCAGCCCCAGATACAAATTGATGTCGTTCCCTGGTTGTTTCGGTCCTTCAATTAGCATACTCATGTGAATGTACTTCCTCTTCATGCACAACTAGGGGGGGAAGGTTGTACATCCACACAAATACAGGCCAGGTGCTATGTGTGCTTCTCTGACTGCCAAACGGATTGACTCCATCGGTGCTCGCGCCCAGCACGATGTTCCTTGGATCGTTCCCAAATTCTGGGTCTTCGAAGTTCAACGCTTGCCACTGGCTCGCATCCTTAGGGTGACTCAGCATCTTGTCTTTTTTATCTATCTCCGGATCATTTGCGTCATCTTTTCGCTTCTTCTCCTCCCTATCCGCGTGCCAACGCAGGAGCTTTGCTACCTTAGGGTCCGTGAAATACCGCTGCAGACGAGGAGTGATCGGAAAGTACCACCCCACTTTTCGAGGAGCTTTCTTCCTCTTCTTGTATCGAGTGACGCCGCACACCGGACATATGGTAGACTCCGCGTGCTCGTCCCGATAAATGATGCAATTGTTCATGCACACATGGTATTTCACGTGCGGTAAATCCAGAGGACACACGATTTTCTTCGCCTCCTCCAAACTGGTCGGGCACTTGTTCCCCTTGGGAAGACGTTCGTGCCAGAATGACATGTTCTCGTCGAAGCATGCGTCGGTCATTTTGTGTTTTACCTTCATCTCCAGAGCCATGAGCGTTACTTTCAGGCGGGTATCCTCGGGCCTGCATCCTTCATACAATGGAGTGACCGCGTCTAACTCAAGTTGATCCATCTTGGCTTTCTCTCGGGCGGCAGCTCTTGCGTTATCCGTCTGCTTGAGAAGCAGCTCTTGAATATGAGGGTCCTGCACCCAGCCCATCGATGGTCCAGCGTCGTCTGCTCCGCCGGCATCATCATCTTCATGATCATGCCCGTCGTCTGCTCCGGCATCTTCCTCATTATCATGTCCTGCATCTTCTACATGATGACTGTGTACAGCATCACCGTCGTGATCATCTCCTGGGGATTCTTCGTCTTCTCGCCCGCCCGAGCCGCGGTGGTTGTCTTGCTGTCCTTCCTCATTTCTTGCCCGGCCCCCATGGACGACTTCGTAGTCATCTTCATCACCTTGCCACCGATAGCCATCCATGAAACCACGCAAGAGCAGGTGGTCCCGCACCTGCGCGGAATCCGGGTCCGCAATAAGGCTCTTCAGCTTGCATCTTCGACACGGACATCTTATCTCCGTCTCGTTCTTTTGAAGCATATCGGCCTTCGCGGACCTCAAAAACCTATTCACGATGCCTTCGGTCATCATGCGGACCATGGTCGCCTGCGGGGTAGAGCAAAACGATATTTTAGAACCAAGAAAAAATTTGGCATGATTTTCCCTAAAAATAGGACCAAAAAGAATGCTTAATGCCAAAATTCTCGCCAAAACGGAAATGAATCAACATTCCGGCAAAATATTGGCAACTATCGCATTTCAAATACCGGTACACCTCCAAACACAAACACATATGCAACACCACAAACATATGCAATACCACGAACATACATAGATCTAGCTAGGCCATAAAAAGTGCATGTGCACATTGTTGTAGGGAGAACAACATAAATATAGCTTCCCCACTTACTTACCTATCAAAACAAGGTAATTTAACCACTTAATTTGAATAAATATATAATGGAAATGAGGTGAAAAAGAGGAGGCACCGAAGACAAGGAGGAGGTGGAGAGAATGAAGTAGGGAGAAAGTGAGTGTGGGTAGGAGAGGCTGTCCAAAATATCTTGTTGCTGCCCACTTACTAATGGCGCACCAACTCTAAATGCGCCATTAGTAATCCAGGTTACTAATGGCGCACCTTCTGGTGGTGCGACATTACTAGTTTTGCAAAAAAAAAACATACTAGTAATGGCGCATGGTTGAACAGTGCGCCATTAGTAGTTTTGCAAAAAAGGGAATAAAAAATATAATAAAAAAAATAACATTAGTGGCGCACTTTCCAACAGGTGTGCCATTACTAGTTACAACTAGTAATGGCGCATGGTGTCTGGATGCGCCATTAGTATGTTTGGACAGGCGCACTAGTTCAAAAAAAATTTGATACTAATGGCGCACCCAGGGCTAGGTGCGCCATTAGTAGTTTCAAATCTAATGGTGTACCAGAAGGCGGTGCGCCATTAGTATATACTAATGGCGCACCTCTTGTATGGTGCGTCATTAGTGTCAATTCCATCTATAGCTCTTTTTCTAATAGTGTGTTAAACTATAATCTTGTTTCGCTAACTAATATGCATCATGCTCTCCGCAAAAAGAAAAAACTAATATGGGCCATGCAGGCAGTGTTCTAGCTAAAATATCCAAGGACATCGGCAAGAAGCATTTGTTACAGTAGCTAGCAGTAAAATATATTTAATTCATGTCCGCTGAACTTAGCTAAGAAAGTGTACGTGTTGCTAGCAGAATGATGCATGCATGAGCTGGACATGCAAGTAATAAATTATTGTATGTGATAGGTGCTACCATGTATACGTGGCTTTCTGGGATTCAGTCTGTCCCTCTCAGGCTAGACAGTACAGTAGTATCTACTGCAGCTCACGTCATGCATGACATAGTATGGCTGCCAAATTAAAGTCACCTTGACAGGCAGGTCTTCCACCCCTTGCAGCGAAATTACTAGGGAAGTGAGCAACACTTCATACGTACGTGATACGTGAGTGCATGAAAAATGGTAAAATCAAGCGGAGTACGTCACAACTAAAGACCACTTAGGAGATATTCTCACTAAACCGCTGGGCAAACTTCCTTGAAATGAAAGAGCCATAACAAGAGGCAGCAAGATAAAGGAGGTAAATGTTAAACTAGTGTAATGTTGCTTGTCCAACTAATATGCAGCATGCAGGCAGTGTACCTAAAATATCCAAGGACGTCGGCAAAAAGCATCTGTCAGAGTAAGGATAATAAGGCCTGGTACAATGGGAGGTGCTTAGAGAAATGCTTAGAAAAATAAATCGGATTTTTTTGAAGCACCGGTGCCTATTTCTACAGGAGAGATGCTTACTTAAGCATCTATTCTGTACAAATAAGTACCGGTGCTTAAGAAAAGTCTAGTTTATTTATTTAAGCACCTTTCATAAACACCTTCCATTGTACAAGGCTTAAGAGAGCCAGAAGCCGGCTCTACAGCCATGTCTACGTCACTATAGTCTTTATAAAGCGAAGATCATATAATCTGTTAGCTATGTGTTGGCTGTTTGATTGGATTTAACTATTAATCTTTGTATGCTGGGATTGGGAGGAAAAGGCAAAGCGTCGGTCAATAGTTAACAGCTCGGGCTGCAAGCCAGCTATTGTGTCTCTTAGGGCATCTCCAGCCGCGCCCCAGAAAGGCCTCATCAGGCGATTTTTTCGTGCCGGCGCCGAAAAAACGGCCCAGTCGCGCTCCCAGGAGCCCGATTTTCGCCGGCTTACACCGAAAACAGGGCTGGCGGACCCAGGCCGAACCCGGCGCGCTGGGGGCGTCCGGGGGCGCCGGGGCGAGCTGTTTTGGCGCGAAAAAGACGCGGGCCAGACGCGTCAGCGACTCGGCGCCTCATCTTCCCCCAACGGCCTTGGTTCCTCACGGGCGGCGCGTTCACGGGACGGCGCGCCGACGCCTCCACTCCCTCGCACGCGTACACACGGGCGCGGCCCAGCTATAAAAGCCGGCGGCCTCCGCTCACCTGCGCCCACACCAGCCCCGCCTCTCGCCGCCGTCCACCCCTTCCTCTCCCTACCTCTCCCCGAGCGCCGCCGCCCAGCCCCTCCCTCTACCTCTTCCGAGCCCGCCCAGCCCCGCCTTCGCCATGGCAGAACGCTTCCCCGGAGATACGGCGACGGCCAACGGCTTCGGCCTCCGTTCGCTGCGCAAACAGGAGTCGTGGCTCCTGTTCCAGGCGAACATCCCGGCGCCACCGGACATGCGCGCCGGGCCGACGGGGTGGAGACTCAGCGCCGGGGGAGTGCCCATTCCCCCGTTGCCCGACGCCGGCGGACCCGAGGTACTTCGCCGAGGAGGTCGAGATCGTGCGCGCGTCCCTCACCGACGCCGAGCTCTCCCTCCCCCAGTACGCCGCCGACAACCACGCGGCCTGGGCGGCGTATTTCGAGCGCCGCCAACAGCAGCGCTTGGCGTCCACCAACGGCGCGTCGGTGGTCGGCAGCCGGCAGAACAGCGAGGGACGCTACCTCTGGTGGGGCGTCCCCGGCCGCACACTCGAAGGCGTGCTCACGTACCTCGAGGGCGGCAACGACCCGTCGTTGGCGTACCCCCCGGCGAGGGTGGCCGCCCCGGCGCAGCACCGACGCGCCGGGCCATGGGCTCCAAGAAGGTTCGGCGCCTCCTCTTCTTCCTCCTCATCGTCCCTTTCTTCTTCACACTCCTCCGGCTCTCCGGCGCTGCTCGGCGTCAAGGCCGAGCCCGCGGCGGAGACGCCGCTCGGCCGGCGCACTCGCAGCGCCGGCATCGTCATCAACGAGGGCGGCCGGCGCGCCCCCTCGTCGGCTCCTCCGCGCTTCGTCAAGCCAAAGACGGAGCCGGGGCCGGTGAAGACGGAGCCGGGTCTGGCGCCGGTGAAGACGGAGCCGGGTCTGGCGCCGGTGAAGGCCGAGTTCGCCGACGACGGCGACGCCGCCCTTGAATGGGCGCGCCAGGACTCCATTGCGATGGAGAAGGCGCGCCGCGAGAAGGAGAAGGAGCGCCAGCGCGCCGCCCTACGCCGCTTCGAGGAGCGCCGACGCGGCCGCGAGGAAGGCGGGGTCGTCGTCTTGTGCGACAGCAGCAACGACGACGACGCGCCGCCACATGTTCGCCATGGCGACGCCGGGCAGGGGTCCAGCAGGGGCGCCCGCGTCAAGGAGGAGAAGGCCGACGATGACGATGGCGGCGACGGCGGCGACGACTTCCCCCTTTCTTTTTTTTAGATTAGGTTAATGTAATGTTTGGACGAATTTCGTCGAAATTTGCCATGTTTGGCCGAAATTTAACTAGTTTTATCATAACTTCGCCGAACGTTCTTTTTTTTTGTTTTTTAATACGCGCCTGGGGGCGGCCCTGGGGGCCAACGGCTGGGGACCGACTCGCCCCCAAGGCCATTTTTTGCGCCGGCTCACCTCCAGGCGGCGCTTTTAAACACCACCTGGGAGGCCAACGGCTGGAGATGCTCTTACCATGCGTATAGGCAGGCGACTAATGAAGCGCCGGCTCTACTCTCTCTTTACTTCTCTCTTTCATGTACGGTTTTTATAACATGACAAGTCTTATAACCTTCGGAGTAAGACTTATTATACTTGCCCTTGCACTAGCTTAACAATAAAATATTTAATAAGGAATTGGACGTGTTACTAGCCGTATGGTGCATGCATGAGCTGGACATCTATTTCGTAGGTTCTACCGTGTGTACGTGGCTGTACACGTGTAACTCACAGCCAACTTTTAATCCCTTAGACCTCCGTCCTTTAGTTGTTAGAGCATGGTTAATAATACAACCAACTGATGGCTATATGATATTGTTGTGTCATCTATAGTCAAGTTTGTAGCCGAATATATTGTTTAGATGTAAATAAGTACTATTTTGGTGATACATGGCCCACCTTCCTCTCTCATAAAGTCTCTAGAAACACGTGTTGTAGCCGGCTGTTAATTTGTAGCTCACTTTTTTTCTGTATCCCTTCTCTCTCTATAAACTAAGAAAAAATATTATTTAAAATCTTACAGTCCACCTATGCCATCTTATGTACTTGCTTTTAGTCAAGCAATAAAGCGGAAATCCGTTGGTGCTCCCGGGAGCGCACACTCCTGGACGTGAAAAATATATTTAAAAGTGTGAACAAATTCTAAACAAAAATTTGGTGCATACATTTCGACATTATATGTGTGCATGTCAAGTTTCGGAGGAAACCGACAATTCTGTGGCTTGTGTAAAAAAGACAAAAGAATATCTTGTGAAAAGCATTTTTTAACACCGGATTTTGACTTTTTTACACGGGACACATAAGTTGTCGTTTTTACGCGAAACGACTTTGTGAGCATATACAATATTGAGTATACGCGCTAAATTTTTGCTTGGAATTTTTTGACATTTCAAAATAAGTTTGAAACACATTTAGAAAAACCAGGAGCGCGTGCTCCCATGTGCCAAAACACCAGTCTCAGCTAGGGGTGGAATTCGAGCCGAGTCGAGCTAGCTCGACTCGACTCGCTAAAGCTTGTTTCATTAACAAGCTAGCTCGACTCGACTCGTTACTATAACGAGCTCAAATCCAAGATTGGCTCGACTCGTATAACTCGTGAGCTGGCTCGTTTAGCATGTTAAGCTTGTTAAAGATATGAACATTAGATGTTACAAATACGATAAAAATATTAACTGAGAATTTAGTATGTGCATATGTGGTCATGTACGTGTGAGTCTCTTGGGTGACTCGGCCGAGCGGCTGGGCCTTGTGCTGGGACACAAGGTGTTTAGTAGCTATATTTTACTACTCCTGAAAATATTGATTTTTTTACCGAGCTTAACGAGTTACCCGAGTACTCATGAGATCAGCTCGTTTAACTTGGTGTGTAAACAATCTTAAACTAAAGCTCAGCTTGGCTCGTTATTCTTCGAGTTCGTGTCGATTCGAGTCAAGTCACAAGCTACTCATTTAGCTCGCGAGTTTCGAGTTTTTTTCCAGTCCTACTCTCAGCAATAAAGCTTCTAAGTATTTTGTTTTTTTGAGAGCACGAATGCAGGTGTTCACTGATACAACTACATATATGTGCAGCTGTTGCATCTTCTCTCTTACCTGCTCTTTGATCCTCTACCTTGATCCTGGGAGGAGCCAACTACACTGCACAATATCTAATAGATGGGGCCCATCTAGTTGAATTTGAGGGTTGAAAGATTGGTTTAGCAAATTTTACATAGAGAGCACATACGTTCTACCGTAGGTGTAGCATTTTTTGTATTTGGCACATTGTTGAAACTTGAAATCTTTAGCTGGAGGTGCCTAGAAGGTGCGGTAGGTGGAGAGTGGGTAGGTGGCGCATCAGCATGCTCTCCTATAATTAGTTTTTCCTGCCTCAGAGTCCAACTTTTGTCTTGTTTCCTTTCAGACGATTTCATCTTTGCCACTCGTGCTTATAAAGACCGCAGTTCGGGCCTTGCCATACATACACTTAAGCAACAGATATACAGGACAGGAGTATCAAGGAGGAAGACGAGGAAACGTTGATGGCCGGCGGTGAAGAGCTGAAGCTGCTGGGGTGGTGGGCGCCCGGGGTGAGCCCCTACGTGCTCCGCGCACAGATGGCGCTCGCCGTAAAGGGGCTGAGGTACGAATACCTCCCCGAGGACCGCTGGTGCAAGAGCGACCTCCTCATCGCGTCCAACCCCGTGTACAAGAAGGTGCCCGTCCTCATCCACAACGGCAAGCCCATCTGCGAGTCGCTGCTCATCGTGGAGTACCTCGACGACGCCCTCGGCCTTCCCGGCAACGGCAAGCCCATCCTCCCCGCAGACCCCTACAGCCGCGCCCTCGCTCGCTTCTGGGCCGCCTATGCAAACGACAAGGTTAGTAGTTCATTTCATACACAGATTACCTCTCGTTGCGCTTGGGGTTACATCTCTCAGTCTCAACTCGCTTTGTTGCCACAGCTGTTTCCTTCGTGCGCCGGCATCCTCAAGACAGTGAAGCAGGAGGAGAGAGCTGGTAAGGTGGAGGAGACCCTGTCCGGGCTCCGACACTTGGAAGCTATCCTGGCGGAGTGCTCCAAAGGGGAGGTGGAGGCGCCGTTCTTCGGTGGTGACGCCATCGGGTTCCTCGACATCGCGCTCGGGTGCTATCTTCCCTGGTTTGAGGCAGTAGGCCGCCTGGCCGGCTTGGGGCCGCTCGTCGACCCGGCGAGGACGCCGAAACTAGCGGCGTGGGCGAAGCGGTTCAGGGTCGCCGAGCCGGTCAAGGCGCTGCTACCTGGGGTGGACGAGCTGGAGGAGTACATCACTAAGGTGCTTTATCCAAAGTGGAACATAGCGGTCACCAGTAACTAATTAAAGATCTCGTCGTTCCACCATGGCAAAAGAAACAAAAAATGGCGGAGGATCGTGTCGATCCAATAATTCCTCTGCCTTGTGAGTAGCTGTTTTCACGCCAAGATTTGAACTGTTACTACTTGGTCGGGGTTCTTTTTGCGATGGTTAGTGGGTCGTGGTCATGAATAATGCACAAGCGTGCACTCTCTTCGATCTGAGTTGTGATGTGCTGTTTCGTAAATAAATTGAAGCGTCGTCGATCTTGCATCTGGCAATGTTTTTCCATTGAGCTCTTTAAGACCTCACATCTTATTCTTAGTATGTTCTACCAAGCATATTATTCCGGGGCTAAATAGCTGTGGGTGGTGATTTCGAATGACTAGATTTTACCAGGGCTAGGATATTTTTTAGGAATCACTACTCCCTCCAATTCATATTAATTTTGGCTGATTTAGTAACTTTGTACTAACTCCGTGAGAATTAACATGGATCGAGAAAGCACCAAAACTAAGTTATGCGTGTAGTGCATGTGCTCCCTCTGTTTTTATTTACTCTGCATATTAGATTTGACTGAAGTGAAAACTTCATAAAGTTTGACCAAGTTTATAAAAAAAATATGAACATTTAAAATAACAAATCTATTTGATGTGAAAGTAATTTCAATAATGAATCTAATGGTATTGATTTGCTATTGTATATGTTAATTTTTTGTCTATACACTTTATCAAAGTTTACAAAGTTTGACTTCGACCAAAGTTAATATGCGGAGTAAATTAAAACGGAGGGAGTATCATAACTAGTATCATGCATGCTTACTAAGTGATTTTGATGAGGTGACATAGAATTAAATAAAAAAATGTTGAGTATCATATCATTATAAATACTACTCCCTCCGTCCCATAATGTAAGACGCTTTTTGACATTAGTGTAGTGTCAAAAAACATCTTACATTATTGGACGGAGGGAGTACACTAGTATATGATTTTTTTTTCTGAGTGACACAAGTGTATGTCTTGCATGGCCGTAAATAAGGTCATATGATACTATGCACTCTGAAGGTATTACTACTCACTATGGGCAGCCTAGTTTCCCTTCCAACATACATGAAGTGATATAATTAAATCATCACCTAATTTAGCTATCTACAGAAACGAGCTTTGACGAAAAAATCTACAAAAACGAGAATATATGTGTGTGTCACAAAATGTTAGCAAATAATCTGTGTGGACCAAGGCATGCTTCCCCATGAACCAAGTTGGTGCAACCCAGAAAACACCAATAGCATGAGGGCTCATCACATCACCATGAATTATTTGCTAATATTTTGTGATATTATTTCCATTGAGGTGGCGCCCTGGTCCGTCATCATCTCAGCGAGACATCTTCTTCCCTCCCAAGGTTAGACCGGAAAATTGTTAAGTGGCGCAACCTATGGAATAAAACAAAAATACAAGATAAATGCCAGAAACTGTGTATTAAATCAGTAAAAAGTCCACATTCAAAATGTCGGCAATTGATGTCAATAATTGAGCTATCAAATGATAAGAAAGTTACGTGCGTGACTTTGATCCCCGCTATGGCTAGATGTAAGGTTGCCTGTCGAGATGCATGTCATGTAGCGACACTTTGCAATATTTTAAATGAAGATGCTAAGCCGATAAGGTCTGGATTGGAATGCTTCCAAACGCTATGACCTGCAAGTCTGCAACTACAATCAAATTAATGGCACTGCCTTTGTATAGAAATATAAGAGGGTTTAGATCACTAAAATAGTGATCTAAATGCTCTTATCTTTCTTTACAGAGGGAGTACTCGTTAATTAAAGTTTGGCTGCATGCGTAGAACAGAAAAGTCTGATATCTGTATACAAAAGTGTCAATAGTTAGTCATGGTACTCCTTGTTTAAAATGATCAGGCAGGCCGTTTTCCAAGACAAAAATACTGCAGAGCTGCAACCCTGCTTTGATTTGCTTGGGAGACCCAGAAATTGTTGGCTCCAAACTCTGTTTTCCCAAAAAAAAAAAACTGTTGTGACAGGATCGGCGAGGTCCACGCTCTTCTCGTTTTCGTTCTCTCTCCAGCGATGCAATGATGACCAAACGAGACCGTAGTTTTTCTGTGGTCTTTTCTATAAAAGTAAGGGCAACTTTTCTATCTGGATGTTCCATTTGTACTCGCTATGCTTAATTGAATAATCCAGATATTGTTGTGAAGAAAGAAATGAAAGATATTGGGCCAAATACAGCCTACCAAGCCAGCTGGTATTTTTGCTAATTAATGTTGTATGGGCAACACAAACATGTTACTATTTTTCTTTTAGAAAAAAAATACACAGATCTTTTATAGAAGTTCAGCGGAAGTAGAAATCACCACAAACATAATAAAAGTTATATTGAGATCTTTGGACCACTACCACCACTAGCTTGCTCTTAGATGTGTACGAATCAACCACTTAATGGCATTTACACACGGTGCTCGCAGTTCAGCTTAGCTGATCACACTGGCTCAATTTCTCATGAACAGTCACAAATTTACACAAATGTATTTCCTCCATGATGTTTCTTTATGTTGTTTCCAAAAATAATAAGTTTCGAATTCGGTCATACAAAGAATCACCTATACATCATTATTGTTGTGTGGTAGTCGTTGTAGCAATGGCCAATGGGGCTGTGATCAGGGTTGACATTGCCACCACATCGGTCTTTCCTGTGGCAGAGGCCTAACGCTATTACATAAGACCATAATGTATTCCATCAAAGGGTCGATGAGGAATATGAAGTTTCTGGAGCTTTCCCACTTCCTAGTACTGCCTGTTGCGTCGACCACAAGGATGCCAAGCATGTCTAGCAAATGGTCATGTGTATCAGCCAGGGTGGCAGATTGCGATTGTAGAATGTGGTCAATGGAAGAAGCATTAGAATGCCCACGAGGCCACGATTGACTACATATGAAGAAAGTCGAGTTGCTTTAGAAGAAAGCATGATTCTGATGCTTTTGATGTCACGGAGGACAGGGTTGCCAGCTGTCGAGGATATTTTCATCAGGACCTAGCAGCAGTATGCTAATCGCATGTAATTAGTAGTCGTAGGAACATTCCCTCGGTCTACAAGGAAATTTTAGACACGATTTGAGATCAAAGACACGATTTTCCTAGGTTCGAACTCCCTAGTCGCAGGTAATAGCCCGACTCCTACCCTGGTTTATAAATTTATATTATATGGGGAAAATGTAGAAGATCGGTTACAAGCGAGGTACACACTCAGTGAGTTGATAGAGAAGTCATCGAGAGATGCTAATCTATCCATGCGAGGAACAACTTAATCACAAGGATTTCTAGGGCACTGAATTCCATGGTCTGTCACGCAGGGTCCCTAACGCCGTTATATAGCTCCAATATGATGGCGATCTTCTTCTTTGTTTTAGTGCCTTTGATGTATAGGGGCAGTAGTCCAGACAAAGTTGCGAGTAGGACTCAAGGTCACCTTCCCATGATTCCCGTACGGTTTCTGTTGGGTAACGTAGTAATTTCAAAAAAAATCCTACGCACACGCAAGATCATGGTGATGCATAACAACGAGAGGGGGGAGTGTAGTCCACGTACCCTCGTAGACCGTAAGCGGAAGCGTTATGACAACGCGGTTGATGTAGTTGTACGTCTTCATGATCGACCGATCCCAGCACCAAAAGTACGACACCTCCGCGATTTACACACGTTCGGCTCAGTGACCACCCACGAACTCACTATCCAGCAGAGTGTCGAGGGAGAGCTTCGTCAGCACGACGGCGTGATGACGGTCATGATGAAGCTACCGACGCAGGGCTTTGCCTAAGAACTGCAATGATATGACCAAGGTGGATTATGGTGAAGGGGGGCACCGCACACGACTAAGAGATCAATGATCAACTTGTGTCTTCTAGGGTGCCCCCCTGCCCCCCTATATAAAGGAGCAAGGGGGGAGGCCGGCCGGCCCTTGGGGCACGCCAAGGAGGGGAGGAGTCCTTCTCCTAGTAGGAGTAGGACTCCCCCTTTCCTAGTCCAACTAGGAGGAGAAAGGGAAAGGAAGGAGAGGGAGAGAGGGAGGGAAAGAGGGGGCGCCCCCACCCTCCTTGTCCATTTCGGACTCCCAAGGGGGGGGGGGGTGATACGTCTCCAACGTATCTATAATTATTGATTGTTTCATGCTATTATATTATCTGTTTTGGATGTTTAATGGGCTTTAATATGCACTTTTATATTATTTTTGGGACTAACCTACTAACCAAAGCCCCAGTGCAAATTGCTATTTTTTGCCTACTTCAGTGTTTCGCAGAAAAGGAATATCAAACGGAATGAAACCTTCGCGAGGCTCGTTTTTGGAACAAACTCAATCCAGGAGACTTGGAGTGGACATCAAGGAAGCAAGGAGGCGGCCACGAGGCAGGAGGGCGCGCCCCCACCCTCGTGGGCCCCTCGCATCTCCACCGACCTACTTCTTTCGCCTATATATACTCATATACCCTGAAAACATCCAGGAGCACGACGAAACCCTATTTCCACCGACGCAACGTTCTGTACCCATGAGATCCCATCTTGGGGCCTTTTCCGGTGCTCCGCCAGAGGTGGAATCGATCACGGAGGGCTTCTACATCAACATCATAGCCTCTCCGATGATGCGTGAGTAGTTTACCACAGACCTTCGGGTCCATAGTTATTAGCTATATGGCTTCTTCTCTCTCTTTGGATCTCAATACAAAGTTCTCCTCGATCTTCTTGGAGATCTATTCGATGTAATACTTTTTGCGGTGTGTTTGTCGAGATCCGATGAATTGTGGGTTTATGATCAAGATTATCTATGAACAATATATGATTCTTCTCGGAAATCTTTTATGCATGATTGGTTATCTTTGCAAGTCTCTTCGAATTATCAGTTTGATTTGGCCTACTAGATTGATCTTTCTTGAAATGGGACAAGTGCTTAGCTTTGGGTTCAATCTTGCGGTGCTCGACCCCAGTGACAGAAAGGGAAATGACACGTATTGTATTATTGCCATTGAGGATAAAAGATGGGGTTTATATCATATTACTTGAGTTTATCCCTCTACATCATGTCATCTTGCCTAATGCGTTACTCTGTTCTTATGAACTTAATACTCTAGATGCATGCTGGATAGCGGTCGATGTGTTGAGTAATAGTAGTAGATGCAGAATCGTTTCAGTCTACTTGTCACGGACGTGATGCCTATATACATGATCATGCCTACATATTCTCATAACTATGTGCTTTTCTATCAATTGCTCGACAGTAATTTGTTCACCCACTGTAAATTATGCTATCTTGAGAGAAGAAACTAGTGAAACCTATGGCCCCCGGGTCTATCTTACATCATATTAATCTCTCGTCAATTAGCTATTTATGTCGCCATTTATTTTGCAATCTTTATTTTCCAATCTATACAACAAAAATACCAAAAATATTTATCTTATTATCTTTATCAGATCTCACTTTTGCCAGTGGCCGTGAAGGGATTGACAACCCCTTTATCGCGTTGGTTGCAAGGTTCTTGATTGTTTGTGCAGGTACTAGGCAATTTCCGTTTAGCCTCCTACTGGATTGATACCTTGGTTCTCAAAAACCGAGGGAAATACTTACACTACTTTGCTGCATCATGCTACCTCTTGAGCACTGCGTTGGATTTCCCCGAAGAGGAGAGGATGATGCAACAAAGTAGCGTAAGTATTTCCCTCCGTTTTTGAGAACCAAGGTATCAATCCAGTAGGAGGCTACACGCAAGTTCCTCGTACCTACACAAAAACAATAGCTCAACGCAACCAACGCGATTAGGGATTGTCAATCCCTTCACGGTCACTTACGGGAGTGAGATCTGATAGAGGTGATAGATAATATTTTTGGTATTTTTGGTATAGAGATGCAAAGTGAAAAGTAAAAGGCAAAGTAAAAAGCAAAGCAATAATAAAGTGATGGAGATTGATATGATGAGAATAGACCCGGGGGCCATAGGTTTCACTAGTGGCTTCTCTCAAGAGCATAAGTATTTTACGGTGGGTGAACAAATTACTGTTGAGCAATTGACAGAACTGAGCATAGTTATGAGAATATCTAGGTATGATCATGTATATAGGCATCACGTCCGAGACAAGTAGACCGACTCCTGCCTGCATCTACTACTATTACTCCACTCATCGACCGCTATGCAGCATGCATCTAGAGCATTAAGTTAAAAATAGAGTAACGCCTTAAGCAAGATGACATGATGTAGAGGGATAGTATTATGCAATATGATAAAAAACCCATCTTGTTATCCTCGATGGCAACAATACAATACGTGCCTTGCTGCCCCTTCTGTCACTGGAAAAGGATACCGCAAGATTGAACCCAAAGCTAAGCACTTCTCCCATTGCAAGAAAAACCAATCTAGTAGGCCAAACCCAACTGATAATTCAAAGAGACTTGCAAATATAACCAATCATACATAAAAGAATTCAGAGAAGATTCAAGTATTATTCATAGATAAACTTGATCATAAACCCACAATTCATCGATCTCAACAAACACACCGCAAAAAGAAGATTACATCGAATAGATCTCCACGAGAGGGGGAGAACATTGTATTGAGATCCAAAAAGAGAGAAGAGGCCATCTAGCTACTAACTATGGACCCGAAGGTCTGAGGTAACTACTCACACTTCATCGGAGAGGCTATGATGATGTAGAAGCCCTCCGTGATGACGGCCCTCTCCGGCGGGGCTCCAGAACAGGCCCCAAGATGGGATCTCGTGGATACAGAAAGTTGCGGCGGTGGAATTAGGTTTTTGGCTCCGTTTCTGATTGTTTGGGGGTACGTAGGTATATATAGGAGGAATGAGTACGTCGGTGGAGCTTCGAGGGGCCCATGAGGCAGGGGCGCGCCCTAGCGGGGGCGCCCCCCACCCTCGTGACCGCCTCTTTTGTTCCTTGGAGTAGGGTCCAAGTCTCCTAGATCACATTTGGTGAGAAAATCACGTTCCCGAAGGTTTCAGTCCGTTTGGACTCCGTTTGATATTCTGTTTCTTCGGAACAATGAAATAGGCAAAAAACAACAATTCTGGGCTAGGCCTCCGGTTAATAGGTTAGTCCCAAAAATAATATAAAAGTGGAAAATAAAGCCCAATATAGTCCAAAACAGTAGATAATATAGCATGGAGCAATCAAAAATTATAGATACATTGGAGACGTATCAGGCATCCCCAAGCTTAATTGCTGCTCGTCCTCGAGTAGGTAAATGATAAAAAGAGATTTTTTGATGCGGAGTGCTACTTGGCATAATTTCATTGTGAATCTTCTCAATTGTGGTATGAATATTCAGATCCGAAAGATTCAAGACAAAAGTTCATATTGACATAAAAATAATAATACTTCAAGCGTACTAACAAAGCAATTATGTCTTCTCAAAGTAACATGGCCAAAGAAAGTTTATTCCTACAAAATCATATAGTTTAGCCATGCTCCATTTTCGTCACACAAGAATGCTCTCATCATGCACAACCCCGATGACAAGCCAAGCAATTGTTTCATACTTTAATAATCTCAAACTCATAAACCTTCACACAATACATGAGCGTGAGCCATGGATATAGCACTATGAGTGGAAATAGAATATGGTGATTGGGGTTATGTGGAGAAGACAAAAAGGAGAAGTTCTCACATCAACGAGGCTAATCAATAGGCTATGTAGATGCCCATCGATTGGTGTTAATGCAAGGAGTAGGGATTGCCATCCAACGGATGCACTAGAGCTATAAATGTATGAAAGCTCAACAAAAGAAACTAAGTGGGTGTGCATCTAACTTGCTTGCTCACGAAGACCTAGGGCACTTGAGGAGGCCCATTGTTTGAATATACAAGCCAAGTTCTATAATGAAAAATTCCCACTAGTACATGAAAATGACAAAACAAGAGACTCTATCATGAAGATTATGGTGCTACTTTGAAGCACAAGTGTGGAAAAGGATAGTAACATTGTCCCTTCTCTCTTTTTCTCTCATTTTTTTTTCTTTTTTTGGTCCTTCCTTTTTTATGGCCTTTCTCTTTTTTTATTCCTCACTTGGGACAATGCTCTAGAATGATGATCATCACACTTTTATTTATTTACAACTCAATGATTACAACTCGATACTAGAACAAAAGTATGACTCTATATGAATGCCTCTGATGGTGTACCGGGATATGCAATGAATCAAGAGTGACATGAATGAAAGAATTATGAACGGTGGCTTTGCCACAAATACTATGTCAACTACATGATCATGCTAAGCAATATGACAATGATGAATGTGTCACGATGAACGGTATGGTGGAAAGTTGCATGGCAATATATCTCGGAATGGCTATGGAAATGCCATAATAGGTAGGTATGGTGGCTGTTTTGAGGAAGATATAAGGAGGTTTATGTGTGAAAGAGCGTATCATATCACGGGGTTTGGATGCACCGGCGAAGTTTGCACCAACTCTCAATGTGAGAAAGGGCAATGCACGGTACCGAAGAGGCTAGCAATGATGGAAGGGCGAGAGTGCGTATAATCCATGGACTCAACATTAGTCATAAAGAACTCATATACTTACTGCAAAAATCTACAAGCCATCAAAAACCAAAGTACTACGCGCATGCTCCTAGGGGGATAGATTGGTAGGAAAAGACCATCGCTCGTCCCCGACCACCACTCATAAGGAGGACAATCAAATAACACCTCATGTTTCAAATTTGTTACATAACGTTTACCATACGTGCATGCTACGGGACTTGCAAACTTCAACACAAACACTTCTCAAATTCACAATTACTCTACTAGCACGACTTTGATATTATCACCTCCATATCTCAAAACAATTATCAAGCATCAAACTTTTCTTAGTATTCAACGCACTCAAAAGAAAGTTTTACAAGTCTTGAATACCAAGCATATTATTATTATTAAGCAAGTTGCCATGCTATTTAAGACTCTCAAAATAATCTATGTGAAGCATGAGAGATCAATAGTTTCTATAAAAAAATCCACCACCGTGCTCTAAAAGATATAAGTGAAGCACTAGAGAAAAAACTATAAAGCTCAAAAAGATATAAGTGAAGCATATAGAGCAAAACTATAAGGCTCAAAAGATATAAGTGAAGCACATAGATTATTCTATCAAATTCCAATTCATGTATGGATCTCTCAAAAGGTGTGTACAACATGGATGATTGTGGAACACTAACAAACAAAGACTCAAATAATACAAGACGCTCCAAGCAAAACACATATCATGTGGTGAATAAAAATATAGCTCCATGTAAAATTACCGATGGAAGTAGACGAAAGAGGGGATGCCTTCCGGGGCATCCCCAAGCTTTGAATTTTTGGTGTCCTTGGATTATCTTGGGAGTGCCATGGGCATCCCCAAGCTTAGGCTCTTGCCACTCCTTATTCCATAATCCATCAAAATATTTCACCCAAAACTTGAAAACTTCACAACACAAAACTCAACAGAAATCTCATGAGCTCCGTTACTGAAAGAAAACAAAAGACCACTTCAAGGTACTGTAATGAAATCATTCTTTATTTATATTGGTGTTAAACCTACTGTATTCCAACTTCTCTATGGATTATAAACTATTTTACTATCCATAGATTCATCAAAATAAGCAAACAACACACGAAAAACAGAATCTGTCAAAAACAGAACAGTCTATAGTAATCTGTAACTAGCGCAAACTTCTGGAACTCCAAAACATCTACCGAAATAGGAGGACCTAGAAAATTTGTTTATTGATCAGCAGCAATTGGAATCAGTATTTTATCACGTTCTGGTGATTTTTAACAATTCGGGCACTGAGATCAAAGTTTCTGGAAATTACAGCAAGATCAAATAACTATCATCCAAGAAGATCCTATAGGTCTAACTTGGCACAAACACAAATTAAAACATAAAACCACATCTAAACAGAAGGTAGATGGATTATTTATTCAATGACAGAAAGGAAATATATTGGGTTGTCCCCCAACAAGCGCATTTCTTTAGAGCCTTTTAGCTAGGCATTGATAATTTTAATGATGCTCACAAGAAAGACAAGAATTGAAGCGCAAAAAGAGCATCATAAAACACATGACAAACATATCTAAGTCTAACATACTTCCTATGCATAGGCATTTTATAAGCAAACAAATTATCATATCAAGCAAAAATTAGCATATGCAAGGAAGAACAAAGAGACGATAGCAATCTCAACATGACGAGAGGTAATTTAGTAAGATAAAAATTTCTACAACCATATTTTCCTCTCTCATAATAATTACATGTAGGATCATAAGAAAATTCAACAATATAGCTATCACATAACATATTCTTAACACGATCCACATGCATGCGAAGTTGACACTCTTTCGAAATAGTGGGATTATCATTAACTCAAGTTGTGATTTCTCTAAGCCCACTTTTATAAAAAAATTCATAAGATTGAATGTTATCCAAATATGTGGGATATAAAGTTGACACTATTCCAAACCCACTTTCAATATTATTGCAAACACTATTATCAATCTTATATTCATCATGGGGCTTAAATAAATTTTCAAGATCATAAGAAGAATCTCCCCAATCATGACTATCGGACATAGCAAAACTAGCATCCCCGAGCTTAGGGTTTTGCATATTATTAGCATAATTTACATCAATAGAATTTATAATAAAATCATTGCAATCATGCTTTTTATTTAAAGATCTATCGTGAAGCACTTTATCACAATTTTCAGATTTACAGAAATCAGGCAAAAGCTCATAAAGATAATCTAGTGCATCCAAATCACTATGAATTTGTTCATCATAATTGGATCTCTTAAAAAGATTGGCAAGCGGATGAGGATCCATAGATATTAGCTTCTTTGTTTAGGAATAAATACTCAACTATTTCAACCAAGCGAGACAACGAGCCAAGGAAGACATAGAGGCGAACGGAAAAGAGAGGGTGAATAAAATGGCAAGGGTGAAGTGGGGGAGAGGAAAACGAGAGGCAAATGGCAACTAATGTAATGCGAGAGATAGGGATTGTGATGGGTACTTGGTATTTTGACTTTTGCGCGGACTCCCCGGCAGCGGCGCCAGAAATTCTTCTTGCTACCTCTTGAGCACTGCGTTGGATTTCCCCGAAGAGGAGAGGATGATGCAGCAAAGTAGCATAAGTATTTCCCTCAGTTTTTGAGAACCAAGGTATCAATCCAGTAGGAGGCTACACGCAATTCCCTCGTACTTACACAAAAACAATAGCTCAACGCAACCAACACGATTAGGGGTTGTCAATCCCTTCACGGTCACTTACGGGAGTGAGATCTGATAGAGATGATAGATAATATTTTTGGTATTTTTGGTATAGAGATGCAAAGTGAAAAGTAAAAGGAAAAGTAAAAAGCAAAGCAATAATAAAGTGATGGAGATTGATATGATGAGAATAGACCCGGGGGCCATAGGTTTCACTAGTGGCTTCTCTCGAGAGCATAAGTATCTTACGTGGGTGAACAAATTACTGTTGAGCAATTGACAGAATTGAGCATAGTTATGAGAATATCTAGGTATGATCATGTATATAGGCATCACGTCCGAGACAAGTAGACCGACTCCTGCCTGCATCTACTACTATTACTCCACTCATCGAACGCTATCCAACATGCATCTAGAGTATTAAGTTAAAAACAGAGTAACGCCTTAAGCAAGATGACATGATGTAGAGGGATAGTTTTATGCAATATGATAAAAACCCCATCTTGTTATCCTTGATGGTAACAATACAATACGTGCCTTGCTCCCCTTCTGTCATTGGGAAAGGACACCGCAAGATTGAACCCAAAGCTACGCACTTCTCCCATTGCAAGAAAAACCAATCTAGTAGGCCAAACCAAAATGATAATTCGAATATACTTGCAAAGATAACCAATCATACATAAAAGAATTCAGAGAAGATTCAAATATTATTCATAGATAAACTTGATCATAAACTCACAATTCATCGGTCTCAACAAACACACCGCAAAAAGAAGATTACATCGAATAGATCTCCATGAGAGAGGGTGTCGGTGGGAAATGACACCTATGGGATCACAAGAATCCCTACTACGGTTGCGGGGCGCAGGGGTCGTGAGAAGAGCGGATCAAACAGATAGCACACGGTTCCTTTATCCAGGTTCGGGCCGCGAGGATGCGTAAAACCCTACTCCTGCTTTGGTGGATTGTATATCTGTGTTCTTGAGCTAGATATGGGGCGTGAAGAGCTCCAAAAAGCCGAATCCTCCTCCTGGTCGCCTCGGGCCTCCTTTTATAGGAAAGGGGTTGCCACAGTGGCACACAGGAGGTGGAAAGGGTATAGTAATGCGAGTTTATCCCTCGCATTACATGACAAGGCGCATTTAATGCGCCTTGCCTAGGTGTCCTTGCTTTATCGGGGACGGGGGAGAGCCCTGTCCCGTTCGTCGCCGCTCCCTCTTGCGTTGACACGCGCCCTGGCCAGCGGTGCTTGTGGTGCCATGTAGGCAGGCAAGCAGCTGAGGTGGCGCAGCGGTGGGTCTCCATGAAGATCTGCATGCCGCCACACAGGTGCCTGCCCAACTGGTTGGGCGGCAGCTGCATGCGAATGGCGGTGGAGGCGCGACTGCTGCGGGCCTGATGGTGGCCTCATGGGCACCCTTGGCAAGGGCCTTGCCGGGACCCCGGCAAGGGTCTTGCCGTGGCGCTTGCTGTCATCCCCGGCAAAGCTCTTGCCGGGGGCCTTGTGGCCCTCTTTGGCTGGGATCCCGCCAAGGGTCATTATCTTTTTAAGTGGGCATCTGGTCTTGAATGTCTTCACAAAGATCTGCATGCCACCACGGGGATGTCTCCTGAATCCTTGACCCATGGGGGCAGTGGACTCAAAGGTGACCTCGCTCCGTAGGTGTGGGGCGAGCTGCCATGGCAAGGATCTTGCCGGGCTAGCTAAAGCTGCCCCCCGGCAA